>NC_055701.1:15005310-15320810 GCF_017639745.1 Melanotaenia boesemani
ACCTCAAGTTGACTTCCAGCTTCCAGCCAGCTTTACTGTTTACTTCTATGTCTTAATTACAGAATGAACTGAAGAAACAGCCATCACCTATATGCTAAGAACATGTCTTTTTTTTATGGTTTTCCTTGTCTTTCTGATCAATATTGCTTGATGGCTGTTTAGAGGAGCACATGGCTGCTGATTGTTGACCCAAGGTTTGAAAAGTCTTAACATTGAGACCCAGCAAACTTTGTGAGTGAAAGCTTAGCAAGTTATTTCAAATGCAATACTTTGATATAAGATTTCTGAAAGCTCAATTATCTTATGGTGTGCAGTTTTTAACAAGAAAGGGAAAAACAATTACCAAGGCTGCCTAAACTTATGCACACCACTGCACCATGTAGTGGTGTAAAGTTGAATCAGGTTTACAGTGTCATCTTTTCTACCATATCTGCCTCTGAACCCAGTGTAGATTTTATTATAAGATCAGTAACCCGATGCATTATACTCAGTGGTTCAGGAAATGCAAGTACATAAGTGCATGGATCGCCATGACGACAACCTCCATGACCCTGCAGGGGTGTGATTGCATGTGTAGAATGGCTGCTGCAGATGGTGCTCAATTGTAATCACAATGGTTTTCATGATGTCATGCTTTAAGACAAGGACTAATTTAATTCAGTTTGGGCATCTCCTCCCGCTTTGGCTGGCAGGGCGGCCGAAAACAGCCACTCCGAGTTTACTGTGAGCCGCTAGCAGGGGAAGAGAAATGCTGACATGGCAGTTATGTTGTATGAGGTGTGCTTGTGAAGCGGCTTCGACATCAGAGGCTGCCTGGACCCATTGTGCCAGCTGTCAGCTTTCAATCTGCTCAGTAGAAAGGGTGCATGCTGGTGGAACTCCACTCTCACTGTGAATGTTTATTTATTTATTTACTTTTTTGTCC
Source organism: Melanotaenia boesemani (assembly GCF_017639745.1). Classification (NCBI taxonomy): domain Eukaryota; kingdom Metazoa; phylum Chordata; class Actinopteri; order Atheriniformes; family Melanotaeniidae; genus Melanotaenia; species Melanotaenia boesemani. Next base: position 15,006,236 of record NC_055701.1, read on the forward strand.
TGGTCGAAATGCTCCAATTTAGAGCAGCATGTGCTATAAATATCATGGCTTATACAACGGGTGGCGTGATGCTCAACCCTGCAGAGCACATCAAAATGGAAATGTGGGAGAATGATTGATGACTTAAGAGAATGACAGTGATTTAGAGGAGTGTGTTTGTTGAGTTCAGCTGGTTTATTATCCTGCTTGTCTGTTGTCCCATCAAACCACTCTGTGGTGATTGAAAAGGTCTGCTGGAGCGTGATATTGTGTGTCTGTGTGTGTTCATGTGACAGGGAGGAAGATGTCCATTCCAAAGGAGGCTTCAGCAGGGTGGATTGATTCAATGTCCGTTGATTGATATGATGTGGAGGTCAACCAGGGGTTCAGATGGACCAGTCTGTCTACATGTAGTAGTGGCCATCATCTGGAAACCTTTTGACTTGGCTCCTGCTTAAACACATTAGCAAACTGTCTATCCTTAATGAGGTGTGGGTGATTGCGCCAGTAGATCATATGATGATGTTTTAAAGTACAATCTCAATTCTCAGTTTGAATCAGTTTCCTTTCATCTCAGCCTGTGATCATATAATTAGTTCTGGCTGTCTGATGGGGAAAGCTTGCATGGTCTCCAACCTCTGCACAAGCAGCCAACGCAATCAATCAATTAAGGGATTAAACTATACATTAACGGTCTTTAAAGTCTCTGAGGAAAAGAATTACCAACAAAATCTGTCTGGATTTTTTTCCACTTGATACCATTATTATTCAGCTGCTGTCTTCGGTTTTTGTGTGTTTTGTGTCTTACCAGTCACACTTCTGCTTTGCTCTTGGGTGTAAAAGCTTAGACAGCAATGTTATCTATTTTAGTTTGGTGACAGCCCTACTCTAAGCTTTTATGTTCTTATTATACTTGAATAAAATTATGCAGAAAGTCGGCCCATTAAGCTCACATTGAATACCAACAACAACGCTGGCGGAAATCAAGTATTTGATACTTTTTTTTACACATTGGTTTGGCAGCTTGTGAGGCCATTTTGGTTTTGGTCTGTTATAGTCTGCAGGCTTTTAGGTTTCGAAACCACAAACCATTGCATCTAAACTGGAGCTGCAGTGCAGTTTTATAGATGCACAGAAATAATCACCACACTTAATACCTGCAAGCTTTCATGATTAACTTAAGGTTGTGAGGGCTTTTAAAAATATACATATATATATATATATATAAAAAATTGCAATGTTAGCTGCAAGGTTATTTTTGACCACAAGGTCTAAAGTGGTCAAAATTAGCTGACATTACATTGCAGCAGCTGTGAAAGAACCTCTAAAACTGAGGCAGTTACATGATACTAGAGCAGAATACAGAGCTCTACCATCTGACTGCACTGATGCAGCATATGCACCAAAAGATTTAGTTGCAAAATGAACAGATTGTTATAAATCTTGTCCATTTGGCTCGCTCCCCCCTCCACAAAAACATTCACATTATTGCCAGCCAGCTATGCTGAGCCTAACAGAGTGCTACATTTTTATTCACCATATCTTTTATCATCTATGTTATTATTTTATGTGTAGAGATTGAGCTGGGAACTAAAGGTGTAGCAGTGTTTGTTTGCACCTCAGCAGTATTTTGAGCACATGTAGCCATAGTCAACAACATTTAGCAGTTTTCTTTTTAATAAATGAGCAAAGCCCCAACTGGATGTCCCTATACTGACCTCTTCCACACTGACACAGCCTTTAATAGCTGATGCTTAACTGGGAAGATGTATAAAGTGTGTTTTATAGGTTTGTTTTGAATTTTGAGAGATATGTCAGTCTTTATTACATGCAGAAGTCCTCATTTATGTTGAAAAATAAATTAATACCAGCTCTCCCAGGCTTTCATTTCTGTGAGCCTGTTCTAGTAGATTTAATACCAAAGCGGAATTCAGAGTGATTTTAGCTTTAACACTTTCTGATACCAGCTTTTATTATTTTGCAGAAACTTGACCGTGTGAGGTCTAAGCTGTAGGTAGAGAGGGTGTCTGAGCCAGGCACAGATAATGGGATAATGGCCTATGTACCAGATGAGTCATTTAACAGGAGCTGAAGGAACTGAAACCGCAGCACTTTCAGTCCCACTTTTACTCAAAGACTTCTTTTAATTTCCACTGTTCCTCCGGTAAAAGGCAGTAGATTTTATTCTTAGCATATGTTACTATTATCAGGTTCTGGTTACAGAAAGGCTTTATTGCTTTTTGAAAAATGGATGCTCCTTTTGACTTTGACAGCAACAACAAATTAGAAAGTTGTGAGACTCTTTTTTGGAAACACTGTATAGGCCTAGCAACATGTATGAAAGTGGTTGTCAGAGCATCCACAGACACCAGGCAAAGAAAAAAGTATAATGTAGATAAAAATGTAGACTTCACTTGGCCCAGTCATGATTTAGGATGGACTAAATCACTGGTTTGCAAAGTGGCAAACGAGTGATGTGATGAGTCTGGAAGTTATGGACACTGCATCCTCCAGGATGAAGTTTAGAGGGACTATCTTGTTATTGTAGGGGTTGAGGATGAGTACATGGTGGGATAACTTTATAATTTCATGTAGATGTGTAGTTAATGTTTATTATCCAAACTTTCTCTGAACAGATATGTTTTGCCTCTCATCTTTAGTTGGAAATGTTTTTTTTAAAGGAGATTAATTCAGGACCATGCATTTAGTCTGCACGCTCGTGGTTTTAATTTCTGGACCAACGTGCTAAGCCGCAGGGTCCAGTAGACCCTAATGTACAATGCAAATTTATATAAAGCAATCCTTGTGTAAAAAAAGGATTGGAAATGAATCGCCTTCAAGTTGGCCTCCTGCAAATCAGGCGCTTTGCCTAAAGCAAACACTGGGTGCTGTATGAAGCGACCTGAAATCTTAAAAATGTTACACAAAACCTCCCCAAGAAAAACAAATAATCTCCTCAATTTCTGAATTCTTGCATGAGTTGTGGAAGGAAGACGGTGACTCGTACATCTGTCCCAGTAAGGTTGATCACCATGAGTCGATCCGGGATTGTGGAGATGAAGGCATGCATGGCAGTATAGTAGTGTATGTTGCCACATAGCTTAACTTAATTAGTGCTTGCTGTGAATATCATCTCATTTATCTTACTGGGGTTAATATTGAAATATCACTGTGCATGTCAATGTAGCCATTGAAAGGCAGGTAAAACACAACACATCCTCACAAAACTCTCTCTCCCCGTCAGAGTATATCCAGTGTAACTGTATACCCGGACATGCTGAATGTGTTTCCCTCTTTAATAGGTGGTCCCTCTGAGCCACTGTTGACTGAGGAGTGAAAGAGCACATTGTCAGTGTTCTTGTCTTTTCTCTGAGCTCCTCTGCCTGCCCTTCAACCAGCCACACTTAATTTATCGGTCACTTTCCATTTTAAAGTCTCTTCAGTCTTTTTGAGCTCTCTTTTAAATTAACATTTGTGTGGGTCAAGCATGAGCTCTTGGGAAACTAAGCGTTGATCATGTTGCAATACCAAACCGCTCATAGCTTTGAAATTAAACCATTATTGATTAATGACCTTAATTTAATTTTATTCACTACATATGGTGCTGTTGAAGAGAACATTGTATGTGTGAAGACATTGTAAGTGCTTTTTTTCTGAATGGGAGCCATTGTGTGTTTCTTTTTGTTTTCAGAGAGTCCAGGGGATCTGATGTGTGTCAGTCAAATGGGGAGCAGGACAGGGAAAGGGGAATAGTGGCACCAGTCTTGGCTCACTCCAACAGACGTACTTAATAAAATTCCTTAAAACTAATTTCCTAAAATCCCCCTCATCCCAAAATACTCCCGTGCTCATCTCTGGTACAGTGGTGTATTGTTTCATTTGGACTTCAAGTGTTTACTCTGGTTACTGTTTGGGTTTAATGCTTTAGAGAGGAAAGTGTATCTGACTGTAGTTAACTTGGTTTTTACCTGTGCAGAGTTGTGCATCTTGGGGAAACTGTTCCCTAATGTAATGGATCTCAGGTTCTCATTACTTTTGTCCTATAAGCTGTTATACTGATACACAGACACACACTCACAAGCACAATTACTAATGAGAGAACTCGGGTCTATTCTTGGCTTTGCCTTGAATAATGCATAACACAAGCAAGAAGAGGAATGGCACGCACACACACAACTCTGTACCTAACACAAGCAAGCATTCTGGATTTGTACAAAAAAAGCAGGGAGGCTAAAGAATACAAAATGTAAACTAACACAATTCTGTACAGTATCATTCGCACCTGCTGCCCCAGAAGTGACTTGAGGCTTTTACAGATGTGTTTTCCAGCCTGAGCAGTGTGACTTCCAGTGTGACTTCATACCATGGGATTATGAACAGGGATGTCATCTTTTCACATCCTGCCCAGCAACAGAATTCAGGAATCAAAATGTAGTCACATGTTCCTGCACATTATAAAATGCTCATGTTAGAGAGTAGGAGCATCTTCATGAGGCAGAATGACTGACATCAAGTATCCTAAGTAATTATATCATTATCTGCTTAATGACTGCAAAATGCATCCAGAATACGCTCATAAATCTCCACTATCTTGAGTTTTGACTGCTTAACCGACTGTGTGTGTGTCTGTCCAGGCTCTGGATGTGGATCGCAGCGTCCTCTACAAAATGAAGAAGTCAGTCAAGGCCATCTACGCATCTGGTCTGGGTGAGTTTTCCTGTCTGACTCTTTAGTTCCAGGATTTTAATTTTTTTTATCTTGTGGCTCTTGTTTTAGACAGACGCTAGCCTTATTTTACGGTTGCACGTTGGTGAACCCTCTAAGTGAAAATAACAAAGTGTAATCTCTTTTTTTTTTTCATTGAAAACAAAGGTATGAATGTTTGAGGTTGAATAATCTAGCAATTTAATGGTTATTTAATAGAATGTCCTAACTTCAAGTCTGGCTGATGGTTTTTCTTCTTTCACACTATATTTTTTAACAAGTTTAATAAACATACCTCCAAAGCAGAGTTCTGGCTACTCTGTATGTGTGTCTGTTATTATTACCATGGTCATTGTGGAAGGCTGTGCCAGTGTTGGGTGTTTTCAGTGTCTTTTGTTTGGCCTGCCTGACAGAACCCTGCTGAGAGAGAAGAGAGACCTCAGAACAATGTGCTGAGCGGGTCTTTTTCAGAACAGTGTGAGCTCTGTTCAGGCCAGAGGGACAGCTGTCTGATCCAGACCCCAAAAGGAACAGCTGGGGAGGGGCACACTCTGTGTTTATGTATGGGTGCTGAAGCATGGACAAACTTGTGTTCTCGCTTCACTATGTCATTAAAAATGTGTTTACAACAAACATGTTGTCTGTTTAGGGGAAATTCAGAGGACTTTGAAAGTCTGATATCATGAGTGTAGAAGATTAACTTTCATTTGACTCACTACTCTTGATGGGTCTGCCTCAGGCAGTTGCATTTTAGTTTTGTAATCAGCAGACATATCTGCAGTTGTAAAGCTTATGAGGAAGCAAATCAACCTTTTGTTTTTACCTTGAAGCATGAAGCCAGTCTAGATTTCTATCAGTGTTTACAGTAGAAACTGTGGCTGGTCTGTGGAAAAGCCTCTGGCAATACAGTTATTCGCTTTTTTGAAAGGAAGCTAGCATTAACCAAGGTCACCTATTATTAACTGTCATCATGGGAGAGCTGCCCAGACACTCATCGGGTCAGGATGCAAGCAAAATTATTATTATTTTCTTCCATCTCAACAGCTTCCAACTTATTTTTAAAGAATAATAATAATGAAGAAACATATATGAAATATGTTTTAGCTCACTTAAGTCTCAGGTTTTCAGAGCATGTTGATTTCTTTCATCTTGTTTTAGTTTAATGGCTCACTACTTTAATGTATAGTTTACTTTGATTCACTTCATTTCACTGATTTGTCCCTTGAAAGGGGAATTTGGTTTGCAGCAGACGGACATGTTCAGCAGTCAAATCACGTATAACATAGGACATAAAAAAACAATAAACGTATAAAATATAAGAAATGAGCAGGAAGTTACAACTACTTGGTCTGAAATCATCTAAAAACAAAGTGCATAGTTAATTAATTAATAACATAAATAAGTACAGGTGCAAATTAGCAGCAGCACAGTACAGTTACCGTTTCCTCTCCATAGCATTCAGAGCCCGGATGGAGAGAGGCACAAAAGAAAACTTGTGTCTGCTTTTAGTATCTGGGGAAACAGACCTGAAGGAAATAACCATCCATAATCATCCATATAAATCAACTTCACATGTTAAATGTCATCCAGACTGCTGAATTTAAACCCTGCTACTTTAGAAGCCACATGCCCAGTTCTCCACAGTGAGTTTTTTCTTAATGGCAAGGTTTCCATACCAACAAATGACTGAAAAGGAAATGATAGATTCAATAAAATCAATATAAAACATTTTCATCAGACTCTCATCTACCTGGAATTTGACAAACAAAACAAAAGCTACTGGCCTTCTTTTCTTGGCTGTACTGAGTTGCTGCTATCTAATACAGCCACGTTGTGCCCTCTGCCCAGCAGTAAATGGTACACAGACACACTGTCATGCGTCTGATCCACCAAAAGCATGAGGATGGGCGCTAAGATGGTTTCTGAGTTGCAGTTTGTTGTGTCAGCTAGATAACTTTTTAGTAGATGATGCTGTTGGAAAGATGTTGCTGTTTTTTCCACAAATGGTATCTGTTCAGAGTTCAACTAGTAAAGATTGACTGAGATTCCCCTCAGTCAAAATAGCACTAATGTGTACTGCACCCTAAAATAGAAGCAGAAAAGGGCCTATGTACACTGAATAAGGGCTTAACATTTGTCAGCTTACCGGGACACTAGTTTACTAGAAGTTAGTGGATAAAGCCATAAGTGTCCTTTTCAAATTGGTTAACAATAGTTGCATGAGTTATGCAGACCATCATGTAGAAGTTCTGTTGTCTGAATTTAGCAGAAGTAATTCTGTTACACAGAAATTATTTATTACCTCTTTGCGAAGGGGCTAGTAATGACTTATGCAAAAGTCATGTCTAGTAAGGAAATAGGATTTTAGTACACAGCAAAAACTGCAACTAGAATGAGCCAGATGTGAATACTTTACGTAAAAAAGTCATATTTCAGAAACACAATGTAGGCACAAAGATTCCCAGTATCTTATACACAAATAATAGATGGAGATAAGATCAAACGCATAAAAGAGCTTCATTAAAACAACACAGCTGAGCTAGATTCTGTAAACTACACAGAGGGAAGCTGCTGTATCACCCTCTACCACGTTTTATAAAAACTGGATGAAAAGTGTTTTTGATGTTACTCAGGGAGGCTGTGGGGAAAATGCCGAACTCTAAAACAGCATAGGGGCTCTACAGTGGTTGCCTCAAGTACATGCTGGTTTGACTGACTAGCAAGTCCAAAACTCAGCAAAGATACTTTCAGCGTTGACACGATGAATAGCAATATGAAGAAGAGGGAGAGCCTGGGGGGAATGTAGGACATTTGCTTGCAATAGTGAAAGGAAAATAAACAATAATGTAAAAGTTAACATAGCCTGGGAAAACTGGGGAAACTGAGTAAGCGATGCAAGCTGCTACAAAAAAAAAAAAAAAAAAGAAAGAAAAAAAGATGGGAAACAGCTTAAAAGAGTTGAGAGGGGCAGGGAAAGCCTATAAATGAGCAAGAGAGCCCTGTGTTGCTGCAGGCACCTGTCAGGGTGTCAACCCCACTGGATTTATTTGATAAATAAACCAGCAGCAGCCTCTCAGACCTCTAAAGAAGCTGAAGCTGATTGAGCAGAGCTGCTAGGACCGGCCAGAAAAAGCTGCAGATGACGGTGATGAACTCCATGTCACGAATGTTGTACATGTAGGTGGGCATCTGAAAAACCATCCAATCTTATAATGTCTTGGCTGGTCATTTCCTAAAGGTCACCCATGTATGCACACACACACACATTTCTGGAGAAAAGAACCCCCAAAAAACTCCCTTAAGCTTCTATGTACTTGTAAATACAAGCCATTAATAAGGAAGGACTTAAGGAGAGTCTAAAATAAATGAAGGAGAATACAGAAATAAAAATGTGTACCACAGGAGGTGGGGAATTGATCTAAGGTCACACACTGTGTTACGAGTGTCAGCAGACCAAGTGAGACGGTCAGAGTGTGGGAGAGGCGGAAGCAGGGGCCCGTCTGTTGTCTGATGATTAAACCTTGTGTGCGCTTGTGTGTTTGCCTAAGAAAGATTGTTGGAAGAAGCTGCAAAACAAACCTTTGGGATGTTAGATAATCCTTGAAGCCTTGAAGCAGTACATGCTTCCTTTTTTGTGTTTGCATGTATGCTGTGAGATAAGATGGAGCAAATGCTACTAGAATTAGTAAGCATTTGAGTGTTTAAAGCGTGTAACACTTATTGTATGCAGTAATTACAAGGTATTTGTTTGAACGGCATTGTGGGTTTTAGAGGGCAAAAACCCCAAAACTTTATGGTTTACTTTCTGCATTGTTGATGTAAATAAAATGTGACGAATCAAAGTTCTTGTTGGAATCTGACAGTCAGCTGAGTCCTGCATGGGGGGGAGACTCTCGGGGATCACAGCTTCCTTCATGTGAAGGTTTCCATAAGTAATGTCTTTAATTTCCTCTAAACAACTCTTTAACAAACTCTTTGTGTCCATCTTTTTGCCTTAAGCTGAACTCAACACACACCCAGGCAAAATAAATGTGAACATGGTCTTGTTTTTGTTTTTGTTACAAGGCAATAATGAAAATTAAATGAATCTACATCCAACAAGAGCAATATCAGTGACTTCATCATTTTGTGAGACAGTCTCATTCCTCTATTAATTAATAATAGAATATGTTTGTGTTTGTGAGCTGAATATGAGAATAAATTATTGTTTCATTACTGCACTGGTTAAGAAAGATGCCCCCGCTGCACCATCCCAGTCACAGGAGAAGAAAAATGACGTTTTTATCTGCTAATGCCATATAATTGTTTTATTTTTATATATATAATTCTTCAGCAGCAGTCTTAAATAAAAGTATGTGTTGAGGAAGGCTTTAGTGTCCTCCTCCTAGAAGTCTACATCCCCTAAACATTACTTTAATGCATTGGGAATCATTAGGCAACATATGCAGACCCATACCAAATTGGTAGAAAATGTTTGCAGTGGAAACTTCAAAGGGACTAAGGTGACATTTCCTGGTTTTCTTTTCCTGCCGAAATCACCAGCTCCTCCCCCACCCCATCCTACCCCCTTACACTTATCTGCAGTGTAGTCGGTATGTGTGATGTGTTTAGGTCATGTTACTACAATTACACGTGTACTCGCTTGGCAGCCCTGTCGGGATTGTGCCATGTGTCAGCTCTGAATAGCGGCACTCTCATGTGCCACTTCAAAAACATCAACAAGCCACTGCCCTGTTGGCTCCGAGCCTTGCAGAGACACAGCTCCACACATCGGAAGCTGTTGTGTAAGTGGAAATTTAGTCATATAAGTTTTATCATCCAGCTCATCTGTTATACCTGAAGATATTTTGTGGCTGAAATTAGACGTGTTTCATGTGTGGACGCCTGTAGGAAGTGACTCAGACTTTCAACTCTTCCCTTTTAAAGACATGATGGATATCTTGACAGCAGAGACATGAGCTTATTGAGCTTCATCTATAAACCTGCCACATCTTTTAAACTGTGTAGCTGCGCTCTTCTGTGTGTGTGTGTATGTGTGTTTGTGCGTGTGTGTTTGGCTTCTTAAAGCTAGAAAGATGAGTCATGTTTGTGGCTGCAGGTGTCTTTTTTAGTCTCCCTCTTCACATTTTTGCCCAGCCCTTTATTCTGTCTTTCCCCAAGGCCATCCCTCTCTTAACCCACCATACCCCCACCCCATCCTACATCGCTGCTGCTTTCTGTGTTGTCATAGCAACAGTCCTTTGCGGTCCTTCTCTTGTTCCACCAGTGTCCCAGTGGCATTGGTAGTCATCAGCTGCCTAGTCTAGCATGAAGTGTGTTAGGCAAGGCAAGGCAGGTTTATTTGTTTAACACATTTCACGTACAAGACAATTCAAAGTGCTTTGCATAAAACATTAAAAGCATTACAGCGGGGTGCAGGAAGCAACAAAAAGTGCCTTAAAAACAAACTTTACAAGAAATAAAAGAAATTAAATGAAAATAGAAAAACTAAAAAAAGAGACTTTCATCAGGCCTGCAGTTTTCTGGGAGTTTGTTCCACATGTGAGGAGCATAAAAGCTTAACGCTGCCTCTCCATGTTTAGTTCTGAGTCTGGGAACAGAAAATAGATTTGTCCCTGATGACCTGAGGGATCTGGTTGGTTCAAAACGAACCAGAAGATCCTGAATTTATTTTGGTCCTAAAACATTCAGTGCTTTGTAAACAGCAGGATTTTGAAGTCAGTTCTTTGGCAGACAGGAAGCCAGTGTAAAGATCTGAGGACTTGTTCCATTGAGCGGTTCGGTACAGTCCGGTACGCCATTGAATGGTCCAGCCAATTCAGGTGAGCGTTTCCACTGCAAGTCGGACCGCCACTGGGCGGCGGTGTTTTGACCAAATGCCTAGCATGGCGTCATACTAGTGCGACAACAGCAAACGTGACGGTACTGAACAAACAACAATGGAGGCTATTCAGCAGCTTGTTTTTTTCTGCTTAGCTTGTGGTTCTTTGTACAAACATCACATGCCGCAGAGAACTCCGTGCCGCATTGTACAATCTACTTTCTTGGTCTTTGTGAGGACTCAAGTGGCAATGTTAGGGACTAATTGCAGCCGTTTGATGGACTTTTTAGGGAGACCTGTGAAGACAGCATTACAGTAGTCTAGTCTACTAAAGATAATGCATGGACAAGTTTATCTAAATCCTGCTAAAACAAAAGTTCTTTAATCCTTGATAAGTGATAACAGGCTGACTTCACAATTGTCTTAATTTAACTGCTGAATTTCTTGTCTAAGTCCATGACTACTCTTAGATTTCTTGCTTGGTTGTTAGTTTTGAACTTAATGTTTGAAGCTGAGTACTGACTTTTAATCTTTCTTCCTTGGTTCCACAAACTATTATTTCAATTTTCTCTTCATTTAATTGAAGGAAGTTTTGACCCACCCAGTTTTTAATTTGATGCAGTTAATCAGAGTTTGGATCGGACTGTTGTCTCCTGTTGAGATGGTTATGTAGATTTGTGTGTCATCAGCATATCTGTGGCAACTTATTTTGTCTTTCATAATTTGAGCGAGTGGCAGCAAAGACACGTTGAACAGCAGTGGCCCAAGGATGGAGCCTTGGGGAACTCCACAGGTTACTTTTGTTCGCTCAGATTTATAGTTACCTAATATAGACAAAATGGTTCCTGTCTTTTAAATAGGATTCACACTCAGTGTCAAGACGTTATGTAGGTGTTGAAATACAGCTTTTTCTATAATCATACTAAGAAAGGGGAGTTTTGACATTTGTCTATGTCAGTTTTTCTTTTTCAGTAGTGACTTGATGATGGGTCTGTGGGAAGACACCTGAAGGCAGAGGCGTGTTTACAGTCTGTAAGATATCTAAGGCCATGCATCCTGAAACATTCTTAAAAAAAAACTGGTTGGCAGGGCGTCAAGTCAGCAAGTGGTGGTTTTCAGATGGCCAATGATCTCATCCAGGTTTTTAGGACTGATTGGAGAAAAGTGTGTCATGGTTTTTGTCTCCTCTGAGTGGACACAGGGACATTTGTCCTGCCCCTGGCATGGAAGCACTGACTAACTGTCTGGTTTTCTGAATTTTTTTCATTAGAGAAAGAAACAACATTCTCGTTTTTCAGCTCTTACCAGTGTGGCATTTTTCCATGGAGCTCTCTTTTTGGCAGCGGTCACTTTCACCTTGGTGGGAGCAAAGACATCAAAAATGCTTGTAATTTTACCACTGAAATGATCCACAAGCTCCTCAACTGAGGGCCAGGGGAGAGGCAGTGAGGGAGAAAAAGCTTGTATAAACATTTCAGGGGTATTTTAATCAATTTACCATTTCTTGATAACCTCTGTTTGCCCTTTTTGTTGACAAATAACTGGAATCAGTGAGGTCTGACCTATGATAGAGGGCACCAAATTAAGACACAAGGTAAAACTTGAATTTAGGGTAAATAAATTAAGGTACATTTTACAAGATCCCAGGTGCACAATTTGTAAAAATTGGATTTTCCAATACCAGTCAACACTGACAGCACCTGCAATATAGTCATTTGGGCTATTTTAGGTCTGCAATAAGATAATTTTAGGAGGTTAAAATAGCAGTTTCCATTGTACTCAGTGACACTCTGATAAGACTGTCTGATTCACATTGAGAATGTTGTGACAAACAACCCAGTCAGTGGTGAACAATGACAGAAAACTGTAATGAAGGGAGAGTGAATTGTTGCTTTCAACCACCTTTTATTACTGATACAAGTGATTGATTTTTAACTTGTAGCAATCAGTGACAGACCTCAGTTTTGTTCCCAGCATGTCACAGCTGAGCTGTGTGTGTGTTTGTTTTTCAGCCCACGTTGAGAATGAGGAGCAGTACACTCAGGCCCTGGAGAAATTTGGAGAAAACTGTGTTTACAGAGACGATCCTGACTTGGGCTCAGCCTTCTTGAAGTTCTCAGTCTTCACCAAGGAGCTCACTGCACTTTTTAAAAACCTGGTGAGTAAACTTTGTATATAGGTTTTTGTGCTGTGTGTGTTTAGAGCCGATGGAGTTGGGTAAAATCCTCAGGGACAAAGAAAGATTTCCATGCTGTCACTAATTGTCAGTATTCCCCTGAGTCACTTTGTTTCTTTTTAACACACACAAGTCTGAGCACATATGAAGTCCAGCTGGAACTTAAAGCCCTGAGGAGGCAGCTCAAGTTTTCCATCAAAGCCGCCAAAGAGCCGGTATAACACCAAATATCCCCTGGATCCTATTCAGTCTGAACCTGCTTTGTTAAAGCCCAATATTATATAGGGGGTTTTGATGGGAAAAAAAAAACAAACAAAATATTAAGCACCTTAAAATGAGCTTTATCGCTCCCCCCAGATACTTTATGAACTCACACCAAAAACAAAAGCTTGGCATTTGCAATGTGCCATCACTTTATGTAAAAGAAACATAAACCTCTGCAAGATTTTAGCATTATTTCCTAGATTGCATGTAGAGCTTTACTTACATAAACCTGAAATTATAGTATCAGGGGAGTTGAATTCCTCTCTAACAATGTAGCCATTTGAGTTCTTATAATAAGAAGCAAATGGGATGCAATTGTCTGACATAATTTTACTACGTTTACCTAATTTGATTCATTTACTAAAGATAAAAAAATAGCTTAAAATTCTGCAAGATTCTCTTTGTAGCTCTTTTTTGAGTGGATACACTGCCACACACAGAGCTCCAAATCATCCAATGCAACGTTTCAGCTCTTATTTGTCTCTCCTCCAGTTCCAGAACATGAACAACATCATCACCTTCCCTCTGGACAGCTTGCTGAAAGGAGACCTGAAGGGTGTCAAAGGGGTAAGGCAGCTCATTAGCATGGTCTTTTCTTACTCCAGTAAACAGGAAATGTGATATGAGTGACTATTTTGGGTTTTGTTGTTTCATCATCGACACTGGACCTTAGATAGAAATTCTCATCCTGTGCTGGTTTGATTTCCACAAGAAAAGTGGCAGCAAGAGATATAAAGTGTGACTTAACGTCCTAAAAGGCCTCAAAGTTTGTTCAAAGCTAATTGAAGACACTTGTCATTAATATTTTAAACTACTGCAGTCCTGCAAATTAGCTTTGATCTACATCAGAATGTATTCTTAGCTCAAAAGGAATGTAATCTTCTATTTGCCTATCAATAACCAGTGTGAGTGTCGTGATGGAAGCTTAGCAGAACTATCAGGAAGGAGCCCACAGTCACTCAGAGCTATAATGCATGCAGGGGTTGTCAATTCTCAGTCTCACATGAGAATTGAGATTCTTATTTTCATAGCTCCAAAATCACATTACATAATAAAACACGGGTAAGAAGATTTGTTTTCATTGCACAAAAATACAACTAAAATCACTTGCAGTAGAAACAGCTGATTCCTCAGACTGTTGGTGAGAATATTTTTTAAGCTGGTTAAGGTGGATAACCTAAGCCTATTAGCTTTATTTATCCATCCATATTTTAACATGAGATAACCTTACAAATAAAATACTTTTAGAATCTATACATACACTTCATGCTGGATTGGCGTTGATCAGATAGTACTGAACCAAAAATTGATTTTTAAATGGAATCATATTGAGCTAATTTTGAATTGACAAGAGTCAGAATTTAATGAAACTGTGAAACTTCAACATTCATGTTCCTTCTTTTTGTCAAAGGAATGAAGTTGTGTTTATACTGGACCAGAGATTACTCTGTATTTTAAGTTTTCAAGGAGCATTTTTCTTGAGAACTATAAACTAATTAAAAAGAAATCATTTTAGACTGTTTTTGTTCCCAATTACACGTAATTTGATATTTAGATTATTAGTTAGAAAGATGACAGTTGGTAGGAAACAAGGGAGAGCAAGAAATGAGGAATAAAACAAATATTCCTACCTGGCTTTTTCATTGATGGGATTGTGGTTTGAGATTAAAACAAGTAAATAGAATTAACATCTTGATCAGAAATAACTTTCTATGCCTCACAGCAGATCTGCTCAACCATGACACATATTAATGTCAAAGTTGTTTTTAATATCACTGTTTTCTGAAAAGGGGCAAGTTAGTTAGTTTTGTGTAACTAACCTGGCTAATCCCAGACAAACACTGGTCAACAGTCTCTGCAGCTTTGTAATGCAATCAGGACTCATTACTGTCCACAGCAGTTTGTGACCTTTCACTCTAGAGCCACATGATTGGCTTTGGTTTCCACTGTGGAATGATGCGATTAAAGTTAGCTGTCTAATGAGCCCAGTTAATATGGATACGCCAGTTGTCCCCATGACCCTTGGTCACTTGGCTGCATTTCCACCTAAACTGTCTCCTTTTGTCCTTTCTGTGCCTCTCTCTGCGTTTTCTTTTCAGCTGTTATCTGTTCTTCTCATTCCTTGATTTCCTGTGTTTGTTTTTTTGTCTCTGTTTTAACTCTCTCCCATTCTTCCATTCCCTCAACTGCACTCTGCCCCCCGCCCCCTACCTCTTTTATCTGACCATGGCAGCCAGTCACATCTGTAATGCTTACCCACTTATTGCTCATTAGCTCTCAGATGATTCTCATTACCCTCATCGACATGGAGCGAATGAGCTGCTGGGGATTTTAAACTTGGCACACACAAATAGTTACACACACTCTTGAAAATGTCACCACGGATAAAACGTAACTAAACCCAAGAATTAAGCCATGAGTGTTTGAAAAATTAAACTAAGGATGAAAGTGACTGGTTACCCCTTGAATCCACGCCCCTCTTAACCTTGAAACCCTTGCAAAGCACCATAACACAAAGGCTTGCCCTTGTCTAGCTCTTACCCCTCATCATCTTCCTCACCTACTGTCATTATACTGCTCCTTCGCTCCTGTCATGTCTCAGGGGAAGTACTTGTTAGGAGAGGAGGGGAGCAGGAAAGAGTCCAGACCTGCATGGCGAAGTGTTGAGACTTGAGCGAGACGAGGGAGGAAAGTACCATTAAGTAATAGCTTGCTATGGGTGATTTAAAGGATCAAAGACAGCTGTGGAGTCAAATTAACTTCAGTGTTTGTGAGGAGTGTTTATTTAATGAGCTACAAGTAGCATCATAGTTATATTCTTTTTGCTTGTAAATACAGCCCATAAAAAAACAGTCCTATTTCAAGTTTGTCGATTTAGCTTTAATTTATATATGAAATAAAACATTTAACCATTTCTACACACATATGTACAAGTTCACAAAATGAACTTATTATAATAAAAACTGCCTAAAAAACATGTATAATATGTACCCAAAACAAACTGAGAGCTGCCTTTGAAACCTTGGGTGTAAACACTTCATGTTAATAGTGTTTAAATTTCTCCCAAACAGTGAGAAAGTGCAACTCAGTTGTAAAAGTTTTTATACAGTAAAGAAGTTTATTTACATTTATTTTCCTGTAAAAAAGAGTTCCTGTACACAAGCACAGTTTACTATAACTGGAAACTGGGAAACAGTCCAACCACTTACCAAGATTTTGTTAAGAGTTATGAACAAGACCACCAAAAAAAGGAATATTTAACATCAGTTTTTCAGCAGAAATGTCCAAATTTTCCCAGTTTGGAGACTCAAGAAGGATTGGTAACCATAGTTGGAACTAGGGGTTGCAGAGAATAAAATGTTGCTGGTTTCTTTGGGAGTGACAAAGATGGATAATATCAGGAATGAGTACATCAGAAGGACAGCACACGTTTAGATGATTTGGAGACAAGGTCAGACCAAGAGAGGAAGAATAATGAATATATTAATAGAAGGATGCGGAGGTTGGAACTACCAAGCAGGAAGAAGATCAAAGAGGAGATGACGATGCAGAGGATAGCGTTAGATGGAGACTGATGATTGGCTGTCGCATCCTAAAGTAACACACAACCTGGAGAGATTTTTTTTTTCCCGTTGGGAGTTAAAAAGCTGTCCATGCAAACCTGCATTGTTGTGAAATTTGTTATTCTATATTGGATTTGTTTTTATTTCTCAGCCGTCAATAAGATCAATACAATAAATTAGCTCTGTTTACACACATAAAAGGAACGCTTGTAGGATGTATGAAAAGTTCAAGGCTTCTTTTGGTTTTAGTTAGGTGCTGGTCAAAACAGTCATTTTAGAGTTCAACATGAATACTTGGAAAGTGAGGCGCAGCTGTTGGCTCATTTTAAAGAGAACAACAGCAATCCATTTGTGTTTATCCATATTTTGGACCAGATTTTCAGTGTGCTGCATTTGTATTTGCTAAAATGCATCAAGTCTTGTAGGGAAATGGCAAAATGCCTGCAGGCAGCTGTCAGTGGTAAAACTTTAAAGCAGAGCAACAATAAAATATTTCAAGTGAAATCAGTTCCCAAACATTCTGTAGTCACAGGCTGTTAATGTATTGTAAAAAAAAAAAGTCTTTCCTACTTCAAAGCTTTTATAATCCATGACAATGCCCGTCATTGAAGTTTTTTCCCCAGCACTAAAAAGCAACATGGAGTCACTGATCTAAAAAAAAAGTCAAATTTACACACACAAGAACATCTCTATGGGGAAAGAGTGCATGTGGTTCGCTCCACTTCTAATGTATTGGTGCTGTTGCCATTACTAGTGCTTTAATTTGGCTTTTTGGTGATTGTTGTTCCTTCAAAGCTCGTTAATATTCTAAAAACGCTGTTTTTGGCAATGAATGCGATGAACTGACCCCAAGGGAGACAGCTGCTAATGGCTAAGAGATTAGAGTGATTCTACCCAGCAACCTGTCACTGCTGTTTTAGACTAAACCCCCACAATTTTCCACTTCATTTATCCTGATATCCATCCTACCACAGAGGAAAAATGAGGATTCCGTGTGTAGAAATAAGTCACTTTTGGGGTTGATACATTTCTCACCCTTTTAGTTTCTGTAGTTAATGAATAACGGATGGAAAATGACTGTAAAAAGCTTTACTCCAGACACATTCCAGTTATGAAAGTACTAGCAAAAATGCCTGCTGTGGAGTTCATGAAAGACCTCGTAGTGTTTTTGCTGAAGACAAACTCCCACTCAGTGGAAGTTGAAAAGTGCTGAGTCTGCCAGAGCATTTTGCTAACAGTGTACTTTCAGAGTTGATGCCGGCATGATGTCACCTTTGCAGTCGGCCCTCTCATCCTCTGCTTATTGACGAGTTTGTGTTTCTTGCACACCATGAGTCACATCAGCCCATCACCATTCGGTCAAATCATGTGGATAGTCTGTGTTAAATCCGCTGTGTTTGTTTGGAGTGCGAGTTGCTGGTGTAGCTGTGTTCTTCCTCATTGAGGTTCAATGGGTTGTGCAAAGCCCTCACATTTATTGAGAGATTTTAGATAACACATTCCTGATTGCTGGCATCTTTTACGAGTTTGCAAACTCTGAAACATTTTCTTTGATGGTATATTTTTACCCAGATACTATTTCTTTTTAGTTTGCAGTGAAGATTTTGGGTTATCCATCTGAGTTTTTCCAAAGCCAGACAGTGTTTGAACTATGGCCACCTCTGCTGGGATAAACACATGAACTGAAACTTAGTTTTATATAAATCAGTTTAAATATGATGTAAAGGTGCCACAGAGCTAGCGTTGTGGGAAAAGGTGAGAGGAAAGTGTAGCTGGGAATGCTGTTTCTGGAAGTATGCGGTTGTAGATAGTAAGAGGAGGTAGGTTTTGTAAATGACATTCTTTCTCCATCCATTAGGTTCAGTCAGGAAAACAGGGCACTACGGGTTTTCTGTTCTCTCTGGGAGTGTTTTGCCCTGTTCTTTGGCCTACTATGCTCTGCCCTTCCCAGCACAGCAATGCCTGTATCTGGTATTTTTAGCTATTGTTACCATTTTCCTCCTCTCTCTGGCTCTGACATTTCCTTCCACTTTTTTTTTCTTCCCTCTTTTGCTGTCTTTAGTCCTACGGTTCATTCTTTATGTGGTTTCCTTTCTTGCTTTGCAGTGTTCTTCTCGGTCTTGTTCTTTTTTAAAAAGTCCTTTATGCTCTCCGGTGGTCTCTGCCCTTGGGCTGCTTGAAAGAATTGCTGAGTGCTCAATGGCTTGGCCCACCCTGAGATTCTGTGGGCTGCCAGGTCGAACCTGCCACCCCTGTACTGTAGAAATGGATGTCAACAGTGAAATCAGAGCTCTCAGAAGCTCAAACAATGGCACTAAAGCATAACCTGCCTTCAGCAGAGCAGAAAAAAACTGAGAGTTTTGCACATTTATAGACAGAAATGCATAGTAAAAGTAAAAAGAGAGCTGCCTGAGATTTTATACCCTAAACTGTAAGGACTGGTTTGAGTTTCTTTGAGGAATAGTCTGATTTTTGTTGTTTTTTATGTGACTCTATTTAATTCCTCTAATTATTGGTCACTGTTGCATGCTGAGATTTTCCCATCATCCTGGCTCTGTTAATAGGCAACAATTAATTTAGTCTGTTAGCGAGAAACATGGCCAGTTGCACCCATTAACGCCAGCTCTTGTCCGTCCTAATTGCCATTTACTCAGCACTGCAGCAGTGTAGATGTTGTTCAGTGCAGCGCTTTGCTCAAGCAGCTGCTGAAAGCACACACCTACATGCACACACACATCAGAAATCACCCGTTGGCTGTTTGACCAAAGGAATGACGTTATGACTGCCAAAAGCGATTGCGTCATGCTCCTGCTTTCCCAAAAAGCACCGTAGCCTCGCCCAGTTCCCTCCGGTGTTGGAGCTGTGGGCTACTCGGCATCTGTGAGGAGGATGATTCAGCATACTGATTCACATGGTCGTGACCTGCACACACACGTGGATATATGCATAAAAAAAAAAAGCTTTTTGTGCATTTCCTTTCTTTTTCATTAGTTAAAAGGGATGATTGATATAATTTTAGTCCTTACGCTACTGTGGTTTAGCATAAAGACTGGAAATAGGGAGTAATAGTATTTGTGCCTCTAATAACCTTCTCAGGTTTACTGTCACTAAGGACAGCCAGAAAGCCTAATATGTAAAATTAGTTCTCATAAAATCACAGATTGTTTTCATTGTTTAGTAAGTTAGTAAAGTGTGTTAATTAATTAAAGCTTCTGAGGTCATTCTGTATGGATTGTGTTGCTTTTGGACATGATAGCTAAATGAATCAGCTGCCGGCTGCACCCTCACATTCACCGTTTAGATACCAGGGATGATCTTATCTGGCTTTTGGTGAGAAAACTAAACAAGAATATTTTACAACCTGGATTCAATCAGCTTTTTTTTTCTTTTTTTTTAAATCCTGTAACAAGTTCTAAAAGCAACCTCATTTCAATGACATAAAATACAAAGATAAGCAAATAATGAGCCTAAAACACCTCAATTCCCATTTAATGTGAAGGAGCAGCCGGTTCCTCCAAAAATGTAGAACCTTGGAGAGTAAACAGAGCATTGCAGAAGAGATAAACGTTAGTCCCTTAAATCTGCAACCTTTGCAGTCATTCTCCTACGCTCAGAAGCAAATGAGGGTAGAAACATGGACCAGTTGGAGAATCCTGAGCTTTGTCTTGCAGCTCCAGCGATCATATCGCTAAAGACTGGATCCACCCTGTTGTTGATGTTGTGAATGGAACTGCAGTAATCTTTGTGCTTAGTAGCTCTCTTTTAAAAAAGAAATATAATGTTGAAATATTTGCAGTTAATAAATGGTTAAACATTACAGAAATGCATTCTTGACTGTCGTTTACATCTCATTCTTCTTTGTTTTTTTTTTGTTTGTTTTTTTCTTTCCACAGGATCTAAAAAAGCCTTTTGACAAAGCTTGGAAGGACTACGAAACAAAAGTGTAAGAATCTGAATTAATCATGACAACTCCCTGTTTTTTTTTCCGTTTATATGATCAGACACTTGATTAACCTGTTTTTTAATTAATTTATTACAATTTTACTTCATGACTAATCCAGTATTAAAACTCTGTCAGTCTGCAGAAAGTGGAGTTATTCAGTGTAACAGTTTAACATTGTCTTGTTTTGCTGTTTTCAGTCAGTATTAATGTGCTGCATCTGTCCTCTCTCATCTGACTTGACTAACCGTGCCCCCCTGTCTAATCTCTCTCTGTGATTAATGTGTCAACACATCCCTGATTTTGTGAATAACCCACCCTTGCTGTCAACCTTCCACCTCCATACTGAGACTTCGTTTTCACTCCCCTTGTGCATGCAGAGAACGCAGGACTTTTTATATCTCTTTCATATGTTTTACAAGCGGCAAAGGACATTCTTTACTGAAAGGGTAATAATTCTTCTCTCCAAACCGTTTCGATCGTGCAGTACAGGCTTTGTATTGAAACAGAATTTATATGGATGCTGTGTGACTGCTCCCAACTGTTCTGACTTATTATTTGACTCTACTCTTGGCAAAAAGAAGCCATCAATAGAGTCTGTTTTTTTTTTATGTATCCTGCCGCTCTGCTTTGTCGGTGATCCTCTGGTTGTCTCTGATCTCTCTGCTGTCTGTTGTAATAGAAACAAGCTGTTTTTATGTATCAGACACAGAGTAACTTATCTGGTCTCAACTTGGCTTTGATTTCTGATTCACTAATTTTGTTTCTGAGCTTTTTGCATCCAGCTCCCTGTGTTTCATTTATCAGTCTCCATGTTGATAATCATTTCCCATTCAATGCTGTTCATTCAAGAAGTGATTGATGTTAAAGTTTTGCAGCAGAGATCAATGATTATATGAGAGGTTTGCATACAGAGTGCATGAAGGGAAAAATAAAGTCCGTTTTCTTTTTGATGCATCACTTCCTGAACTGACAGTACTGTAAGTAAATTGATTCTCGTCCCCCTCATCAGTCAAACAACTGTCAGTTTGGCTGGCGGCCAAACAGCCTGGCTAACATGTGCCTCCATATTAGTTTCAGTCCTGATGATGCGGTAATGTTGTCAGGGATGATGATTCATTTGCTGACAAAGGCCATAAAAGTACTTTCAGTGAAATAAAGTTTAGCACATCCAGAAAGCCCAAAATACAGGTTTGTGACAGAAAAGTGGTTGTGACTTTTTACGATTTTTGTTTTTTGCATTGTGATCTTTAAGAATGTGTCACATATTATTTTTATCTCTAATATTCTGGCCAACATGAGCACAAGCTAAACCACTGCAGGTTTAAAACTCAGACAACTTGCTTAGTCAACATATGTATATATGTTAATCCAGCAGGGATCTCAAACTCTGGTCCCCAAGGGTCAAGGTCCTGCAGGTTTTAGATGTTTCCCTGCTTCAACACACCTGACTCAAATGAATGGAGCGTTTGGCAGCGCTTGACAACAAGCTGATGGATCCATTTTATTTGAATCAGGTGTGTTGGAGCAGGGAAGCACCTAAAACCTGCATGACAGTTGCCCTCAAGGACAGGAGTTTGATATATATGCTTTATAGGAATATGTATTAGAGGAGAACATGTTAGAGGGGTTTGACAGCTTTCCACTTTCTGCTTTTTGTTTGATGAGAAAGTGCTGGAGAGTCTCCAGACCTTCTCTTGTTTTCTACATTTTATGTTTCAAAGTCATCTCTAAATTAAATCAGCTCATTTTTTTTCTCTTTCGTCTACAATCAGTTTAATGACAAAGCAAAAATAATAATTTTTACTTTATTAATCCCTCTGCATTTAACCCATCACTAGATGTACTAGAGAGCAGTAAGCAGCCATGTTCCAGCACACGGGCAGCAATTGTGGGGGTTAAGGGCCTTGCTCAAGGGCCCACATGTCACCTCTGCTGGCACTCTGGGGACTGGAACCTGGGTTCACCAAACCCAGGGCAACCTCTAAAACTACTACTAGGCTACTAACAGTTAGCTATATTAGAAATACAAGACAGACATCGTACCATCTGTTAAAGCTTAATGATGGGGTGAACAAACAGAAAAATATGTAGAAATCGTAAGTGGAAATGCTCTTTAGAGCAGTATTTCTCAATCCAGGTCCTCAGGACACATTGCCCTGCATGTCTTAGACTTGTTCCTAGCACAACTGATTCAGATTAATAAACTTAATTTAGTTTTTTGCAAGCCTGTTAATGACCCAATCATCTAATTCAGTTGTGTTAAAGTAGGGTTACCTCTAAAACATGCATGGCAGTTGGTCCTGAGGACCTGGATTGAAAAACACTGCAATCAAGATCTCATCCTAGGGCGAAAATTTACATTTTATCAAGACAACCACCCAGCTCCCAAACTCTGAATCTGAATCTAGCAGATTAAACCTCTAAACCTGTAAAAGGCTGTGCACCTACACTCTCCATCCAACCGGATTGAGCTTAGATCTCATTTGAAGCTGCCATTGCAACTAAATGTGCATTATTGGAGTACTGAGAGAAGGGTCAGAATAAACTTTTATAAATCAGATTTTTGCTTTGCCATTGTGGAAGATTGTGTGGAAGCTACAAGACGGGAAACTTAAGCTAACAGTAAAGATTAGAAATTAGGTTAAACATCCAATCTGGTGCACTCTGCAGAGGTAACAAACACTCAGCCCATTCATAGCTTCAAAACTCATTTATACATAATTTGTCTTCCTGTTCATTCTGTTCAAAGACAGTTTCTAAAAATTACAAAATCAGGATTTTGCAGTGGATTAAGCAGAATATTTTAAATATCAGGAATTTTACCTCCCATTTCATTGTCCTTTCGTGCTGCCATGGTTACATTTCAAGACAATCAGCAAAGACTTGAATGTAATGGACAAATGTTAACATTGTATTAAGGCATCTTGTCATTGCTTGGTGGTAGGAATTAGATCAAGTTAATTTCTCAAAATACTTCTTTAAAAGAAGTTCCTCTAACATCCAGGAGTCTTCCTTTGAGGGAACAAGCTGCCGCACTGTGTTTGCAGGGAATATGCTGGCAGAAAGTACAGCATATGGAAAAGACTGACCTGCTGCATGGAATGGTGCCTTCTCTCCTTTGTGTGGTGTGTTTTCCCGTCTCACCTGTGAGAGATGCAGAATTTGTGTGAAAAAATCAGCCCTGAATACTGACTGTCACGAAACTACCCTTAATTGTAATCTATAACAAGAGAAAACTTGCATGTTAACAGTAAAATCTCACTAATTATTTTATGTGTAGGACCAAGTTTCTCTTTGGGGAGGTAATTTTTCAACACCTGACTATAAAGATGCAAATCACTGAATTAAACTGCTCTCACTGCTTAACATCTGCTTTCTAATTCCTTCTGTTTTATGTACTGGTCTCACAAGTGTTTTGCTGTTTATGTGCAAGCTTTTTGTAAATAAGGGAAGCCTTCCCTTATTGCTGCAGTTAAACTCAGTTTCCTAGAGTTATTATTATCATATATATTTTTTATTTATTTCTCCTACTAAAATCATTGCATTGAGCCATAATTTTTTCTTGTGCTGACAAAGAGCTTGTGTGATGGTGGACTTAGTATATTTTATGAATGCCATTAGTAATGCAAAGCAGCCTATGGTTTACACTTGTAGCTTCTTATAGATTTAATGTTAACACATAATGAAATATGTCATAGTTTGGTTGGCTGACATATTGACGTGGGAAAACCAAATAATGCTTGTTTAAACCTTGAAAGTGGTGGTTCCCAAACTATTTCCCTGCGAGCTGGCCTTCACACTTTATTAAAAAAAAAAAGAACACAAAGAACTGCTGGGCACTGTCATCTTGCAAACCCCTTGCAGGTATGAGACTTTAGGTGTGATTTTTCCCCCATTGCTGATGGCACAAAAAGGCCATCTCCAACAAAAACGTAATACTGAGTGGGGAAAAACAACCTGAAAGTACATATCTGGCTAGTCTGGGTGCAACAGTGTGTCCCCTTGACTCTGAATCAGCTTAAAGGTGAACAAGTGTATCATCACAGCTGAGGTATTCCACGTATTTGAGACTGAAAATGTAAACCTCAGCACTCCCCTGATAAATACACATCAACACCAGTAGAATAAGACTTATTTTCCTCCCAAAGTATGTGAGAAAATTGGTGTATAAATAGGTAAATAAAGTTACACACACACACACACACACAGTGCCACCAGACTGTTACATCTGCAGCAGATGTTGTTGCAGCTCTGTGTCTCAAATTTTTCCAACTCTTTTCTCCAGTTTGCACATTGAAGGCATTTTTTCAATGAATGTTATTTTATTCAGGACCTTCCATCTGCTCGTAGGTCTCGTATTCTGTATTTTTATAAAACACACGTCTGTGTGTACCAGCAGTGCCTCATCCTCTTACTGACTTAACAATCCAATAAATGTTATGGTTATGTTGAATGTGCATATTAATAATCAATGAAGGTAATTCTAAATACTTCTGTGTCAGGGGCCCCAGGTTGGGAATCACTAATTTAGAGACCATGCACCCTTAAAAAAAACATGATGCATCTGCATGTACACTGTAATGCATATTTCTGGGCAGTTTGCATTGACATACACCCTGATACAAAAACTTTAAGCACTCAAAAATAAAAAAAAATAATTTTAAAAAATTAATTAAATTAAATAAATAAATAAATAAAAAACAAACAAACACACATTTTGGTTCACTTGTAGCCTTTCAAACTGGTGAAATCTAAAGACAAATAGTTGATCTCTTTGTTTTTTGTCTCTTTCTGGTACCACAGATTAATGGGATGAGATCAGAGTTCTCTGGGGATC
Source organism: Melanotaenia boesemani (assembly GCF_017639745.1). NCBI lineage: Eukaryota > Metazoa > Chordata > Actinopteri > Atheriniformes > Melanotaeniidae > Melanotaenia > Melanotaenia boesemani. Next base: position 15,031,523 of record NC_055701.1, read on the forward strand.
AAACCATTATTTGCATGTCTCTTCATACTTCTTGTTGCTGGAGATGCTGGTGTTCCTTATGTTGCAACAAATTTAATTTAACATCACATGCCTTCCTGGAGGAGAAGCTTTAAAAAAATTTGAAGTTTAAAACTTTGGCAGAGTAGTCTAGGTGTTGTCATGATGGTGTTAAAAAGAAAAAAGCATGTTGTGTCTTGACTTTGCCCTCAAGAAAAATCCTTTAGGCTTATGGTCAAGATGAAAAACGCCAAAACTCTTCCTCTTTTCTAATCTTTTTGGCGGCTTAACCATCTATAATCCATAACCATTCATTTGTGAAACCATAAAAGCCTAAGTGCCTAGCTCCCCTTGACAGCTGTAGGGCTGATTTTCACACAATTTGACATTTTCTGTGTGGTTGTGCTGCTGTTATAGATGTGTTGTGTGCTCTTTGACCCCTTGTACTGTTACTTCCTACCAGCACCAAGATAGAGAAGGAGAAGAAGGAGCATGCGAGACAGCATGGGATGATAAGGACCGAAATCAGCGGGGCGGAAATTGCTGAAGAGATGGAGAAGGAGAGAAGATTCTTCCAGCTGCAGATGTGTGAGGTGAGTCAGACAACAGATTGACTGATTTCACCCAAAAAGAAGGGAATATTTCCAGAGCGGATAATCAGATATCGACTGCAGGTTGCTCAGATTAGATGCTAGAATACAAGTCTTAGATTACATAAGTGCTATCAGTGCCTTTTTGATCTTTTTTCTTTAATGATCCTTCTTTGGGGAAAATGAGGATTTTTCACTTTGAAGTGTTTTTATATCAGATGAAAGTCATGTATCTGAGATGAAGCATAAACAGACTTGAGAGTTGCCTTTCCTTCTTACTGAACTAGGCCTGGCTCTCCTACCCTGATCTGTATTCACTCTGTTTACAGTATCTCCTCAAAGTCAATGAGATCAAAATCAAGAAGGGGGTGGACCTGCTGCAGAACCTCATCAAGTATTTCCACGCACAGTGCAAGTAAGTCATAAACCATTTTTAAGCCATTTGTTGTGTTTTTTTTTTTGTTGTTTTATTGTATTATTGTTTCCTGTTCAGTTTCTTTCAGGATGGTCTAAAAGCTGTAGACAACCTCAAACCTTCCATAGAGAAGCTGGCCACAGATCTGCACACAGTGAGAACATTTGCCTCTTCTTTTTGTTCTGACTTTTCCTGCTTGAACTGCACACTACTTCTCTCTTTTCCCTTTAAAGATCAAGCAGGTGCAGGATGAGGAAAGGAAGCAGCTAACTCAGTTACGAGACGTCCTGAAGTCAGCGCTCCAGGTGGAGCAGAAGGAGGTAAGACGCAAATGCAAATGCACAACTCTTAAATTCCTGATAGTTCTAAACGAGCCACCAGTCATTTATCATGTTTTTATCCTCGTGTAATTCTTGGTAAAATCAGATTATACTGTATATTTTAATGTCTATACCAACCTTAAACCTGATTTATTAACAGCTTCTGTCAGGTATAACTTCTACTTAGGGCTGAGCCATTTAACTTGTGAACTATTTTAAGCATAATTTCTTTCTACGGGCACTTTCTTTTGGTATAACATCATAAATCTGTATTTTAAAAAAAGAATTCCAGTTTTTCTGTTAGTTTGTGCATGACTTGCTGTTTTTTCTGAAGATTGTTTCCTTCTTCTCCTTTGCTGCCTTCGTGTTTTGTAAAACAAGTCTAGAAGAGTAAGTGGATTCCTTAAAGAACATTTTCTGTGGCTTTAGACTTTTTTTGTTCACAGTCTTGTTTAAATTTTATTGTCCATAGCTGTATCTCTAATTAGTTTATATGAGATTGTCATGTTTTACTGTTTTTTTCCACAATTATCCTGTTAGTTGTGAGCATCTGCTGATATCAGCACACATAATTCCTTACCTTTTGAGCCATTTAAAGTAATCCTCTTTGTTTTTTTAGAAGAATGATTTCACATCTACATACATCTGTCTATTTTGCTCCTTTTTTTAAAGGATAGGTTTAATAATACTGCATTCAAAAATGAAACACCAAAATGTGATTTGATCCATCTAGGTTCACATTGCATGGAAATGTTTGGACATCCCAAATCAAAATTTTTGTTACTGTAAATAGTTCAGGAGAAGTTTTAACTGAGCTCTAAGAGGAAAATGTTGGAAATTATACATTTGTTTCTACACTTAAAGTGCTTGCTGCTTTAGTTTTGTTTTTCAAGACGGTAGAAGTGAAAAGAAATAATGAGGCATGGTTCAGGGATGTATTTGCTTGAATAGTTTACACAAAGGGGACAACTTTGTTAGATTGTTAGGCCTTTTGGTTCATTTACAGTCACCATTAGAAAAGGTCAGAAAATGCAAATTTCCAACTTTGGCTCCTCCAAGCAGCTACTTGGCTCCAAATGAAAATAATTGATGTCTAGAAAGCAGGAGATGTCAGTGTGTTCAGGTGACAGTTTACTCACTTCATCATTTAATTAAGAAGCAGCGGTCATGGAAGTCAAGCTGAGTTTGGGGAAACCAAGAAAACCCAGTTATAGAGATGTTGGCAGACTTTACTTTAGAAGAAGATTAAGTGGACTAAGAGTGCTGGTGCCAAATTCAGAGATGGATTTTTGTACATGAACTAAACAAACATGAAGCATTTTTTTGGGGGGAAAAATTCAGTGGACTGAGGTTTAAAAAGAAACATTTGGAAATAAAAAGTTCATTAAAGCACACGAAGGTGAAGCAGTCCTGCTTCAGCTGTGTGTTGCAGACTTTGGCACGAGGAACATTTCCGTGGTTGAGGAAGGAATGGATTCAATTAAATACCAGTAAAATCTGGAGGCCAACACTGCACCATCTGTCAAACAGCTGAGCATGAGATAAGGATTAAATATGAGCGTACATCTCAGTGCACTCAAGACAGTAAGCCTTCTGATGGAAGTAAATGAAGAAAAACCAGTAAATAAGAATCAAGACTGATACAGAGTGAGGTGTGTTACTAAGTTCTCAGCGTGGAAGGTGCACAAACTTTATTCTGGACTATAAAATATAAAAAAAAAAAAATTAATTTGATCTTTTTTTTTTTTTTTTTTTTGGCAAGTTACATTTAAAACATGATTTTCTCTATTTGTCCTTTCTTTTGTACCAAATCATTCAGGCTACAGCCCTTTTGACTGTAGTTTGCAAATCCTACTTACAGCTCCTACTTTATGTTTTCCTTTTATTTATTTATTTTTATTTATTTTTAAGTCTTTGTGTTTTCCCAGGATTCCCAGGTGCGACAGAGCACCACCTACAGCCTGCACCAGCCGCAGGGCAACAAGGAGCACGGCACCGAGCGTAGTGGTTTTCTTTACAAGAAGAGTGATGGGTGAGCTTATAAAATGGTGCTTGGCACTCAGATGTAGGACTGTAGCTGCATGTGATGTGTATGTTATGCACTGAGATAAGCTTTTTCCACTATAAGCAAAGAGAACTGCAGTTATAGTTTTTATTATTTTTAAGAAATCTTTAGATCAGAATGGCAATGACAGCAGAACTTTTCCATATCAGACACGCTGACTGATCAGTGCAGCTTATTTTTCTATTAAAATGTATTGTTATTGGTTTCTTGACTAATTGTTCCAGCACTTATTTCATTTTTACACTTGAATACACAGCTCAGCATGGATTAATGAATATGCATCTATCTTTTAATGTCTTTTTTTTATTAGTCAGTGTCCTCTGTTTGTTGCAGGTTGAGGAAAGTGTGGCAGAAGAGAAAATGCACAGCAAAGAACGGATACCTCACCATCTCACATGGCACTGTAAGTGTGTTTCTGAAAAGAAATGGAGGACTGGATCAATGTGTTTGGCCTTATTAATGCACACTTTGATGCTGACAGGCATAAGTAGCCTTTATACAGTACATGACTGAGTGTGTCCACTACAGATTTTCTCACTTGCTATGAATATAAAGGAAACGTCAGATCAAGGAAACAGCTTACACATTAGCATTCTTCTCACATCACTTCCTCAGCTACTCTTAACTCTGCTCATTTCCTTATTTAGATTTAGCTCAGGCATCTCACATATTCAGACACATAAAAATAAAAAAATTTTCTTTTCTATATATTTTTTTCTCTGCCCTCCTTTGCTTTGTGACTCTCTTCGCTGGCAGGCTAACAGACCACCAGCTAAACTCAACCTGCTCACCTGCCAGGTGAAACACAATCCTGAAGAGAAGCGAAGCTTTGACCTCATATCACGTAAGTTAAACCCTTTTTGACATTCGTGATCTTTTTTGCATTAATTTGCCTTTTATTTCCCTCCAGTCTGTGGTAATTGCAGTCAATTTGTAATTTTAATTAGCTCCAGAGAGAAAGACTAAAGATTTGTTCAACAGCAGTGAGGATTTTAGTTTTGCTTTATGAGCTGATTGTGAGAGAATTGATTGCAATGGATTCACTGCATCAAAAACAGCAGAAATGCTAATGAGCTAAATAGTAGCTTTCACTGACACTGGATGTTTAGCTTCAGTTTTCAGAAAGATTGTTGCAGATATTTGTTTACAGCTTGCTTAATCAGCAGCAGCCCAGCAAGTGGTGGGGAAAATGTTTAAGTGTTAAACATAATTTGTGCATTAATTTCTTCCTTTTGTATTATACTCTTTATAAACTGTGAACAGAGATGAGTATTTTAATGGTAAATGGACTTGTACTTATATAGCGCTTTTCCAGTCAGTTTGACCACTCAAAGCGCTTTACACTACTTATCACATTCACCCATTCACACACACATTCACACCCCGATAGGCACATCGGGGCAACATGGGGTTAAGTGTCTTGCCCAAGGACACTTTGGCATGTAGTCAGTGGAAGCCTGGAATCGATCCGCCTACCTTCCGGTTGAAAGACGACTGCTCTTCCTCCTGAGCTACAGCTGCCAGTTTTTAGGGGTTTAATCAATGCCAGTTGAAAGAAATGAGATGTTTTATAGTTAAAAAACATAAAAATCAGAGGCATCTTTTTTATTTTAGATGACAGAACGTATCACTTTCAAGCCGAGGACGACCAGGACTGTCAGATGTAAGTGTCCTTTTCCTTCCTTCCTCATGTATAGTGTTTCACATTAGCACATCCTGTTTACCACCTCAACTTCTTGGCACACACTTCCTAACACCCAGACACTTGGCCTTGTCTTTACTTTCCACCTCCTGTCCTTTAACTGCTCTCAAGTCTCACTTCTTCCTCTCTGCTGTAACTTCTGTTCTTACAGTATACGTCAACCCTCTCAACCCACATTCTTCTCTCTTATTAGCCTAGTTTTATCCATTCTCACGTCCCCTTCTGTCGGTCTTCCTCTCTCTTCCAGCTGGATCTCGGTGTTGCAGAACAGTAAAGAGGAGGCGTTGAATCAGGCCTTTAAGGGGGACCATCATGTTGGTGAGAACAACATTGTGCAGGAGCTAACCAAGGCAATACTGGGGGAAGTCAAGAGGATGACTGGAAACGACGTCTGCTGTGACTGCGGGGCCCCCAGTGAGTTTCAGAAAGGGTGGGAAAACGTAACCTCATAAAGGTTTAACAGCTCGGAGTTAAAACAAATTCTGTCATCTCTGGAGAATGGAAAACAGTGGTCATTTTCATCTGTGCCATGTCATGATAAGTAATGTCTTTGTAAACATTTCCTTCTCTTTCTATTGTCTCACTTTTATTATCAATACACATATCAGCCACAACATTCAAACCACTGATGGGGGTGGAAACTGGACAAATGGGCAGGTGGAAATATTGACGTGAAGATAACAGAATAGTAAAATGGAGTTGGGAGTGAAGTCTAGCTGATATGGACCAGTCCAATGGTGTTGACTTGGCTTCCACATCCAGATCTCACTGAGCAGCTCAGGGATGTGCAATGAAAACAGATGCATGGATATTCTTTTAGGCAGCACTTCACAAATTTAAACACCGCTCACAACTGCCCACAGAGATGATGGACTCTGAAATATGCAACGAATTCTGTACGGAAATTCTTCTCTTATGACAACCAGGTTCACTCGTCATTAATTTATTGGTCAAGCCATACATTTCAAATGCAAAAGAGTCCAGGCTTGTGCTGGATGCCAAAAAACTGAGGTCTCAGGATTTCCTGGTATTTTCCTCAGTATCTGCATTCATTTCCCTGGAGAAGCCCCTACAGGGAGCATGAGAGTTTTAAGATATGTGTTCACATACTGAAGATTAAGTGCTAAAACAACATTATTGCATAACTGTAGACCTGAAAATGCAATAATTCTCAATATTTACACACCTATTTAAGCATATTTAATATATGTAATGAGCAGCTAAATGTTTTGAATTTTAACTACAGTGTTGCATAACACTCAGTGTAGTGTTATTCCTTGCATAAATATCAAGAATGATTTTCTTTTTTCACTATTTTTAAAACATTTTATCCTTTGAGTTCATTGAATACTCATGACTTGCATACTTGCAACCTAAACATTCCAAAATGAGAGATGCAGTGCACATTTTAAACATGACAACACTGCACCATTAATAATTTTAGTTTCCTGGCACAGGGGCAGGATCAAGGTATAATTATCCATGGTTCTACAGTCTCAATCAATTTTCATTTATGGTGAAAAATCCCACAAATCCTGGGAAAAGAGTGACCTCATTACAAGAAGGAAACAACTTGATGTTTACTTGTAGTTGTTGATTTTGTTAAAAGAAAAAGAAAAGCTATTTATAGCCTGGAAATAAAACAAATATGTGTGCTATGCTTTGGGAAATAATATGCAATAAAATTATAAAGTATACCCAGTATGTAATTTAATGTATGCAAAGACACTGTTGTTTTGTAATGAGTATTTTTTAAATAGGTGGAGTCCCTCAACAATTCCCATGAATTTCCTCCAACATACATGCATGTATTTACATAGTACAGTGGGGAGTATCTAGGCCAGGCACATCAGTTACAGTTCAGGTTGGTTAATTCTCATGTGAGATGTCAAACAGCTTCACAGCCAGCATTTCTGGATCTTTCCACGACAACACATCAAATTTTGCTGAGATGACCCCACCATTACCGGTTTCAACAACTTACATTTTGTCTCTCTTGTTAATTTTTTACTTTTCTTAACGGTCTTTCCTTTTATTTGTCTCAGACCCAACATGGCTGTCCACCAATCTGGGCATCCTCACCTGTATTGAATGTTCAGGGATCCACAGGGAGCTGGGAGTGCACTACTCCCGAATCCAGTCCCTCACTCTGGATGTACTCAGCACCTCCGAGCTCTTGGTAAATCATATTTAGTGTCTGTCTTTCCACAGAAACATGACACATCTCATCACGTCATATTGATTCTCTATTGAGATCCTTAGGTAGGAATGAAAGGTGGTGGGGATTAAAGAGGGCTTGACGGAAAGGCAAAGGATGAGGAGACTGAAGCTTCCTTGGCCTCAGTCTCCTCATCCCTTGGAAGTCTCCACACTAAGAATGGCTCGGAGTTTTGTTTTGCTTTTTTTTAATCACTGTTTGGTGCAGAGATTTACAGTCTGTGGGACACTTGGGATTAAATGCTTCCAGTCATGATTACTTTCCTTGGTGTTAAGACGCCAGTCGTGTTGGCCACAGTTAGACTCGACTGGCTCCACACTTGCAGTCTGGGATGTCTGCCGCATCCCAGTGGGTGTGTTAGCTGCACTGACAACTTTTGAATTAACTAGTGTGGTACAGAAAATGACTTAAAAACCCATTTCAATTTATCTGTGTGTGTGTGTTTGTGTGCTTCACAGCTGGCCAAGAATGTGGGGAATGCAGGCTTTAATGAAATCATGGAGGCTTGTTTAAGTGCTGAAAATGTGGTGAAACCCAACCCAGCAAGCGACATGTAAGTTGCCCCCAAAACCGTCTCCTCTAGCTTCATTCCGCTCACCTCCATACCCCTCCTTCTGTTTTTTTTTCTGTCCAACTTTACGCTTGGCCACAGCTGATCGTCTTGTGATACTTTGCTGTGACTATTAACATTCTTCTAACAGCAGTTCAAATCCTTTCCATCCTGTCTATCAAAGTGCTAGAACTCGTAAACAAGTTGTAGACGTAACATAGAAGAACGATTTCTTTTCTGCACCTACTGTAGGAATAATTCTGCTGGTTATGATGTACAATATTGTGAGTGAAGAAAAACCTCATGACTTTTCTCAATCATATGATTCAATAAAGTGTATGCCACACACTCCTGTCAAGGCCACAGGGTGTACAGCTGTTTGCATCCTTGTGTTCTTCCTTAGGCAGGCGAGGAAAGACTTCATCACAGCCAAATACACAGAGAAACGATTCGCCAGGAAGAAGTGTCCTGATGCAACGTCTCTTCTCCACACGCTGTGTGATGCTGTGAAGGCTCGAGACATCTTCTCCCTCATCCAGGTGTACGCCGAGGGAGTCGACCTCATGGAGCCCATACCTCTCGCTAATGGACATGTGAGTGCACAAGTGTGTTTTTGTGACTTTTTGAATAATTTTTTAATCATTATTCACCTCCTCCCATGACGCTTCATATATACAGGAAGTACATACAAATGTGTTTTTCCTCAGGAGCAAGGGGAGACCGCCCTTCATCTAGCAGTCAGGCTGGTGGATAGAACGTCTCTTCATATCGTCGACTTCCTCACTCAGAACAGGTAAATGCTGAGAGAGAAATACAAAAAGGGTTAAGGATTTAATGATATGGTGCAGTAAATAGATTACATTAGTCGGTAAAAGATGGAGGCTTTTTGTTTTGTTTTTGTTTTGTTTTGACTGCATCACAGAAAGTTTTTCTCTTTGTGTTTAGCTTAAATTTGGATAAACAGACGGCCAAAGGCAGCACAGCGCTGCACTACTGCTGCCTGACCGACAACAGCGAATGTTTGAAGCTGCTGCTGCGAGGAAAAGCTTCCATAGATATCGGTGAGGAAACACACCAGGAAACAGTACATCCATGATGCCTTCACTGTCCATCTTCTTTTTACACCAGTTAAAAAAAAATTGGAAATACTGTAGTTACAGTTTTTAAGTGATTGTTTTTTTTTTTATCCAAGCCTGTTACTTCTTAACTCTTCTACATATTTTTAGGTAAAAGTTTAATGTTAAACATGAGTGTTTTTGAATGGATTTTTTATTTTATTTAATATGCATACTTGTCTCACACAACTTTTTATCCTGTTGCTCTTTTTTCAACTCCTTTAGGTTTAGTTTCCAGACATTTGGCTCTTAAACACAGACCATGGCTGCGTTTTCTCACAACACTAATCTTTGTGTGGCACTCTGAACATCTCACAACAGCCAGATAACAGTTCAGAGACAAATGAGGGCAGAAAGAAAGCTGAGTTTCAGTGTGGGAAACAGTTTAATTACACATCACTCATGTCACTGTGGAAAAAGGAGAGAAAATGGGCTGTGTGTTTATTCTCATGTGGTGTGTGAATATAACAGTAATTACATGTTTCTCTTGTTTCTCCTTCCAGCTAATGAGGCCGGAGAGACGCCGCTGGATATCGCCCGGAGGCTCAAGCACCTACAGTGTGAAGAGCTGGTGAGCTTGCTGTTTACACCTGCCTTACTCCTGTGAGCGCATCGCTTCCCTGATTCATTAGAACTGTCAATCAGTTGTGCATTGATTTGTTTGTACTTACAGCTGAACCAAGCGCTGGCGGGAAAATTCAACGCCCACGTCCATGTCGAGTACGAGTGGCGCCTGCAGCACGAAGACTTGGATGAGAGTGACGAGGATCTGGATGAGAAGGTGAGCTTCTGTGTTGGTGATTACACTGTAAGACGCTTTTATGGAAAAAGATGAGATTAGAAAGTAGAAAACCTACAGAGAGGATGATGAGGATTGAAGAAAAAGTCTACATCTTGCGAAAGATGAGCTGAAAGTTTCAGATGGTCAGCGAAGTAATCCTCAGCACCTCCACATGTTGAAGCTACTTACACGCAATATATAGTAATTCACTTACAACACTCATGCCCTTACACGTAAGCCCTATCTTTAACCTGCCCTCTGACCTCTCCCTGCAGCCGAGCCCTCACCGGAGAGATGAGCGTCCGGTCAGCTGTTACACCCCCGGCAGTAACTCCCACCTCCAGTCCAGCCTGGGATCTGCAGGCCGGGATGCTGCCAGCCACGTTAAGGACAAGCAGCGCCCCTACATCCCCAACCTGGTCAACAACGAGACTTATGGCACAATCCTCAACACGGGCTCCTCTCAACCTACCCCCACCTCTGCTCCACCTCTGCCCCCGAGGAACTTGGGTAAGATCAGACACAATAATGGACGGGGAAAGGTGGAACATATATTGTTGTCATTTATGAGAATATTTAGGTTTATAGGTCTATATTAAAAGATGTTTATCACAATACAGATAACCCTGATAACTTGTCTGACCTGAAAATGCCCTCTTTCCTGTGTCAAGGAAGTTATTTGTAGAGGATTCCCTTGAGGAACAGTCTCATTTACTCTGCAGGTCAAAATGTCTGACTGACATTTTGACCTGTTTAAACACAACAGATGTCACTTTGGAGACAGACAAGCTACTTTCGAAACAGCTGGATGTCTTGATAATAAACATTTATGGAAGTTTTTATAGTTAAGTGGTGTGTGACTAGTTCACCACTCTTTGGCTTTAATAGCATTAGTGGCTGTATAGAGATGACAACAGAGCAGAAACAACCAGATGTTGCCCGTCTCTCTCTCCTTGTTATCTCCTGTTCTCAGTTACACAAAAATGAAAACAAATAGACTTTAATGGGATGGGAGGATGCTGGCTCTGAAAAAGTGCATCCCCCATTTTTCCTTAATTTCCCTTTTTCATTTTAATAATCTGTCCTGTCTGTTGCTTATAGTCCAGTTTACCTCTATGGGAGGGATCAGTCAGTCCTCTGCCTCCAGCAGCTGGAAACCAGGTTCTTTAGACCTGGCTGGCCGACAGAGGTCGTCCTCAGACCCCCCCAACATGCACCCCCCTGTCCCCCCAATGAGGCTCGCTTCAACCGGAGGTAAGGACTCCAATTTAGAATCATCCATTTGCCTGATTAAATTTGACCTTTTCAGCTGAATAGCTTTGGATCTATGATGTGTGGAAACAACTTGGTTTTAATGGACCCCAGTAAACCCATTTTCTGTCTTTATACTTGGGCTGCTGTCCATCTTGGACAGGTTGTTCTCATGAAACTGATTTTTAATTTGATTAGGATTTTTTTTCTGCTTTCTTACTTTTCCTACTCAACAGATGGAGTATTACATTTAATTTTCTTTTTTTTTTTTTATTGTTGTCTGTTGCCTTAAAGTCCTTTTAAGAAGACTACATGTATATTAATGCCAAAAACTGGATCTTAAACCTGGTGTTGCATTGACATACTGAAGGTTTAATATAGAAATAGTCCAAAAAACAAAATTTTATTCAGATTTTGAATGTATGTTACAGACAAAAGTAAGCACTTTTTAATTTACTTTGCAGGTCTGGGTCTTCCTTCTGTGGCGAAGATGGAGGCGTTGAGTGTACAGTCCAAGTCAGGTCAGGGTCCACTGGGGTCCAGAGCAGGGCCTCCTAAATCTCCTGCTGGGTAAGAATACACACACTCTACATAAAGCTTCTCCTTCTTCTTTTTTGTTGTTTTTTCTTTTCCTACAGATGAGAGGTCTGCAAAATTTAAACACACTTTTGTTTTTTCTGCGTCATTAACTGCACCAGAAACACTAAATTCACATGATTAATCTAACACTACACATTCACAGTAACTCTGTGTCTTACCTCACAGTCATGCATCTTGGTGTTTGGAGCTTGTATCTTTTAATGTGTTGTTTGTTTTCTCATACTCAGCAGCTGTCTAGCAGCTCCATTAGCTCCCATTTTAAGATCTGCTTTGAACCAAAACTCTCCTCTTTTTTTATCCTTTTTATTTCCCAAAGGTCTGGTAGTGCTGGCTTAAATCAGCACTACTGAGAGCCTTAGAGAGTGTCTTTATATGACTATTACTCTGCTGAGGGGAATTTTTGATTAGCTTTTCTTTTCTTTTTCCAGCAATGATAAAAGCTTCAACCGAGGGTTTATGAATCGCACAGAATCAACAGAAAGAGCAGGTGAGTAAACTGTCGCATGCATGTTGTTTTACTATCTGTCATTATCCTGTTTCTTTTCGAAAAGCATGGAAAGTTTTGTTGTCGTTTTGATGTAGTTTCCTTTTCCTGTTCTAGCTAAGGAAGTGCCAGGATGCCCCCAGAACTCCATGGGTCAGTCTCTGCCCCCAGCCCCCATGCCAAGGAAGGCCTATCCTGTAAGCTGCTCATTCTTCTTTTTATCACTATGCTCTTTATAATTTGCTTATTCATTCATTGTGCTCCGTTGATTAATTAGCTCCTTATTTGACTAGTAATAGTTTATTCCCTGACTCATGTTGTGTAATTCCTCCCTTGTTGTTTCAGTGTTTCCATTGTGTACTTGTGCAATAAATTTCCTTCCTGTAGTCCAAGTCTGGGCTTTAGCCGTGAGCCTCTTCTCTCCATTGAGAAGCAGTTTGGCTTTGTTTCTGGTTGGGAGAGGAGGATGCTTAGAGTTTTAGGATAATGGCAGATGACAGCCAGTGATGTACTCACATCGTGAATAATGAATGAATCTGTTGCTTTTTATGTTTCATTTTCCAGTACTTGCAGCTGTTATTCATCCATTAGTTATTTGTTTTCATTAAGTCAAAATCCGTTTGGTTTATTGGAATAATTTGATTAGGGATATAAAATAATCTACGGATGCAGATTTTTCTGGAATTACCAGGAATTTTTTGTTTGTTTGTTTACTTTTTTTTTTTTTTTTTACATATGTAAAAATGTAAGTCATACTGACTAACTAAAACCTTTTTGCCATAAGTCACCTTTATTAAAAGCACTCAATGAAAATGATCTTAATGGAAGAACTCCATGAAGGAGTCCAAAGACATCTGGATTTTCCACAAAACATCTGGGGTAATGAACTGTCTGCAGGTGAGATTATAGGTTAACCATTTGGCAGTAATGAACCCTGGGGAAAATACATGTGTGGAAAAGGAAAAGGAAAGGCCCTCTGGCTGTAAGGCATGGTGGAGGGTGCATCGTGGTCTGGGGCAAAAACTGTCACTTTTATTTATGTAGATTTATTCAAGTTTCCAGTGCATTATCTTTAAAACACTGGCCAGTGATTGGCTTATTCAACCCCTCCCCTCCAAAAAATACCAGTAGAGTTAAATCCTCAACACTTCTGAACTTGATCCAACCTTTTTCTTTTTTTGCATGTCTCAGAAGCAAAGGCCAAAGCGAGTAAAAGCCATCTATAACTGTGTAGCCGACAACCCAGATGAGCTGACTTTCTCTGAGGGCGAGGTGATTGTGGTGGATGGCGAGGAGGACCAGGAGTGGTGGGTCGGTATCGTTTAAGCTTTACCCTCACAATGCATGCTGCTTCTTTTGTTTGTCTTCTTCTTTTTTTATACATGCATCTGTTATTAGATTAGAGCACAAAGCGTTCTCAATTCAAGTAAATCCCTCTGGTCCACTCTGGTCTTCATCATAGATAGTCAGGGCATTTACCAACCACAGTGGTTCAAAACAAAAAAGCTATGACCTCATTCTAGCCAGTTTCCCCCAACCACCTCCTCCTCCTTCTCTTTTTCCGCCTGCTGCTGCTTCCTCTGTGGAGCCTCTTGTGTGAACGTCGACCAGCTGCAACTTGTTTTCCTCTGAGCCGCCCCTGCAGATATTACCGTATTTAGTCAGTTTCTGTCCCTTCATGGACCATAAGTCCCCCAAGGTCTCTGCAATGCCTTTTCTCTGACCTTCATTCACCACTCTTATCACTCTCTCTGCCTCTAAAATATCTAAAATACAGCCCTGCAGACTGCTGTTAAGTAAACAAACCTCTAACTGAGAATAAGAGAAGCAACTATAACAGGATTCCTTTGTAGAGGTAGGGTTGTAAATGTGGTTTTGGTTACATCCAGATAACACTTGATATTAATCTGTATTTTTCTTCCTTTAGTGGCTAGCCATGCTTATTTGTAGCTTTGTGTGAGACATTGTTGGAGCAGAAACATGTCCCAGCTTTTCATTTTCAGGTATAGATGACGTTTAAAATGACTTAATTGGAGATAAAATCGTTTGTCGTCTTTATCCTTCAAGGTAATTTGAAAGAGGGAAGTCATTTTGAATCTGTTACTGAGATGCCTGTTGTGATGTAGTCTATTAAATTCTCTGCTCTATTAGCTGTAGGTAATTAGAAGGGATTGTCATCAGTCTCAGTTTGATTCAATTTTGTTTCAGAAAATCCCGATTGTGATTCATTCTGATGTAAATGTCAAAGTAAAATTCCGAACTGTGTCACCTACGCCTTCATGTTTTGGCACCAAAAATAAATGAGCTGACCTTCCAAAGGCATAAAGGCGACAGTTAAATCTTTTCAACATTTCAGGCAGGATTAGTGGATTATTTTTCTTTTGAGCAGTTTTAAGAGCATCCTGCAAAAGTTTGGACATCCTTGAATATTGCAGGTCTGATCATTTTTACCACAGTTTTTGGCCCTGAGTCACTTACAGTGCCTTGTTCAGTCATTTCTAGACCAGAGAAGATGCACACTCCTCCACATCATCCTAACAATCCACAGCCAGCTAAAAATGCAAGAAGTGAAGAAAAAAAAAAAAAGTGTGTGACCACATAGGACGCTTTTAGCTCTCTGAAGTGCTGCTGTGCTGCTCTACTGACACATCCTTGTTACAGAATTCATCGTTCAAGTCTACAAATGAACAACTAAACGAGCCAGATCTATTTTTAAAATGAGTTCAAATTTAACTTTTTGACTGCAATGAGTAAATGCATGTCTGAAGAAGTGCCACATATTTCATGAAAAAGATGGCCTCTCTAGCTGCTGGGTGGATTAGTCATTATTTGGCTTTATGTTACAGCCAGTAAGAAGTTTAACACTTGACCTCCAGGTAATGTTTTTTTTTTTTTTTTTTAAATCCCTTATGTCTGCCAGGTTTTCTGAAAGCATATGTGAGCAAAATATACCTGCTTTAGTATGTATGGAATACCTGGAATTGCTTCCAGATATTCTGAAATCAAACATCACCAAAAAGTAGATAAATAAAAGACAACTGAGGATTAAAAGAATATGGCTTTTACAATAGAATGATGATCCTAAATAATCCTTAAAAAAATAAAAATAAAAAAAACAATCCTCAAGAGGTCCAAACTTAAAGCTTTATCATGGCTGACACTTTCCCAGACAAAAAATCTATTGACAGACCTCAGAGGAGCAGCATGTGTGAGATTAGTGAAGTGAAAATCCTGATAAATTGTCATTTATAGACTTTCAAAGACTGAAATGCTCAAAACCACTAAAGCAATGTATTATCTCTGACTTTAGCCCCTTTAGAAATTTGGTCAAATTAACAACATGTCCATACGCGAAGTGTTCATTCAAACATAAATTGTTGCATTTTAAGAATCACTATTGGATCATCTGAGTTCAAATGGCAATTCATTCCTAAACTCTTTTTAAATGCTCAGTCCTGTGTGTGGGTTATAGCTGTGTATTTGTGTTTTACATAAAGCAGTCACATGATTTAGTGTGTCTTCACCAAAACTTTTTCTTATTCTGGTTATTTTGATGCTGCCCATAATCCCACTCTAACCTCGCCTTTTTCCTTTTTTTTACAGCTGGGCCACATCGAAGGCGACCCAATGAGAAGAGGCGCCTTCCCTGTTACATTTGTACACTTCATAGCTGACTGAAAGGCTACACGGGGTCTCAGGAAGTGTCGCGGGACGAGGCGTCCCCCATTCACCCCATCTCTGTCTGTCAGCCATGGAAACATCTGTCATCATCCAAGTTTTTGCCATCTTCATCTCTGTCTTCCCCTGGCATCTTGTCACTGCTGTGCCGTCATTGTGGCTGCAGCTTTGTGTGGGTGTTGTTTTGGCAACCATTGCAGCAAGTTTGCGTGTCACAGAGGACTCGCGGGACCGTGTGGTTTTGATGCTTGCTGTTACTGTTACTGACACAGACTATAATAACATAAGAAATGATTGTAGTGAGTGATCTTTGGCAATAAATGCACTTTTCTCGTCTTCATCCGTGTTACAACTTATGAAGGTCACACGTGTGCAGTATTCATGTCATCCGTTTTCTGTTCAGCTGCAGTGTACAGGCTTCCTAAATTATGAGATTACAGCGATGTATTTTAATGTACTAACAACTAAATGTGAACTTAAGTCAACATGCTTACATTCCACATCGGTCCTTGAGTAATTCCTACTTGTTAGCTTATAGGTGCAGACCTCCACATCTCTAGTAGCCCTCCTGTGTGGAGGATTTTCTAATGGTGCTAAGTTTACTCTGAAATATGCTGGAAGCTGCACCCAACTTAGCGCTTCCCCTGTCCCCGTTTCAGTGACAGACTGGCACTGAAAGGGGGTTAAAATAGCTTCCAACTCATCACAACTGGGAGAGAACCACTTTCTTTCTGTTTTGGGTGTGTGTAATGAATTTACCATCATTCATCTTCAGCAAATGCTTTTCCATGCACACACTGCCTGTATGAGTTTATTGTGGGAGGATCATATACAACAGCAACTCTCTCATTCTTCCTTCTGATTTGTTTTAACTCTAATTCTGTCATTGAGTGGAGCTACAGCAGCCCAGCCATCTTCTTTGAGGACTTGGAAGTTTGTGTGTCAGGGTAGGTGTTGTCTGGTCAGAATAAGCTGCAAATAAAAGTTGAGAGCATGAAAAGTTATTGTAGCATTGACTGATGTTGCTTCCTCACACTTTGGAAGACACACACACACTGACAGTCTAATTTAGTTCTTCCATTTTTTTTTTTAAAACTAAATTAAGTCTGACAGTTTTCACAACCAGGCAGCGAAAGAAATGTCTTTGCAGCTTAGGCCTCGTATCAGCAAATTTGTGCTCCTGTGATGTAGAAAGATGCTTTTAAGGTATATATTAAATATGTAATTAACAGTTTAGTTGCAGAGCAACTTCCTTTGTGTCCATATTGTTCGTATCTAGGTATTTACCTTAAAATCAGAGCCTTCCATGGATTTGTGAATGACAAAAAGAGAAGCATGTGAATGCTCTCTCTTCATCATGTGTAATATTAACTCACTGGAAACAGAGGATTTAATAGTCTATTTATGTAAATAGTTTTGGGTTTGTTTGTGGATATTTAAATGTAAAGGAGAGCAGCGATAACCGAGGCAGCAATTGTCTTTTAAATGCACTGTGGTGATGAGTAAATGACCTCAGCTGGACCTGTGAGGGAGGGTGCTGTAAACATAAAAGCAGACACTTGTGAACACACAACTGGGAAAATGATCTGAATCATTCTCATTAACCGTCTGTGGATCACTACATTGACTTTTGTGCAAGTAAATGGGAAAATTAAACTGGAATAATAAAATATGAAAAAAGATTACATGGCTTGTTGTTGTTTTATTATGCTATGATTTGGCTGTAAAAGTAGTGGCACCTCCTTTTAAATCATTCCCTCTATCTGTTAAAGATAAAAGTGTGGTGCAAAGTTTTGATCCAGCCCTCATTTCTTTTTCTTTCTGAGACAAACTTCCTTGCAGTCTTTGAAAGGAACTTTTAGCAGTAGGTTCCCTGAAAGTCTATCAAAGATATTTCCTGCTTTTTCCACCAATTTTCACACAAATGTTCACACATTTCTTTAATTGCATGCTAAAGATGTTAGCAAAAAACATACTAAATCCTATCGCAACATGTTCAGTCTGTCCTTCAAAAAGATTTGAAGAAACCTGATATTTAGATGACAAAGAAAAAATGATGGGCTCAAAAAAAAAAAAAAAAAAAAAAACCACAACATAAAGCAAATGAACAGAAAAAGTGATAAGACAAGAATCCACAAGGCCAGAGAGATGTGTTTGGATCTTAAATTGAACCATTGGCTGTTTACTGATGCCTGATCAGAAATCCGTGGATGGGTGGCTGTCAAGAAGCCAGGAAAGGAGACAAGTAGAAAGGCTGTGATATGCCAAAATCACACAGGAACTAGACTGAAAATAAGTGGCAACAGGTCTCCCAGAGCCTGGGCCTCAACATTGATGGAGCAGTGTGGGATCATCTAGACAGAGAACAGAACAAAAGGCAGAAAACATGCATAGAGGATCTTTGAAAAGTCCTTTAAGAAGCCTGGAGAACTATTCCTGAAGACTACTGAGAAAATGACAAATAAGCTCGTCTAAGAGGGACCAGGCTATGTTGAAGAATAAAGTTGCCTTTTAAGGTGGCTAAGTTTACAAAAACACTTTTGGCTTTAAATACAATTATATTTACATAATTATGTACATTGCTGCACCTATTTTCCAGTTTTCTTCTGGCAATATATAAAGAAACATGGGGTGATTCAAGGCTTGTTCACTGTTTAAGCAACTAACCTGCATTTTAAATACATTTGACTAATATGATTAATGTATCAAGAGCTCCCTCTGATGGAGAATATTTCAACATGTGCATTTGTATAGTGCACTACAGAAAAAATGTGCCTCATTAGTATTCATTTTTAGCACCACAAAGACAAAAACTATTGAAATTCCTGCTTAAAATGTAAGACACTTTTTATTATTATATTTATTTATTTATTATTTTATATATTTATTTCATTTTATATATTTTATTTATTTTTATAAAGACAAGATTTATCAGAAAAATAGTATCAAAATCACTCCAGTATTGTACCAAATTAAATTATTTTATTTCCTTATGTGTTCAACCAGAAGGGAAAAGACAGGGAGAAAATCTTGGGTTATTATTGTACAAGGTGAAGTCAAATAAGAAGCACAACTGTAAACAAATTATTTCCCAAAACTCTTTTAAATAAAAAAAGAACAGCTTATTATAATTTTCAGGATGTTTGATAATCTGTGCATTTCACCATTTCAAAAGAAAAAGAAAAAAAAGCCTTTTGGTACCAGTAAAGGCTTTAATGTTTATATTAAAATTAAACTTAGGAATAAAAAGAAAATAGAGAAGAAAATTCAGGATTTGAGGAACAGTTAAAGCCAGTTTATAACATTCCTTCACTTATTGTACCAATACTGTTAGAACACAAAACACACAGTGGTTTCTTCATGATAAGAAGCATCATTCAAATCTGTACCATGCAGTTTCTCTCATTCATGTCTCATATCAATTGCTTCATACAGTAAATGCTGACATGGATGTACCATTTAGTACTACAATTTATATCAAATAAGATTAATTGAACTTACCCTGCTAACACATATAAATTCTGATCCATCATTTATAAATGCAACCATTTGCTTCCTTACTACACTTTGTTTTTACTATTTATCATAAAAGGACAGCTGAGTGCAGGAAATTATTCAGGCAAATTTACAGTAGCTCTGTCAACAGGAGAATGATGAGAGAACTGGACATCACTATGAAGGATGAAGGTTGCTTCCACATCATCACAAGTGACGTTTACAAAAACAAAACTGTAAAAAAGAAGGAAATGGTTGCATCTGAAAGGCAGCAAGGATGATTGCTGGCTTTGCAGTTATTTCACCTTCTTCCTAAAAAAGACCTGAGCTGAAATCTGTTATTCCAACTTCAGGACTTGTCTGATGTCAGAGCGCAGTCAAAAGAAGCTGACAGCACCTTGCAGATGGACTGAGCCTGCTCCTGTTCACAAGAATCACAAACAGCAGGGCGGGAGCAGCATTCAGTGATGATGTATCCCAGACAGATGGTGCATATACAGTATATTTATCTTAAATTTTTAAGATTTTACTTTGACACTCACTGAGCTGCTGCACTGGTACACCCAGATGCTACACTCCTCTTGTTTTGTGTCTGTGGTTTTCAGAGCCAGGAGGTTCTTCCCTGCACCCAGGCCATCATCATAACACAGCATCCGCACTATCAAGTAGAGAGGGTGTCGATGTAGCACGTCCTGTCCAGAGGAAACAATAAATCAGAGATTAATTAGCACTGGAATCATTTTATCAAGCAACATTTTTCATCAGATCTCCTCCTGCATGTGTTCGGGTATGGGGAAACAGCGAGGATTTCTGAAACATTTGAGCATATACCATGTTTTTATATGTAAAACATTGAACTAATGCTGAGTTCATAAATCATTCGCACTTAACTTCAGCAAAGGAATTTCTACTCACACACTGGTCCAGTGAGGCCACTTTGACTCCATACTTGGACACTCCTAGTACCATCTCCTCGTCGCCAGGAACAAATGGCAGCTTTCCATCTTGCTGTGAAAACAAACTGAATATTTTGAGCATCTTCTACACTATTGATTGCTGGAAGCTTCAGGAAGCTGTAGAAGTATTCACTACTACTTAAAATGTACTTTACCTGAGCTGCATCAATATAGTTGATGAGGTCCAGAGGCTCCTGAAGGGTCTTGCTCATTTCAAACTCTAAGTTCTCAAGGGAGCCCACATACCTAACCCGGAATTCAGCACATGTGTCAGATGTGCTGTTTCCTAGAGAGAAGAATACAAACAATCTTTTATGGAAGAGAAGGGCCGGCTACATAATGGTTTGGCAGAGGTAAACAGGAGTCACACCGACCTGAGCTCTTGGTGGAGTCTGTGTCAAGGCTGGCAACAGTACTCGATCTGGAGAGTCCTCCCAAACTAGAGTCAACAGACTACACAGAGACAAAAGCTGAATTAAACAACAGTGAGAGGTGGGGTTGTAACATTAGTGTGAGTGTGCATGTTTTTGCACCTTGCTCTTGGTGCTGATCTCGCTGCTCTGTGAGCTGCTGCTACTGTGGCGCTTCTTGACTTTCCGAAACATCCTTCACCATGACGACTGCATTCAGATCCCCAGCCCTGCCAACCTGGATCATCACACCACAAAGTCTTACATGCACAGTAAGATTGTCTCCTCGAGTGTCAACCAGGATTACAAATGAGTGATTGTCAAACTATAATTTAAATAACAAATTTTCACTTGTTTCTTCCACATTAAATATTCAAAAGTGTTTCCTAATTAAGTTTTAATTACTTGGATTGTTAACTTTGAAAAAAAAAACCTTTTTGACAATAAAGACCTAAAAATAAAGTGCATACCAACAACACAAATAACATTTCAGTCACAAACAGCCATCAGCACACACACACACACATTTAACTACAATAATATATGCTGCAAGAAATGTTAACATATAGTTTAAATGTAAACTCAATTAAGTCGATTTAAGTTATTTACTCTGAAACTATGCAATGTTTTACTTTAGGTTGTTGTTTTCTTTTCCTAAGATTGACTGACTGACTGATTTGTCTTTGTAGATGTAGATTTACTTCAGGATGAAGGTTTTACTTAGAGTTATAATCATTATCACACTTCTGTGTTCAATAACTGAAGGCAGCATTAAAAAAGATAAAGAGTATATATATATATATATATATATATATATATACTCTTTATTTAATTATCTTTATATTCTTATATATATATATATATATATATATATATATATATATATATATATATATATATATATATATATATATACACACACACACACACATACGCACACACACTTATAATGCTGGTCGCTCTCCTCTGCTGGGACAATCATATCTACTTTACGTTTTGTAGCCATGTCTTACAAATTTATACACACACACACACACATACGCACACACACTTATAATGCATTTTACACCTCAATCCCACAGTGAATACACGATATAACACTAACAGTATAATAATCACATCCTTTATTACTAAGCCATTATCAATTACCATTACAACTGTCAACAGGAAACCGAGGCAATCTAATATACATTCACATCATATCTAGCTCCATCGTGACCGCATTAATTATCACTGCATATGTTTGTTAAGGAAGGGACAGTAACTATTTAAAAAAATACAAACTACATTAACCCCCATCAAATGAAGTATGCATAAGTATCAACAGGTTATTTATTTATTTAATGAAACTGTGAGCTCAGCAACTTGCTCAGCAGTAAATACCCCGTTAAATTAAAGAAACATACTAAAATTTGGATACAACTCATTGCAGTCTACTAAATAACCATCCCCCCTCCCAATCATTTACGAAGTTGAAAACCTTTTACGGAGACCAAGAAACACTTGCGCAATGAAGTAATTATCTTAAATCGTTTAAATGGTACATACCTGTTCGTACCGAGGTCGTTTCAATGTTCCGTTTGGAGTTAATTTTCTTCAAATACGCTTTGTATGTACCTTCAGTTTGTCTCTATAGTTTCCCTTTGAGTTCAGTAGCCTCCACCCAACCTCACTTAAAGGGGACGCAACCCAGTACTTAGTAAATTTAACCCAAAAAACTTACTTATTGATTAAAGAAGCTTGTGAATACACCTTTTCAAATTATTTCAATACACATTTAGATTTAGCACAAAATCATTTAAAATAAAGTTTATGTGTTAATGACTACCGTGGCCTGTTTACTGCGGAACCTCCCTTCAACATGTCTGATTCTAGCCGACGGTATTTTCCAGGTGCTGCCGGAAGTTTATCATTCCAAAGACCCTCCCCTCTCCTTCATTCAGAAAATATGTCCAGTATAATATGAGCATGATTATTTTTCTATTTCCAAATAATCAACCTGTAAAATTTGTAAGACATGGCTACAAAACGTAAAGTAGATATGATTGTCCCAGCAGAGGAGAGCGACCAGCTCCTAATTCGCCCGCTGTGAGTTTATAATCTTTATTTTATTACTTAAATATTTGGGGTTATATATGCATTGATAAATTATCTGGTGTTGTGGCAGAAAATTTGTTCTATACTGCTAATATCCGATCTAACACAAACTAGAAATTTATATGTGTTATATATGATGTCTAGAAAAATGATAAAATCGTTTCGATTTGATCAATTACTTATTGCGTTTTCCACATTATTATAGGTCAGCGTCAGAATTACATGTAACATTAAAAGTTATCTATCTATCTATCTATCTATCTATCTATCTATCTATCTATCTATCTATCTATCTATCTATCTATCTATCTACCTAAAAACGATCACATTGTTATTTGTTAACGTATTTTTATTCATTTATTTTCAGTTTAAGAGCTTGATGTGACGTACATCAGCGTGACTGTTGAACATGCTTCATAGCACACAACTCTGTATCTTTATATCAGCATAATAATAAATACAACACCTGCTCATTTGCCATTTTCTCCATGCTTCAGTGGGGCTGGACAGGAGGTTGGCAGGTCATGTATTATCCTGGAGTTTAAAGGAAGGAAAATAATGGTACGTATGAGCTGTAACTACACATGGAGCTTAGATAGATAGATAGATAGATAGATAGATAGATAGATAGATAGATAGATAGATAGATAGATAGATAGATAGATAGATAGATAGATAGATAGAAACTAACATGAATTCAGTAATGTTCTTGTTCATTATATCAATTTTGATCTGTAGTTATTAACCTAAAATGCAATAAAGCAATATTAAAATAATACAAATAAATCTCAAAGCTTTCAAAAGGTAAAAACATAAAGCTGAGTTTTTTGCTCTTCACATAGGCTGTCATTAGTTTGTTCAACAGCCTCTGTGTAATAGCTACATTGAAGAATGAACCATTAAAATTCAGTATTAGTTGTCAAAATGACTCTGTAGCACCTCCTGGAGTGCAACTAGTAACGTAATACCTGGATTTGACAGCTGGACTGTGGCATTCATCCTGGCTTAGAGGGAATGGATGCGCTCCCCTATATTGACTTAATCGACCCAGCTGAAATAGACCTGCTGCTCATCAGCCAGTGAGTTGTCTCCCACTGCTTCTATTGGTGGCATTATTTTAAATGAAGAGATTATCAAGATTTTCTTGCACCAGTGTCGCTCTGGATTTAGATCTATTGTAGATTATCATAATTTAATATTTGCTATTTGTTGACACACATGCCCTGTCATTAGCTTCCACTTGGATCACTGTGGAGCTCTGCCCTGGTTTCTCCAAAAGACCAGCTTCAAAGGGAGGACCTTCATGACCCACGCCAGTAAGGCTATCTACCGATGGCTACTGTCAGATTACGTCAAAGTAAGGTAGGAGAAGAGGTGCTAACCAAACAAGAAATAAATAAACCATCTCCCTTCCTTTAATTTCAATAAAATCTACTACATTTTTTTATCTTTTTAATTGCAGCAACATCTCTGCAGATGACATGCTGTACACTGAAACCGATCTGGAGGAGAGCATGGACAAGATTGAGACCATCAACTTCCATGAGGTCAAGGAGGTGGCTGGAATCAAGTTTTGGTGCTACCATGCTGGTCATGTGCTGGGAGCAGCCATGTTTATGATTGAAATAGCTGGAGTCAAAGTAAAAACCTTCTCACTTTCTAATTACTTTTTACTACAAAGAGCAATATAGTCTTCTGGAAGTAAAGCTTTTTGCACGTTGTGTCTCTTTTTACCTCCAAAGCTGCTTTATACCGGCGACTTCTCCAGACAAGAAGACAGACATCTTATGGCAGCTGAGATCCCAAGTGTCAAACCTGACATCTTAATCATAGTATGAAAAAAGTGAAAATATCTGTTGAAATATAATAATCCACACAGAACACCCTTTTATAGTGTCTTCAGATTATTACATTCTAAATACTTTGAGTTTTCTTTCTGCAGGAATCAACCTACGGCACTCATATCCATGAAAAGAGGGAGGAGCGTGAGGCTCGATTCTGTAACACAGTTCATGACATTGTTAACAGAGAGGGGCGCTGTTTAATCCCTGTGTTTGCATTGGGACGGGCCCAGGAATTGTTGCTCATCTTGGGTTAGAAATCACCTGTGACCTCCTCTTTTGGACTATACCTCTTAAAGGAATATTTCACCAAAATCCTACAACATTGCTGTTGCTGATACATTTATTTTTGACAGATATTAGCCATTTTAATAGTTATAGTTTAGTCTTTTTTCCATCTTTACTCCATGATATATGTATTAAAGGAGACTTTGGTTCATGATCTGTTGTAGATGAGTACTGGCAAAACCATCCAGAGCTCCATGACATCCCCATCTATTATGCTTCATCCCTGGCCAAGAAGTGTATGGCTGTGTACCAGACTTATGTCAACGCAATGAACGACAAGATCCGCAAGGCCATCAACATCAATAACCCTTTTGTTTTCAAGCACATCAGCAATTTAAAAGTAAAGTGTGCTTCAGACATTCACATTCTGTATCCTAAAAATTAAATAATGCTCATCATCTAATATCTGCAAAGCCATAACTGTGCTGTGTTTTTCCAGAGCATGGATCACTTTGATGATATCGGGCCTAGTGTGGTCATGGCATCTCCAGGAATGATGCAGAGCGGTCTTTCCAGAGAGCTCTTTGAGAGCTGGTGCACTGATAAGAGGAATGGAGTTATCATAGCTGGATACTGTGTGGAGGGCACGCTAGCTAAGGTCAGAGCACAGCAGGAACAAAGGTAGCATTTCCTCAAGAAAGCTAGCTTATAATAAAGAGATAACTCTATGATATTTTTTTATGCATTTTGTCAGATAAATGATTGACAGTGATCATTTGAGCAGATTAATTAATAATGATCATACTTGTTGCAGCTGCAGCTCTGATTGATTATTGTGTGCACTCTGCAGCACATTATGTCTGAGCCAGAAGAGATCACCACCATGTCCGGACAGAAGCTGCAGCTGAAGATGTCGGTGGACTACATCTCCTTCTCTGCCCACACTGACTACCAGCAGACCAGCGAGTTCATCAGGGCTCTCAAACCACCACATGTGGTAGGAAGCGGAGGCGAAAGGACACTTTTTTTGTGTTAAAGTCACATGTTTTTCCCAGTTGTGCTAATGAAAATGCTTTCCTTAATAAAACAGATGTGCATGTTTACTCGTAGATCCTGGTTCATGGGGAGCAGAATGAGATGGCGCGCCTGAAGGCTGCGTTGATCAGAGAGTATGAGGATAATGACCAGGTTCACATTGAAGTCCATAACCCTCGCAACACAGAGGCTGTCACACTGAACTTCAGAGGAGAGAAGCTGGCCAAGGTTTACACAATGCTGCCTTCATTTTTTTACAGGCTTTTGTGTTTGATTTCTTCAGATTCATGATATTTTGATCATTTTACCAACAATCCCTGCTAGCAGAAAAGTTTGGAAGTTCTCTATATTACAACAAAACCTGCACAGTCTGCAGCACATTATGTTTTTGTTATTAATTCATTTTAGCCTTTATACGGAATAATTGACACATACATCACCTTTCTTTCAATTACATTTTTAATGGTTTGGGAAATAAGAAAACTAATTATTACAGTTTTGCAAGAAGAACTGGGATCCATTCTTACTGGCTATAAGATTTGATAGGTCAACATTATGTGGTTGTTCTATTGGGAGTCTCCTCTGCATGATGCTCTATATAAATGAACACTGGCAGACAGATATAAACTGCAGGGAGGCCACTTATGCACACACACACACTCTGTCATGCATAACATGACATTGTGCATGTGGTGTTTTCCTGCAGAAATAACAACAGACTTCCTGAGAAAATGCATCATATGCTTCTCCAAAATTCACACCTTCATCCTCATCCATGCTATAAATGCTGATGGTTCCTTTTGCACCTTCTGTGTTTTAGAAAACTTTGAAGTCTTTTTCAAAAAGTTTATGTATATGTACATTGTACATATGTTTAGCAAATAATACTAAAACTGGAGTGTAGCTATTTAGTATTTCTCTTCCTCTCAGGTGATGGGTTCCTTGGCTGATAAGAAATGTGTTCAGGGTCAGAGGGTGTCGGGCATACTTGTGAAGAAGAACTTCAACTACCACATCCTAAATCCATCTGATCTGTCGAGTAAGTAAATGTTGTTTCATGTAATTTCTTTTTGTTTGTTCTTTTTTAGTGTTGTTGATGCTCAAATTCTGTTGTTCTGTAAGTCCAGGGAACCCAAACTGAAATGAAGATGTTTCTATTAGATGGGCTGCTTTGTTGTCATGTACTAGTCCACACTACTGGGAGTCGTAATGACCTTATGTGACTGTTCTGTCTGCAGCATACACAGAGCTGGCCATGAGCACAGTGAAACAAACCCAGGCCATCCCCTTCACTGGGCCATACTCATTGCTCGTCTGCCATCTGAGGAACCTCACTGGTAACACTTCCATGTTTGACTTCTCATTATTTATTTTTGTTTAGCTGTTTCTTCTTTCTTTAAATCTAAGCTTACCTTCTGTAAATGCAGGGGATGTTGAAGAGCTGGAAGGAACAGAGAAGAACACTTTGAAGATTTTTAAAAATGTCACTCTAATCCACGAGCCCGGCATGGTGCTTCTGGAGGTGAGAGACTGAATCAAACATCTGATAGTTATGTTGCAGATTTTTATAGACATTTCTATTAAATGCTCAGAGATAGTTTAAGACTTTAATGGCTGGAGTTCAGTCATCTACCTTTTCTTTTTATCTCTATCTCCTGTTGCAGTGGATCGCAAACCCTCTCAATGACATGTATGCTGATGCTGTCACCACTGTGGTTCTGGAAATCCAGTCAAACCCAAAAGCTCAAAAAGGTCAGTTCAGCCAAAACAACTATGTATGTTGTTTGCATCTGTACTTGTGTGGCAGGTTAATGCCACAAACCATTATCTGCTCTATTAACAGTCATGGAGACCCAGAGTGCCAGTATGGACTTGGATGTGTTCCAAACCCGGTTAGAAGTCATGCTGCAGTGAGTTAAACAATAAATCTAGAGTACATACGCAAGTATGGTTTAAAAAATATTTACAACAGTAGCCTTCTATGCTTTAAACATTTGCTTGATTAATTTTGAATTGTATTTTTGTCCTCTTTGTTCTCAGGGACATGTTTGGAGTAGAGTGTGTAGACTTCAGCGATGGTAAAAACATCTCTGTGACAGTGGATGGGAAGACAGTTTACATATGCTTGGAAACGCGGGTAAGAGGCTCTCAACTAGTTAACATGAGATAAAGTGTAGTGCATTGAGTGCTGGATTTTGTTACTGTTTGTTTTTTTTCCCCTTCTAAAGTCGGTGTGCTGTGAGGATGAAAACGCAGAGGACGACTCCCTGAGAGAGATGGTGGAACTGGCAGTGCAGCGACTCTATGATGCCCTAAACCCGGTGATCTGAGGTGTTCAGACATGTCTCCAGCCAAACTTACGACTGAAAAGTACACTTGATATTTTGTTCAGTACAGAACAATAACTCTGGTCTGGCTTCTTGATAGTTGGGCAACTAAAACAACTGCAACTGGGGAAAATAAACTAAGTTCAGAGTTTTTTTTTTAAATATTTATTTGTGTGTGTTGTTACACTTAGGTCGAATATGTTTAATAAGCTAATCGTATTTGTGTGTTGATTCATTGTAGATTTTAACAGACTTTGCTACTTATATGCACTGATTTCATGCACTTGTGTTAACTTTTAACTGTGATGTAAACTGTGAATTTCTGAGTGCACTAAATGCATGTGTTTACTGTTTGTTTGATCTACTTCAAAAGAAATCTCCAGAGTCATGTTTCACTTTGTTGACTCATTGTTTTTGGTCAGTTTTACTTTATTTCACCGTCGAAAGAGGTTAACATGCAGCTAGAAGGGCAAAGACTTTACATATCCACCTTTGCTTCAGCCTTAGTAAAGAATTAAAGCCCCCACCCCCAACGCAGCACTTGTTTTTTTAGGGCAAAGCAATGGAAATGCATTTCAAACCAAACGTTTGAGAAAAAGTCAAACATTTCTTGAAAATTTATTCACTAAATCTTGTCAGAACTTTTCTGAGAAGCTCAGAAAATGTCAACATCAAGTGCTAAAGCAGCAGCGCAACTGTAAATACAATATTATGTCAACAGAAGCCCTTTTAAGATTTTTTATTTTTCCAGAAATTGGCTTCCTTAATTTTGTGCATGTCTTTTTTTTTTTTTAAATCCTAACAAATCTTTCATTCATAAACTGCAATGCACTGAAACACCTTAACGTTTAACAGAAATTGGTGCAAATAAAATGTGAAGTAAATGACACAAGACACTGAAATAATCTCAGAGGCTGCACAGCATTAGAAGCATTAATTTGGTTTAAATTAGACATCCTATGAAAATAAATGTAGTGTGTTGTGGGCTGTAGATGGTGGTACAGCAGAAAGATGGAAGAGATGGAGCAAGGTACAAAAATAGGTAGTTTTATTGTTTTGTTTTTTTTTAACTAACAATTTCTTTGATTTTTAGTCATTATGGTTTGTGTAAAGCAGTCCGAAGGATTTGGCAGTATAAATGTGCAATATAAATAAACATGACATTGACAAGGTCTCCTGATATGTCAACAGCCTGCTGTTGAAGTTAGTATTTTATGAACAGCATTTGCTATTTTTACCAAATGTTTACAAAAACCAAACCAGACATTTGACAGCACAAACAAAACCAAAGAATGCAAGATCTTTCAAAAATTTCCCACCAAACTTATTAACTCTTTAGTTTTTAGAGTTTAAGCTGATAAAAACGCCTCAGTTTGTGATGTGATTTGTCAATGACTCAATTTGTAAAACAAACAAACAAACAAAAAAAGCATTTCAAACCAAAGGTTTCCCCAGTAGTGTAGAGAAGTTATCTTCGCTGAGGATAAGGAGTTTTACTCTCCAAAAATACTGTAAATGTGATGTTTTCAAGTACTTTAACTTAAAAAATGCTGGCATTCTGCTCAGATCCTGATGAACTTTCAGCTATTTTCCCACATGATTTAAAGAGCATTGGTGCACATATTCGGTAGGCAAAGCTGCACATGTTTTATTATAATCTCGTAATATAACCACAGGTATTTACAATAAACATCATGTAAGGCATTTTCTTTAAAATTACTATTTGACCACACCCTTCTGATCATTGCAACATCTGGTATGGAAATCTTTATAACATCCTGTACTTACATTGCTATAAATATTTAATAAATAGCTAAATATTCAACCACAATCAACCCTGCTATGACATTCTAAATAAGATCTGAAACAACTTATGACTTCATGAAAGCCAAAAGGAGTTTAAATTAAGTATTAATCGGTTGTAAAACAACCACTGAAGCTTCTCATTCAGCGTGTATTTAACACATGTGGAAAATGTGTTGGCACAGTGGAAAATTATAAATAGAAAACTAAATGACAGAGACTGGGTCAAAAATGCAGACAAGCACACACTTTTAACCTTAGTTTTTCAAAAGATAATATGAGAGGGTAATCAGATGGATGAAACATGGGGTTGTGGGCTTTCTTATGTGCAAGTCCCACAGTTTCAGAGCCAAATATGTATTTACTATCAGACAAAGAAAGTGCATCAAATCATCACCGGATGGTTGTTTGTTCCTGAACTTCCCATTTCATTTTCAATTAATCTGCCAAGGCATTCTTCAGCTTTTTTAAATGCACATAACCTTTATCTCTTTAAGCTAAAAAATATTCCCATAGCGAAAATGAGCAGCATCCCAACTCCAACCTCCGTCATCTTGCCCAGTTTCTTGTCTTGTATAGCTTCCTCTTTCTTCTTCAGCATATCCTCTTTTCGGCCTTTAATTTCTCTTTGTCTTTGCAGCTGTTCGCTGTAGTGAGACTTGAAAAACTTGTCGAAATCAAAGACACCTCCTCGGCTGTCTGCGCCCGCTACAGACTGTCTTCCCGCGCCCTGCTGTTTCGTTGAGCTCCTGGTGGTGTCCTTAGAGGGCCTGATTGTGGCGGTGAGGTCTGACAAATTTAAAAGTCCCCGGTCGTATTTCTTCCGGAGTCCTTTGTTTCCCAGCACCATGTAGGCCTCGCTGATCTCCGAAAAGCGCGCAGTGGCATCGTCGCTATCAGAGTTTCTGTCAGGATGGTAGATGAAGGATTGCTTGTAGTATGCTGTTTTTATCTGGGCTTGGGTGGCGGTGGGTGACACCTCCAGGATATCATAGTAACCTGTTTTGGTTTTGTACAGAAATTCAGATCTGGTCCCGTTGCCATTGTACTCTCTGATAAAAATTAAGTTCCCATGTCCTGGGTACAGATGCCGACTAAAAGAGCTCTGCTGTTGACGGGGAGAGTTAAACCAAGTACTCAAAAACATGGCATAGTTTCGGTATCGAGGAAGATTCTTTTCATTAAGTTTTATCAGAGTATTCTTTGAAAACAAATGCTCGTCGCGGCAACGATTGTAGTAGTTTTCCACTACATTTCCATTTTCTAAACCAGCATCAATACCTTCAGGAAGGTGTTTTACCCTTGTGTAACTGTCCTGGGAGCCTCCAACATTCACCCTGTCCGCGGTACTTTCGGTTCCATTAAGTTCGTAATATCGGATGTCATCTAGCAGAAACCCAACCGACAGAGAGGCGGCGTGTACTTTCCTTTTCCAGTGTTTGTTGAGGCTCTCCAGGAGATAGCGCTTATAATTTTTTAGCGCAATATCGCGCGCTACCCTTCCAGTACATTTACTGACCTCCGCCATGTTTCCATGGACGAGTTGACTTCCGTAATGCTGAAGAAGCTACAGCGACCCCCAGCGGAGGAGAAAGAAAGCGTTTAAAAGATGTAAAATAATCAACATCTGTTTCCCCCTTTTTTTGTATTTTATTTTTTGTTTTTAGCATTTTTATTTAAGTTTTTATTTGAATATATGTGATTTAGTTTGAATACTAGTTGGAGGGCATAATAATAATAATAATAATAATAATAATAATAATAATAATAATGGTGATAAAACGCTTTTTCAGAAAAATTAATTAATAAATAAACTGCACAATTCTTCATAAGAGATGTTTGTAGTAGCCTACCCTATTAATAAGATTTTTGATGGGGACCTTTTCTAAGTTACATGACTGTGCACTAGTACAGTAACCTAATAAGGTTTGCAGCATAAGGAATTTGCAGCCAAGATTAACACTGTATTTATTATTATTATTATTATTGTTGTTGTTGTTGTTGTTGTTAATAATAATAATAATAAAAATAATAGTAATAATGTTCTTTTCAAATAGCCTACAAGATAGAATATAACCTTCAAACCTTTTAAATAATTTTTAGCTTTTAAACGATCTAAATGTTCTCCTTTGCAGTATGAAGAATAAACCATTTAAATTTAATGAATAATAAAAGCCAAAATTTTGCTCATATATCTTTAAGCAGCTCTTATTATGAAATACAATAAAACCGGAAGTAGTTTATTTCTTCGCTTGCTCTGTTTCATACTAGCTACTACTGCTTGAGTGCAGACTCTTTAATATGATGATTGCGGTCAGTAATTACATTTAACTGCCAACCTCCGGTCTCTGAAAACTAGCCCCGCTGACTTCATCATCATGGTCAACCTCTGCTGTCTCTGCTGCGGTGAACTCCCTGAACCCCGCCCCCCTGCGCCCGGTCAGTCGGGAGCACCGCGGGACTCCCGCTCCGCACCGCAGCAGCATCATAAGCAGCCTGCTGGCTTCCGCCCAGTCTCTGTGGGACTAAGGGAGGTTCAAAAAGCGGGAGCAAACGAAGGGATGTCCGCTGCCAAGCAAACGAATGGAGATGTGTGAG
Source organism: Melanotaenia boesemani (assembly GCF_017639745.1). Classification (NCBI taxonomy): domain Eukaryota; kingdom Metazoa; phylum Chordata; class Actinopteri; order Atheriniformes; family Melanotaeniidae; genus Melanotaenia; species Melanotaenia boesemani. The sequence goes on from NC_055701.1 coordinate 15,064,079, forward strand.
CTTCAAATTCCCCTCTGACATGCGAAAAGTGCAGAATGCTTTCCTCCGATCAGGGCTCTGCAGCGGACACAGCGGCCAGTGGTCCCAGTGATGCTGAGGAAGAGGAGCACGAGGAAGACTTACCTGCTGTGTGTGATGTACCGGAGGAAGTAAGTGTAGAAATGGCAGATATTTTTCTTTCATTTTTTTTCTTTAACTAAAACAAACGACATGGGGTTAGATGCTCAGAATGATTTATCAGTTTCACACATGTCATCTGTTTTTATTTAACTCAATACTGAAGTTAGTATTTAGATTTTTTATGCTGTTGGCGCACTGGAAACACCTCATTTACTCTGTGCCATCGCAGTGCAGTTGCTTTCATCTGCAATCAAACCTTTCAGCTTACTGAAATGACAGAGTTGTCAGTTTCTTTAACAGGGAAATTACATCAAACTCATTGTCATATATATATTCTAATGCCTTACTTTAGTGTTGATTAAGCTGTGCTTGCTTTCATATAACTGCATTTGTTGCATGATGTTTTTTGTCTTGGCAATGTCTTAAAACACAGTGTCTGTGTTTGTGTGCAGCTACCCTTGGAGAGATCAAATAAGTCCATGCACAACTTTATAATCCTCTGCAAACTCTAGCCTTTTTTTTAAATATAATTTATATATATATATATTAATCCAACGGATTAAATTTAGCTCCATAAAACATAATCTTGTGAATCAGGATGCACATGGGTTGTGAATTTCTAATGTGACCTTATTGAACTTCCATTCAAAGTTAAATTAAGTCCATCCTTTCTTGCACAAAAGAATTGTATCTCCGTTTCCTCCATAAATGACTGAGGTGGAAGCAGCAGTGTGTGACACCGCGTCGCTGTGCGAGTGCAGTAATGGATGGCTGGTTGTCAGCATAAATCCTCTCACTTCATAAAACACCCATGGTAGTCAACAACACAGGATGTCATGTGGAGGAATGTCACCACAAGAGCCAGAATTTTTTTCATAGAATGCAGAAATCTTGAGGAATTGTTTGGCAAAATGGTTCTAAATTAATTACAATTAATGTTGCAGTACGGGATTTATCTCTTCGTGCGTTACAAGGTTCCAGCCTCTTTTACTGTTACTGAATAAATAGCCTGGAGTCAATGCCTTTGCTGAATGGGTCTACTTGACTGCTGAACAGTATTGCCAATGTTAGCACTTTGTGTTTCTGAGCTAACTACTCAGCACTCAGCAGATAAAGCATAGAGTTGCTTTAGTGTGGAAGTTGTAATGGAAGGAGCATTCAGTACAGTAACACAGTACACATTAACAGCAAAGTAAAAAGTATCAAAAGTCCCACTGTTCAGCTGAACAAAATTAAGTGAGTGTTTAATAATTCAATTAATGTTGAACTGGAGTTAACATTTCTGTTATTAATTAATTGGTGTATTTATTGGGGAGAATCAATCAGTTACTTTTAAAAAAGTCATTAAGATAATGAAAGGTAATCCTTTGCTTTTGTTTGACTGTAAAAGGTCTTCAGGAGGATTTCTCAGTCTGGCATGGTGGTGCAATGTGATTTACTTTGTGCTTAGTTGTGGAAAAGCTCTGCAATTTATAGTTTTGTTAAATTCATTTGCATTTCTGCAGCATGTCTTGGGCTCACCAGCACCTTCTAGGAGTTCATTGCTTTAAGTGCCTTTTTCTCATTACTCTTGTCTTTGTGTCTCTGCAGCAGCATCCAGTCAAGCAGTCCCTGGGTGATTGTGTCTGCCGAGAGACTCATTGGCGCTGCCTGCTACTCTCTGTGCTCATGTACAGCTGCCTGGGTGTGGTGGCCTGGTGTCAGCTGACCCGAGTCACCAAGATCAGCTTTAATTCTGCCCTCACCTCATCATTCTCAGCTTCCTTCACCTCTTCCCTGCGAGGCGCTTCCCCTGGGATAGGTGTTGGAGGGCACTCTATGATCTACCATGACAGCCCGTGCTCTGATGGCTACATTTACATTCCTCTGGCCTTCCTCCTTATGCTCTACGTATTGTACATGGTGGAGTGCTGGCACTGCAGAGCCAGGAGTGAGTTGCAGTCCAAAGCAGATGTAGACAGCGTGTATGAAAGAGTTTTGCGGATGCAACAGGCCCAACCTAGCATATGGTGGAAGGCCATCAGCTATCATTTTGTTCGGCGGACACGGCAAGTGACCCGATACCGGAATGGGGACGCCTACACTACTACACAGGTTTACCATGAGCGGGTCAACACCCATGTGGCAGAGGGTGAGTTTGATTATAGCCACTGTGGGATGAAAGATGTATCTCGTGACCTCAGAGGCTTGGAGGGACACTCAGCAACTCGCCTACACTTCACTAAGTGTTTCAGCTTCACAGAGGCAGGTCCTGAAAATGATTACCTTAACCAGAGAGCCAGGTTCTTCTCTGAAATAGAAGGTTTGGATGATTACATGGAAGCCCGTGAAGGGATGCAGCTGAAGAATGTGGATTTCAGAGAAAACCTGATAGCCTGCATTGACCCTGACAGGATGCCTTGGTACACTTCCCAGGTTGCCTTTTGGCTGGCAGCTCTGCTCATGCTGTCATGGCCGCTAAGAGTCCTCACTGAATACCGTACTGCTTATGTGCATTACAGAATAGAGAAACTATTCGGGTTGGAGTACATCCATGGTAGCCCATCTCCTCTAGATGAACACAGACCTGTGGGGAATAACACTGGTTGTGTTGTTCCAAGAGTAGACACACTGGACAGCACTGACATGGAGTGGCATATACGCTGTAACCGCCAGCTAATTCCCAGCTACTCAGAGGCCATGCTAATAAACATGAACACAGGAAACTCTAACTCATTGCACAATGCTTCATCCTCCACCTGTTTTCTGTTGGACAGCAGTAACCAGACTGCTCAGAGCTATGGAGCACTCCAGAGCCAGGATGACTGCGAGCAGTGCAGTGAGCTGAACAGGCGAGCAGCTGCAGGAGGCCGGAGGAGAACCATCGCCAGCTCCAGCTGCTCCTCCATCTTCTCCTGCCGCAGAGCACTGCTCCACTCCCACCTCTCTTTGGACACATCCCGGTTCTCTCTCTGTCGCATCTACGGGTCCCATCGCACCGTTGCTCCGTGGAGAAGCCGCAGCAGCAACCTGTCGGACCCCTGCTGCACAGACGAGCAGTGCTGCCAGTCTGACTCCAGCCAGCTAGCACTCAGTGACAGTCCACCCACTTATAGGGATGCTCGCTTCTTCCCAGCTCTCATTGTGCATTGGTCCGAGGGCAGTGAAGATGGGAGGGAATCTCGGCGCTATTATATACGAAGAGGGTCGTCACCAGGGGACACAGCTTTGTAAAGAGATTAGATGTTAAAGTCAGTATTTATGTTGACATTCGTTGGTTGGTCACCATAGAGATTTATAGCTAATAAAGATTTCACTTTAAATCTTATATTAAACTAACTTTAAAATGGTCTTTTTTTTAACCATAATTTCCACTTTTGAACACATTTAAAAAAATGCCACAGTCTTTAATTGCATTTAAATATGTAGCTATATCATTAAAACATCTGCAGGTGTGGGGATAAACTATGTCCCATCATGACAATGTCAGTCTGTACTTACTGCATGATCTGGCCATGCTACTTTTTAACAGCTACAATAGCATGCAGATGTTTATGCACTTGTCAAAATTTCTGTAACTTGCTCAATGAATAGAAGATTAACTGATCTGCAAAGAATAAAGTTGGAGATTTTCAATATTATTATCAAGTTTAGTTTTTTATCTTTTATTTTATTCAATTTCAGTGTGAAAAGAAAGAAACCTATTCTACCTATTATATATAAACTCCAAAAGGTTTTAGCTCAGAGATGACTGACTTTTCAAGCCAGTCAATAGCAAGAGCCCCTCAAACAGCTGCCTAGCATTCATAAAAATAAAATAAATGAAAGACAGTTGATGCTACTGAAAGAGAAGACTATATTTTTGTGGGTAGTCTTCAACCCAAGCTGTAATGGTTCAAGGTTTCTTTATTAATACCCCTGAGTAGATTTGTTTTCCAGAATCAATGCTAGCATTTGGCATTCCCTAATGAAACAAAAACCTAAAATGAACCTGACAGACAAAAAAGTGCTTAGTGTTCTGCTATTAATCATTAATAGCAGAACTAGCAGGGTCTAGTAAAAAAGGGTAAAATACAATAAATAAGATCAAGATAGATTAACAGGAATTGGAAAAGGTCAAACTACAGTTTGGGCAAAAGGAAATGCTGGTAAGATTGATTGAAAGTCAAATCAAACCTGTTGGCCTTCAGATAGATTTAGCAGAGCTGTGCGGATCCATCAAGTGAAGCAGAACTTTTTGGCTGCATTAAGAAAAATTTGTTTTGGAGGAAAGAGTAAAAACTACCATGGAAGGGATACATTTCATAGCCAGTGGGAAACATTTTGCTTATTAAGTAAACTATGAAATTTAGTAATTTCCATGGTTTATTGAGAATAACATCACACCATCTTAAAGAAGTTGATTAAAAAAAAAGAAAAAAAGAATGGCCTCTACAACAGGAAAAGGATCCTGAGTACACACAAAGTCCTTGATACACTACCTCAAAACATTTAAACTGACGGTTTAGCCCTGGTCCTCACAGTTTCATCATTTTAAAAAATGCAGATAGAACTCAAAATAGTTCTGAATGCTTGATAATTTCACAGAACTAAAACCTTTTTGATGGAACAGTGTGAGAAAATTCAGCCAAACAAAATGTATAAAAAGCCTGCACAAGTATCAATACGCCAATTTGTAATGGAGTTTGTAAAGACATTTGCTTCACTCGTTTTTCTAATTTTATAATAGTAAAAGACCTAATTCTGTTTAAAATAAATAAGATTCACCAGGTAATTATGGTGACTAATTTTGACCTGGGTGCCCAAATTTTTGCATGTTTTGCCATATTTTCCAAAAAATGTTTCACAGTGTACAAAAATGTGCCAAAATGAGCTGTGTACAAATTAAGCTTGTAACCATGTGTGTAATGCATCTTTATATGTGTGAGGAAATTTGATTCACCTACAATGCATATGTAAAGAAATATATATGAAAAATGAAAAACTGCATGTTGCTGCAAAACATACTATCTTGTATTAAGATGAAACCAAAAATAGTCTTTTTTTTATTACTGTGTAATTGAAACCTTCAAAAATATAAATTGGAGATGTGTATATAGGAAACGAATATCTGAATGCCAACATGAAAGCAATAAAGATTTATTTAAAGATTATGAATAGCAACCATTTCACCTGTATGCTGCATACATGTTTCTTTCCAGACTGACTGGTCTGGAAATATTTGCATTGCTTAAAAATAACTAGTAAGTCTACTTGAAAAGATAGAATTTGGGGTTTGCTCTCTGTAAAGACTTGATTAAATCTTTGAAATACACATAAAATCTGCACAGATATGCATTACATGGCTTGATAAAGTTTGTTATTGGTGCATTTTGGACCCTAGAAGTAAAAAATGAAAAAGGATAGAGGCAAGAGAAGAAAACAAGATTAAAGTTAAGTTTTGTTCTGCAATTATGCTGATCTGAGAAGACAATGTCACAGACTTGGAGGCTCACAGTTCATTGATTCGTCTGCTCTCTTCAAGAAAGCTTTAAGATAGGTTTAGGACTTTGCCTCAAGACATCAGAGTTATGGGCTGAACGAGTAAAGTGCATACAGTCACAGTCAATAATTACAGCAGGATACATCTACTTTCCAAACTGCAAAATGGATGAATGAGTAAATAAGTAGATGAGTGGATGCAGGCAGGTTGACAGTCCTGCCTGGGCTCAGGGCGAGATAATATTAGACCCATACAGACCTGTTTGTCTCCCCCTATCGGCTGGCATGAGTGGATGGATACAAATAAATGTCCCAAATAAACTGAGGATGCCATTTACACAATAAACCATCACCAGGTTTTGTTTCCTAGCTCATGGCCACTATGTGATATCACTTAAGTCGATTTTATCCCACATAACCTGTGGTTATGTTTTTGAAAGGGGTAAAATATGGATGATTTAACTGTGATCTTAATATTTGAATATATTATACTCAGGCCCTGATTCCAGATGACTGGAGTCTGTATGAATTTTTTTAATTTTCAAAAACCATGTCCAAGATCAAAAATCCATTGTAATCATGACCATTTCACAAAAGTGCCTAATTGAATTAAATGATCGTGTGATTTTACACAAAAGGGGGCCCTCTGGTGTCACCACTGTTGAACACTATAACTAAAAACAAAAGAAGAAATTGGGCCTATAGTCCACATCTGCTCAGATCTTAGATGACCACCTGAGAAATGTTTCTTTAACTCCACCAAGGATGACATGCAATGTCTGCAGTTTTAAGGGTGGTACCAAGGGGGGGGTCTTGGGGGTGTATGGGCCACCCCTACAATCTGACTGGTCTACCCAGGTGTCACCCTAAGTATAGACAATGAAATTCTAACAAATATTTTGTGTAAATTGGCAATTCTGGATAACTCTCAGATGCCGAAGTGCATTTCAGTGCAGCAGGTAATGTATTTCTGTTGTTGTACACACACACACACACACACACACACACACACACACACACACACACACACACACACACACACACACACACACACACACACACACATATATATAATTAATCATGATGCAGCATTTATACAGCATCATCTTGCCGACTATTTATGTGGGTGATATTTGTCCAAACTGTTTAGTTCATGAATAGGATGTAAAAGTAGTAAAACCACTAGATGTGATGACTGTGCAGTGTTAATTGACCAAGAACATTGAAACACTGATAAAACTTGTGATATTGGCTCAAAGGACGTTTTTCTTCATTATCAATAAAGTGTTTGTGTAGCACTGATTAAAGCCATACAATGCAGAATCATCATAGTTAAAGGCTATTTACTTTTAAACATTTTGCTTTAGTTTTCACAAAAGATAGCCTCTGCAGTTGTAATAATTTATTTCCTCTCTAGACTTTGTTTTAGTTTTAATTCACGTGCCACGCTTACCTGATCTGTTCCCTTTCCTAGCCCCCCAATAAAATTTCCCCTGTTCTAGCCTGTCATCACTGCATATTTGTTTTCTATAAAAATCACCTTCATTGACTGTCTTTAAATCACTACATAAAGTACAGAGTCTGAACAGAAAGTTGTGTAACCAGCAAGACCTCTGGCTGATAAGAGGTTGTAGTTCTCTTTTTTTTTATAAGCAGTTTTTTTCTATCCAGTTTATTAAATGTTGGATAAAAGTTGGATTCGGTTTCAACAACTACATAAAATGTGACTGGATTCAAGAGGTGCATTAATGTTCAAGTTTTCAACAAAAGAGCCATTCATAAACTGTTTCTTTCAAAGTTATCTGCCGCTGAGATGCGGTCTGTCTGGTATTGCTCCCCTGACAAACTCGCGCCCGCGCTGACATAACGAGCGCTCTTGACGTCACTTCCCACGCGCGCTGGGCTATGCTAACAGTAGCTGTTAACCAACTGGCAGATGAGAACAATCCTCGACCTTTACGAGTCCGTGAAGTACTGTCAACAGAACTGTTGCTGCCCTCCACAATCTTAGTTTTAGGGATGCTAAAGACGATGTATAGTTTATTTAACAGCTACTCAGATGCCGCTGCAGCTCTGTGAAGAGACAGATCGGTTGTTGACATCCATGACAATTACGGGTGTGTACGGTGTCAGCTCCCCTCAGTTCTGATTTGCTAGCCTAACTTTTTTCTTTTCGTGGAAGTGTTGCCCTGCTACCCATTTAATGCCTTTATTCGCTCTGGCGCGGCATTAGGCCGGACAGTGTTCAAAACCCGGCTGAGATGAAGCTCCAGTGTGATGTCGAAGTGGTAAATCGTATGCTCCCCACATATGGGATGAAAAGTCGGGGGAAGGGAACGAGAGCTGTCCTTTCCATCGGGAAACACTTGGACAAGACGAGTCAACGCAGCAGTATTTACATGATGATCTGCACAGCCAAAGACAGGGCAGGATCAAAGTATAAGGTGTGTGGTAATTATTGCTGCTGTTTGTTTCTGACATAGGAACGTACATATTGTATATAATTTATTTGGAGATATCACAATTAATTAATTATTAAAGTTATACTACCTCAGTGCTATCTATAGTATAAACATCTCATTCCCTGATGTGTTGCAAAAAGTTGAGGAATAGTCGGACGATTCACGAAAAAAAGCTCTAATTTGCTTCTGGGGGAAAATCTAAAAAAAGTTAATGGATGTGTGAATTTAGGTAAAAAAATATAGGGCTTGACACAATGTACTGACGCTATTAAAAAAAAACCCTGCTTGCAATCACTGTAAGTACACAGTCATATACACAACACAGTGAAACTCAGACACTAAACCTGTGATTGTTGTGGAGATTTGTTTTTTATTTTTAACATGATAAAAAAAGTCAATTATCACTAATGTCCCTTTAAACTTCTTTTTTTTTAAAGGGCTCATTAAAAAACATAAACTGATCTAAAAGTTCAGAGCTTGTTGAAAAAAAGTTGAGGTGCTTTTACTTGTCTCAACTTGTTTAAGGAATTAGTCACTCTTGGTTGAATCATGATGCATGCACACCCACCCATCTTAAAATGATGAAATGTTGTTTTCCAGTACTTATTGCTAATTTCTCTTTCAGCTGAAAGGCAACATAGAGAAGTTCTTCACTTGGTTTGTAGAGGAAGGCAAAGCAACTGTGAGGTTAAAGGAACCTGCTGTTGACATTTGTTTGAGCAAGGTATGACATCTTACATGGTGTGATTACAGTCTTAAGAAGAAAGTGTTTTTATGTGAAGATTGCTTGTTATAATTTTACTTAAGGAAGTTTTTAAGTTTAATTTAGAAGATCACAAACATCACTGCAGAAAAATGTTCTTTCTGCAGATGTGTTTGATTATATTACATTGCTTTGAAGATTTTTTTTCAACATTATCATCCCATGTAATTTCCATCCTACTCACATTTGCATTCCCAGGAGTGTGGTCCATCCTTTTCAGTGAAAAGAACTGTGTCAAGATATTTTAGGCCAGTAAATCCAGGTTAGATATTTCAAGGAATCTGGTCAAACACCACTGGCCTTAAAAGAGGATAGCGTATCTGCTCTAAGTGCTACTGACAACTTGCACATCTGTTTATTCGTTTTTTAGGCTGATGCAAACAGCTTGAAGAACTTCCTCTCAGCAGCTCGTCTGGCAGACAGAGGAAGTGATGCCAGCAGCCTTCCTCTCTCTACACTTACACCTGTTCGGGCCAGAGATGTACAGCAACCAAAGAAGAAGCTCAGCATCATGTCCAAGAAGGATTACCCCCTCACCTCCAACTTCCCCTACACTCTGGAGCAGCTGCAAGTCTCGTACTGCAAACTGTCACGGGTGGACATGCGCATGCTGTCCCTTAAAGGTAATTTGGGTTAAGTGGGCTTCTGATGATATGCTGAAAATGGTGTTTAGGTCTTCAGAGCTTGACTGTAAAGAGGTCCTAAGGTGCAAAACACAACCACGAAATCAATGCTACAACAGCCCTTTTTAAACATACACTGCTTTCCTTAAACTGTCGGCAGTTTCATGTGCGAATTACCCACCTGGAGCTTTTTCCATAACATTTTGAGATGGGAAATGATCAAATTAGTCCCAGGAAAACATATGGATTACTTTCAATACAGCACAAGGCTGAACTGCTGCAGTCAGATCGCACAACAGTATGAACATATTATCAATATGAGAGGCCAGGATATTTATTAAATAATTCACAGCTCTGTTTGAACTTTCCTCATCGATGGTTTAATCAGCTGCAACACCAACTTGTCTTTTTTTTTTTTTTTTTCTTGCTTCTGAATCAAAATGCACAAGACAGGCTGAATTTCTGCTCTGTCTGACCATATTTGCTATCAGCTCAATATAAACTTTATGACAAGGACATACTATGAGAAAACTCTTAAGCTGAAGAAAGTAAAATTAGATATGTTTTTCCTTGGGTGTTATACCTTCACGTGTATAACTTTGTTCACAATCTCATACATGTGGAAAAGTTATTTCAGCTGCTTCTATACAGTGCTACTATTTTTTACAAAACCAATGCATATGAAGAGTTGTGGGGACATGACGTGTTATTATATATTAACCACCGGATAAGCCGACCAGCCTCACACAAATGACAAACATTTCCACAGAAATGTCTGAATGAAGGGTGAGGGACATTAAGGAGAAATAACTAATTTAATTAAGTAAAACTATGGGGGTACATTAAGCAGCTGGAGTACTGCTCTAAATACTTGTGTTTTCCTTTGGTTTTCTTTTCACAGCTCTACGCAAACTTGACCTTAGCAACAATCATATCAAGAAACTCCCCGCCACTGTTGGTGACCTCAGCTGCCTCTCTGAACTCATCCTCCACAACAACCACCTTGAATCCTTCAGTGAGGCCCTTTGTTTGTCCACCTTGCAGCGGACCCTCCAGGTCCTGGACATCAGCCAGAATCGATTGCAGTCCCTGCCTGCTCAGTTCTGCCAGTTCAGGGAACTGGTGAACCTCAAACTGGACGACAACGAGCTTTTGTGTTTGCCATTCCACATTGGCCGACTCTCGAAATTAAGGTTCCTGTCTGCTGCACATAACCAGCTAGCTGTTCTGCCCGGTGACTTCCGTAAGCTGTGTCTGGAGAACCTAGACTTGTTTGGAAACCCATTTATCCATCCCAACCCTCTGGACCACACAATGCAACTTACATTCCCCCTTCCACTCCAAGAGATGGCCTCCAGAGCTGTAGCTAATCTCAGGTTAGATATAATCACCTGCTGTCACATTTAAATCTGTTATTCCTAAATTCTCACACAACAAAACTTTCTCCCTTGATTCCCTCTCCAGGATTCCATACGGACCCCACCTTATCCCTGCCCATTTGTGCCGGGACCTCGAAGTCGCCAAGACCTGCGACTGTGGTTATGTCTGCATCAACTTCTACATCAAAACAGCAGTGAGCATGAATCTGCACCAAGTCTCTCACACAGTTGTGCTGGTGGATGACATGGGAGGCACGGAAGCACCAGTGCAACAGTTCTTCTGCTCGCTCTCCTGCTACTCCGAATTTTTAGACAACTCCCTCCAGAGAGGAGTCAGATGAGGAGGAACACTAAGTAGTGTCTGAAAACTGCTGTGGATGCTGCAGTAGTTTGTGTGGCAAAACACTGTAAGAAGTTATGTTGGGAGACAATGATAAGAGGAAGCTGCTCTAGTTAGTAGCCAAGTGGTATGATTGCCTTTAAATGACAGGGCAGTTTGGACTTTATTAAACTTTATTTTTAAAACTGCTTCAAACTGCTTGTTTTACACTTAAATTTAACTTAGTACCTGCTCCATTTGTACCACAGTGCCACTGACCATTTGTACACAAACTCCCATGCTGCTTACAGGTCACAGTATCTTGTCGTTTTCTGTTCTTTTGGTTTTTAGAGCACACAGCAGGTTTTTCTAATGACCTAGTTCTATAAGGCTGGGGAATAGAGAAATAAGATTAATTTTCTCTAACACAGTGCCTCAGAGTCTATTAACAGCAGCTAAAGCGAGTTGACTGTTACTGTGCTGACACTTTTTATAAATGCAGAAAAAATAAAAGTATTCATTATCATGTTGTCAGTAGTTTATTCAGATATACTTAAACTATTTTTCCATACTATTCCAAACTACTTTTTTTTTAAATAAACAGATGAAGGCTAGGCTTTGTTTTATACAAGATTCTGATGACTTTAACTGAATTTACTGCTGACTCGAAACAAACTCCATCAGTCCAGCTCATACATCAGTTTGTTTTGAAAAATGAACCCAGCAGATGTTGAATGATCACTGATCACTGTCTCATTTCCATCTGCATCGATCTCCCTCAATAATGAAGGTGGCGGCTTGTTCTCTGAAGTTTGGAAGATCTGCTCCGCTGACAGGTCATCTTCATCTGTATCCTCCTTATTTTCCTTTACAGACACAGGGGCAGGTTTTTCAGAACAAAGGGTGAACCATCTACCTGGGTCTCCACTGTTAGATGTTTTTGCTACATCCGCTGTAGAAATCTTGCTGGACTTTGCACCCCCCACAGAAATGCAAACTTCTCCTTCATTGCACTGGTTTATGGCAGCTGTGACTGCAGTAGTCTGAGATTCTTCACTGGATGTATGGTTCTGAAGTGCCGCGTCTGTTCTCACCTGATGCAGAAAAAAGGGTTAAGCTTGGCATGGCTGTTTGGCATTATGACCTATAAAGGTATGTTTAGAATGTCGCTGATGGATCTGTTAAGCAGACTTCAGACCAAGATCTCACTGAAGATAATTGTTGGGTAACTAATAATAAACAATGAATGATGGGAGAATGCTTCATATCACGATGTTTAACCAAATTATCAGGTCAAGTTGACCAGACGCTTTTATTAAACTTTCACATAGTCTTGGTCTAATTGTTATGAAGCCAAAGAGGTATCACCTGAGGATAGATATATTTCCAACTACACTTATACTTTGACTCACAACATGATTGCCAGGGTTTCTCACCTGCATATTTTCTTGTATTATTTTGGTCTTTCCAGTCTCTTGACTATATTCAGACTTCATTTTAGGTGCTGACTCCAATCTTGAGGTGGGACTTGCTTCTTTTTCCTTTCCTGTGTGACTGGAGTGTTGATCATAAATTAACATGTGCTGATTCTCAGTTTCAGGGGACGCCTCAAGTCTGTCATGTACAACGTTTTCTTCAGCAAAAATTTCCTTTTCCAGGACAAAAGAACTGTCTTCCTCTGGGTTGTTGTGGTTACGTATCTGAGTATCTTCGTTTTGTTTGCTCCCCTGTACCAACTGCCAACCTTCCTTTTTATTTACCTTTTTTTGTAATTTCTCATCCTTTTCCTGCATGTCACTTTCAGGAATCTTGTCAGTTTTTTGTACCTCACTTTTACTTCCTTCTTCTTCATTGTCTTGGCCTTTTTGTTCCAGCTGCTTCCTCTTTTTCTCCTCCACACCAGTCTCTTCTTCTTCCCATGCCTTTTGATACTGCTCTGCTCCTCTCTTCTGATGTTCACATTTGTCTACTCTGGACTTGTGCTCTTTTATTTGTCTTTCTTCTGCTTCTTTTTCCTCATCACCTGTTTGCTGCTCCTGCTTTCTCTCTTTCCATTTGACGTCTTTTTTAACCCCTCTTCTCTCCTCCAGGCTTTCACCGTCACTCTGAAAACCATCGACACTTGTTTGTGGTACAACATAATCAAAAGCCACATTCAGAGGACGAACAGGTAACGTGACAATAAGCTGTCTTCTCTGTTTGTTGAACTTAGCTTCTCCTTTGTCTTCATCCACAGGGTAGGCTAAAGGCAGCTCCAGTCTGTAAGCTGGGTTTTTGGACTCTAGCAGCAAGCTTTTCTCTTTCACTTCAAGGCTGGTATTTGTAACTGACTTCAGGAGTGGCATATCAATGGTAACTACGATCTCTTTAGGCCTGGGGCTTTGGGCAGAATCTCTGGAACACCTGAAGTCCTGTAAATCAACGAAAGATCGATATTTTACTGTGTGGTTTGGCTTGGTTGGAGCTTTGGCTTGTGGCAGCTGGATTTGGCAGTTTTTGGGTTCAACATCGTTGCCGTTTTCTGTTGAAGGCAGCTCAACAGGTTTTGTCTTCAGCTGTGCTTCATCTGGAAATGGGAAGGCAAGTGGGTCAGGGTGCTCAGGAGGCTCCTTGGCCTTGTATCCAGGAATGGGTTTTCGGATTACACAAGGCTGTGGGATACCTTTGTATTTTATTCTCATTTCTTTCACATTCTTTTTGTCCAGCATCACTTTAAAGGCTTTCTGAATTCCCTGGATGGCTGTGTCATCCACTATATCCATAAATTTCGTGTTTCTGCTTGCTATGTAGAGTGTGTCAGGATGGTATATGACATCATAAATCATAAATTTGTTACCTTTAGCATCTGTGTCTGGCCTCCCAGGATGCAGAGTGTGGGGTAGGGACCAACACTGCCCTCTGCGACCATCCTCTGACACAACACACTTAAATTCGGGCTTTCCAACTTTCTCATTGGTACAAATGTTGATGAAGCATTTCTGTTTGCCACCCTCGCTTGTTTTGATAACTCTAAACGGTGTTGGGTGGATGAACTCGATGCTGTTTCCTCTCTCCTGCTCTAAAAGTTTTATCTCCTCTTCATATTTCTTTTTGTTGTCGGGGTCGGATATTTCTTGGGCGTAGTCGCGCAGCATTTCCTTGAATTTATCATCTTTGAGCGCTTTAGAGAGAGTGTCCAATTCATCCGCGGTCAAGTTTAGTTCTTTAAGTTTATCTCCGAGCTCCATGGTTATTTTCGAGCAAGCGTGGTTTGGGTGACACCTAAATGTTCAGAAATCAGTTTAGGTTTTAACACAGAATCAACTTCGGTCCGTAAAAGCGAAAATGTGATATTGGTCAGTTTTAGGTTAAGCAATATAGGTTTTACCTCGTGTTACAAAAGAAACTCCAAAATGGAAAACTTCAGTGCGGGTTTGTTAATATCACCATGGCAACATGGAGACCGTGGGTAACAACGAAATACTTCCTCCCTCATGAAAACTTTCAATGGTTTCAAATTAATTTTCAAAAGCTGTTTTTAACTCTTTGACGCTTAGTGTCCACTACAGAGGACACATATTTAACCCATAAATATGTATATATATATATATATATATATATATATATATATATATATATATATATATATATATATATATATATATATATATATATATATATATATATATATATATATATATATATAACTGGAGTATCATAGTTTGCATAATTAATTGATTCATTGTGCTTAAAGCTGTTGTTCTTTAAGTAGCGTATAGCTGCTGGGCGCAAACCGTCCAAAACTTATTTTTCAAGAAATTAGTAAAACTATATGAATTTTGTAATAATTGGACATAATGTCATCAATCTTGGTATTGTGTTTTACATCATATATCTTTGGTAAATATTTGTAAAACTACAGAAGGACACAAAGGCTGACCAATAGAACTGATTTATGGAGGAAAAAAAATATCACGAATTTTGAACAAAGGAGGTTTTGCCCGACAGCAACGATATGCTAAATAGGCTATATATACACCTTTATAATAATGATTAAAAAAATAAAATAGAGTATTTCTGTCTATGTTTGAGTCTGTATTCTGGCAGTGCATTTGCATTTTGTTGCAGATGTGAGCACATGAGCAGACAGCTTAACAAACAACTGACTTATTGGAACAATGCATCCAACTCCAAAGCAATTTTTTATAATATAACAAAATGCCGTTTTTTTTACACGCGCTGTACTTGAAAAAACGCCGTTTTTAACAAGCGTTAAAGTGCATAAAACGGCGCCTTTTACGCGAGTTCATCAAACACCACAAAAAGCGGTGTTTAATGACCACCAAGAACGTCGTATTTTTCGTTTCTTTTATCGAAGCTTTAATGACGGCGTATTTTACGCCGTTTAGCCACATAAAACGGCTCTTTTAACGCCGCTTTAGCCACAAAACGGCGTATTTTTTTTATCACAAACGCGCCAATTGAGTGAAAAATTATGGCCCTTTTGGCTTGCCATAGTCAATGGGCTCGACTGCGGACTATCTTCGGCAAAGACATCGACCGCGTCAGCCCGTTGCTGGGATACGCCAACGCGTCCGCCATTTTGGGCATGGCAAGAGCTCCTTAACGAAGACAAGAGGACGTTTGTTGCTTTTGAACTGGATTAAATATTAAGGGTTTATAAAATTTAGAAGCTAAAAAGTTTTTTTGATATTTGATTTTATATTATATTCGAATCAGTTCGATATTTGAAAAAAAAAAAAGTTTAAAATTGTAACGTGATGTAAAAGTTAAATAATCACTGACAGATGCTCAAGAGTGTTTATTGGGTTAAATAAAATAATAGATGGGAAAATATTGTCAAAGGGAAATTCAAAACAAGATTTTAATCCATCGTGGGTGTTTTTGATTCTTCCTGTTTAATAATAAAATATGATTAATATTTTTTTCCAGTTTAAAAGGCCTCCCTTAACAAAGTAATAAAGCTTAATTAAGTATACATCAGTGAGCCCATAAGTGGATCTATTTGATAATTTGTAAGAAAAATCATATAGTAATAGCAGCATTATAAAATATGTGTCAAACAGTAAAACAATTGCAGTTGGCTATCAGTACTCTTATTCTAGTAAAATATTCCAAAGCAGGTTTGTGGGGACTGGAGCTTATCCCAGCAGTTACTAAGCTAGAGGTAAGGTACATCCTGAACAGGTCGCCAGTCCATCACATTTTATGTAAACTCAATTTATAATTCATAAATATAATTGCCTAGCAAGAAAAGAGAGAACAACAAACTGTAAGCCAGGGGTACCTGTTAAGAAAGAAAAAGAAAGGCACAAATTAATGACATTAATGACATATATATATATATATATATATATATATATATATATATATATATATATATATATATATATATATATATACAAGGAGAGTAAAGTCTATGGCAGCATAACTAAGAAGGTGGCTAAAGCTTACTTAAGCCAAGCCTGTCTATAAGCTTTGTCAAAAAGGAAGGTTTAAAGCCTAATCTTAAGAGAAAAGAGGGTGTCTTCTTCCTGAACTGGCCCCCATTCTATTTTTAGTCTTCAGTAACCAAACCTGTAGTCTGGGAAAAACCTGGGAAAACATGGAACAATTATATCTTTAATACAGTGGAGCTTGGTTGTGAAAAGCTTCATATGTGAATAAAAGAACATTAAACTCTGTCCTGGATTTAAAAGGGAGACAGCAAAGACAAGCTAAATGGGAGAAATTTGACTTGTTAGTTTCAACCAGAACCCTCACTGCAGCTTTTTCGTTTATCTTGAGGCCTAAAAACTAAAAGCTCTGCCTCCTATTTCAGTCCTTGAAATTCTAGGAATCACAGAGGTCAGCACTCTGGGAAAGGAGATTTTATTGTGGTTGTTAGGGAACAAGACTGTTATTACATGGGGCAGTATCATTAAGTGCTTTGAAAAATAACAAGGAGGATTTTATAGTCTCTAAATTTTGCCAGGAGCCAGCAAAGGAAAACTAAAAGAGGTGAAATTTGATAAATCTAGGCTCTGCCAGTCAGTGCTCTGGCTGTAGTATTCTGGATCAACTGAAGTCTCTGGACACGCAGCTAAAATTATAGCAGAAATTAAGTGCAGAAGAGATAAATGTATGGACAAGATTTTCAGCATCACTTTGGGGCAGTGTTTTCGCCATTATTGAAGTGATGACACGTTTACACCAGCAGGTGTCGCGGGAAACCACAACTCAGGTGGCACGCGGCCAGTGAGTATGTCGGTCAGTAAGGCAAATGGGCGGGTGCGTGGAGGAGAGCGGTGATTGGTCGCACCTCCAACCGTTCACATTTCTCACTATGTGATTGGAGGCAGCTGGGTCTGAGACCACTGCTTACAAATTCATGCGTTTGTGTAACAGAGATATTTAGAGGGCTGAAGTATCAGAAAGTCTTTCATGGACCTTTAATATCTTGCTAATATAAATCTGTGATTACTTACAAAAAATACACTTAAATTCTCCTAGTTTCTCAAGTTGAAGTGTAAATTCTAATTCAGTTCATGTAATATCTAACACCAACAGGCTGATGGAGTTTGCAAAAAAAAAAAGATAAAATGACCAAATCTAAACGTTTTAATTAAAAACTCTTAGTGGTTTGTTATACCAAACTCATATCCCCTACATTTCCTTGTTCCTAACTGGCACATCTGAAAGGCCTCAAATGATCAGTTAATGAACTCCAATAAAGGGCAAGCTTCTTGTCCGTCTTTTCTGACTCATCAAGCATTCTGGCTCTGAGATAATGAAGAGGACACAGTGTTCCCGGATGAGCTGCCAAAAGAGCTTTTATAACACGAAAAAAAAAAAAGAATATTCACAGCAGGAAGCTCCCCAAAAGCTAGTAAGCACATTTGGAAGAACATGAACAAGTTTTAGCTGACCAAAGAAGGCAGTGGTAGAGGGGGAGTCAGGGTGAGACACACACAGGATGCGGTGGGTGCGCACACCACGCACTGAATCACCCTGCCATAAGAGTGCTGACTGTACCCTGATCCTACTACTTTTAGGTTAGTTATTGGAAATATTACACAATACTCAAAGAAAGACTCGTACAAACATTTTTTTATAACAAATATAATATTAAATAATATGAAAATTTAGACAGGGAGATATAATCAAGGTATAATCATTGTAGTGAAGATTAATATTCATATTTACATAGTATATTTTTTTTCCCCACAAATATGGTGTGAAATAATTTTACACTACAATAAACAATACATTCACAAAGACATCAGTATCACACAAAGAAAAACATCTGTAAGAGAGCTGGACAAAGTGAAATGTCTAAGACGAACTTTTTACAAAGGCTTTGGCAAGAGTGCATCCATGTTATCAATAATATCAAAGTAAACTAAAAATCTTTTAAAGAAAATAGATGTACAAATGAGCAGTAGAGCAGGAAGAGTCCAGTGCATGTTTAGTCTTTTTTCCCAAGAGTAAGAGAGGAGCAGTCACATGTGCCTGGCTGCTCCCATCGTCCCTCTGGTATGTTGGGAGTGGGTAAGATTGCAGTTGTTCATTATCTAATTTGAGCCAGCAGGTACTAGCATGCTCAGCGTGGCAATGCCAGGTTTAGAAGAAGGAGTTTTACTGGCAGCCATTTTGCTCAGACTACGAACATCAGCTTGCCAGGAGGGAATTTTCTTTGTGGTCATGTGGCGGCGGGCGTGTTTGGTTAGATGATCACTGCGCATGAATCGCCTGTCACACACAGGACATACAAATTTTTTCTCCCCGGTGTGTGTGCGCCGGTGACGTGAGAGTTCGTCAGAGCGGGCAAACCTCTTATCACACCCATCCCAGCTGCAGCTGAAGGGCTTCTCACCTAAGGGAGGGGAAACAAGGAACAAACCGGGAAAATAAGTGAGTCACACTGTGGTCATAAAAACTTAACACGACACAAACAATGAGCTAACTGTCTTGTTATCAAAAATAACATGGCCAGGGAAAGAGTGTTTGACAAACAGGATACAACAGAGAAGCCACATCCATTAAACATCTTCATTAATATAGCACAACCAAGGCTTCTATATCCAAGGAACCCTTACCTGTGTGTGTTCGCAGGTGAGCCTTGAGGTGTGAGCTCTTGAAGTAAGTCTTTCTGCAGCCCGGAAAGTTGCAGACATAGTTTCTCCTGCGGGAAAAGTCCATCTTTGTGGCTGTTGTGCTGCCAGTGGGCCCTGCTGGCACATATACTGGGGCAGGGGCAAGGGGTAGCAGCTTGGTGTTGCCCAGAGTCATTACAGTCTGAGGGCACTGAGGGGCCTGAGAGACTGTGGACTGAGGGAGGACCAGCATCACTGTTCCCTGGGGCACTGCTGAGCTCACAATAAGGGACTGCTGAACAGTGGGGGTGTTAGCTGAGGTAGGCTGGGGAAGGATGGGTGTGGTGGCAGTCCGAATTCCAGTACTGGAGGCCTGAACCGCACTGGGGATGAAGGCTGAGATTATACCTGATTGGCTGCTGACGGGGAACATCTGGCAAATGATTTGAGGGCTGGTGACTGGAGGAGGGGACAGGGTTGTGGAAACACTGGGACTGGGTGGGCTAATTTGTGGTTGAGCGTTGACAAGGGTGGGGGTGGAGACACTGTCCAAACAAAGTTTTAAGGGACTACTAGGCTGTTTTCTCTCTGAGGGTATTAGAAACACAGGAGGGGATGGAAGTGTAGTCATCTGCTCAATGTTTGTAATGCATTCCTGCTCCTGCTGGCAGACCATTGTATCAGTTACTGTGTCTATAGTTTTCTCTGGACTGGGGGCCGCTGGAATGTGTTGTTGGCAGAAGGTTCTGTCTGCAGTGTGGCGGATGACGCTGGTCACCATGGCTCTACAGGGTTGTGGTGGAGAGGGGAGGGAGGTGGTCTTCTCAGCAATTGGTGCCAGCACAGGCTGATGGATCCCAGATCCACAGCGTTGTGTGGACACTGCTGGACTGGAGCTTGGCTGAACCATAGAGTTTGATGGGGTCTCAACAAAACTGGGGCTGTGAGGTGGAGTCATACACTGCAAAGAGATTGTTGAATAATTAGTGTAATCCCAGTACCACTACAATAAAATGGCTCGTGTCTGCAGAGATAAGTCTCCCAGCTGGCAAGCTATAAACACAGATTTTTTATGAGCCTGTACCTGCAAGAAAGTACTCCATCTGAAGGTCAAAAACCTTACAGTATCAAGGCTTTTCTTGCTGCGCAAAACTCTTCTGCTTTAATCTTATGTAAAAAAAAACAAGACCCAGGAGGTCATGAAAACCTGGACTGTGAGAAATGTTTACTACTTAAACACATGTAATCTCTGTGGTTTTACAATGCAGTGTGATGCTGGTGCCTTATGCTATCACTGTATGATCATGTCTTACCAGAGAAGAGAGGGACACAAAGTCCCTTGGTGGTTCTGGAGGCTCCGGTGGTAGGAGAGAGTCACAGGAATCTGAAGCTGGCGTGAGAGGCCTTGGCTTGCAGGGATTTGTCTTGTTGCTGCCGAGAAAGATTGCCTGGCCCCAAAAGCTCATACACACCAGAGCTTCAGCTGCCTCCAGATCAGTGTACTCCAGGCCAGAGGAACAGCTGCTGGTCCCACTAGAGACAGACTGCTCGCTGTCATGCCTTCTTCTCTTCACGCAAGACCCACACTGATCCATATGTTCAGTCTATGAGGAACACCCCCCCAAAAAAAGAACAGGAAAATTTTAGTTCTTCTGTGCTGTCACATCACCAGATTATGATAGCAGTTTTCAACTTAGTTACTCATACACTCTGGGACAATTCAGTGTATTATAATCAGATATGATTAACTAAGGAAAGCTGGGAGGGGGGACTCCAGTTATATCAACTCAGTCGCTGTTCCCGTAACTAAGGTTGGGCAGAGCTGCCTGATGCTGCAAGTGAGGGAGAGGGGTGTTGGTGACTACACCCCAGCCCAACATGCACTGCCTCTGGCCCAAAGCCAGGACACCTCCCCTTCCCAAATATAGACCCAACAGTGACGTGCTGCGCGATGAGCCATGTGAAATCCCCATAAAGCGGGTTTGCGTCAGGAAGTACTCTTGTTAAAGTTAAAACTTCATTATCCATTTTTACAATAAATAAATAGAATAACTGGTTCTCCACTAAAATGCTACCACACTGATTAAATTAGCCGCATTGACAACCTTACTTGTTTGTGTAAAAGGCATTATATTTTGAAACTGTTACATATTCAATACCTCTTAATACTAAATAAACGAAATCGTTATAAAAACAGTTAATATATATGACTTATTTTGGCACGAGTGGCAAGTTAAAATTAAACTAGTACACTTCGAGCATAAAAGAAGAATGAAACTTTAGAAAACTAAAACGTCACACAAGGCAATAAACAAGTAAACCTACTAGGACAGAGAAGAAAACATAAATGTTTATCAAGCTGTAACTGACAGTTTTCAAAATGGCCTTACCGTATGTGAGTCAATCTCTTTATAATTTCTCGAAGTCATTGAAGAAAAAAATATGTAAATAACACGTTTGTGTTGTCAAAGCCTGTGTAGAACAAAGAAACAGCGGTTGCCAGAGATGCTGCCTGTTCTGGGATAGGGTTGAGGCGGTTTCTTTCTCTGACTGGCTCCCTTTTTCTCTCAGCTGTGTGAGTAAAACATGGGGAGGGGAAAGGAGTGGAGGGGGGAGGAAAAACAAATCTCACTACACGCAGTGGCGGGTGGCAACACTTGGCCAATCACAATCGAGTGTGTGCAGTGCATTAACCAATGCAAGAGGAGCAAGCGCGTGAACAACGCGTGCTCGCTGGACGGTTGGAGGAAATAGGGTGCGTGGCCGATGATGGGCGTGGCCACGGGAGTCAGCAGTGTCAGGATAAACCCGATGAACTGCCGTTCGCTTAACTAGGCGAAAGGTCGATCCGGTCTATGTTGCGTTCAAAGAGTGTGTGAATAAATTGCTAAAATGACCTGACTGCTAAATGACTACGGGAATATTATGTTACAAGTTACGTAGAATAAATAGTTTATTAAAACAGAATATGCACCATACAAAAGTGTGAATATGAATAATATTTGATAGTACTTAATAACAATATATGAGGAAAAATAAGGATTTTTTTAGCTGAATCATTTAGTTGATTTTGTTAGCTAAGAGATAATCAAAATAAGAACCAAAAAATTAAGTTACAGTTGTAAATACGATAAATAGTAAATGTCTAATGGCAGGGTAAAATCTATTTTCTAAAAAAAAAGTGCTTTTAGACTTTAGAGGGCAATGTTTTCCTAATTATATTAAAACCGAGAATAATCCATACTTTTTCATAGTTTAACGTTTTGTTTTGTCCACTGCACAGTTTATATTCTTATACTACATTCTACTATTGTGAAAGAGGGAACAAATTTAAGGGTATTAGAAATGTAAATATTTGAATGAAATATATTCCCTTAGCTTGACTACTTAATTATTTAGCGCTGGTAATGGAAAAATCCATGCGAATGAAACTACTGTTTTTGTTTTTTAAGCTGTGTCATGAACGTTGACTAATATTTGTACCACTTTTCCAGTATCCACTGAATGCAACACCACTTCCAGACAGGTCCAGGCGCGGGTTTTTGTCTTGTTTGTTTTGAAAATGTTTATGCAGTTTTTCTCACAGACAAAGAAGATAAATAAGTGCTCAACTATCATCCTGCTTCCATTTTGTTGAATGTATGGACACAAATTCAATACGTTACAAAATAACTAACATGTTTTATTACAACCATTGTAGCTAGATGCACATTCATTCACAATAACCAGATATGTGTGACCATGTATTGCCCTAAATCATTAATAAGGATTCAGTGGCAATGGTTTTGGCCCTGGTTTAATTTTTTTTAGTAAAATAAGTGAGATGATAGATAGAAATAGATGATGTGCATAAAACCCCCACATGCATCTGAGGATATATATATATTATCTCCTTATGCAACTTTTGCTATGTATTGGGATGGTTTTCTTGTGGCCTACTGCCTGGCCACCATTTTGATGAGCTCATTCCCACAAGCATGTGTCAGAAACTTCAGATTGGTCTTGACCTGCATACACTGTTAGATCACCAACTGTATGTGGACAATTGAAAAGTCTGTTATAAGTTTCAGCAAACCTTAGATCAGGGCATGATTAATCATTCCAATGCATACTCATTTTCACATATTCAGTCTAACCAAGAAAGTTTAATTTTTATAAGTCATATTTAGAAAGAACCTGAACCTGGATTACACTTTACCTTGTTTAAGTACTTGTTTATTTGTTTCTCTGCAGCAGATGGGAGTGTAGCAGGTGTGTCAGTCTGGCACCGGCAGCACCCGTTTGTTAAGGAAGGCCGTACCTCAGAATGACTCACTTAAGCATGACCTCAGGGAGCACTGAGGGCTGTGAGCTGTGGCAATGCAGTTTCAGTGCCAGCTGTTTGCAGGAATCGAGGAGATGAGGGAGGAGCTACAAGGAAAACCAGTTTGCACACAGGCATGAGAAGCAGTTGGGCTTAAGTATAGCAGCCTGTTTGTGATATAAGTGGGGCAGCCCACTTCAACTTTGTTAGGGAATCTGGAGGAAAGGTTACATTGGCCCTATCTGGGCCCCAGCATGCACACCACCCCTGTCCGGTCAACTCCCCCAATCCAGGAACTTCAGGAGTCAGAAAAGGGGGAGTTGCCTTAGAGAGGTTAAATATATCACTAGGAACTATATTACACCCCAAGAGCTCTCACTGTCAGCCACAGGTAGAGACTATACAGACTACACAGTTAATGCCATTTGAAGCCCATTAATTAAAATGGTAAGATATTAGTGTATCATATCAAGCATAATAAACACACTATAGTTTTTTACAAGTTGTTTTGTACTGTGTAATTGAAACTGAAAGTATGTCTCAGATTGTTTAGAAGAGCAAAGTGAGGCCCGAAATGGGAACCTTAACATACTAAGATTGTTTTACAGTAATGTAAGAGTGCTTCTTCAGTCTAAAATCTGAGGATGGCACATGTCTGACTCAAAAGGCATTTATTATGTCACAGTAAAATAAATTCAAATGATGGATGGATGGATGGATGGATGGATATTTAGGTATGAATTTATGTCTTGTTTTTAGTGTATGTTCTGATACAGCGCACATTCCAGATTCATTTTGTCCATTCATGTTGAAGATAATGTTGGAACACTTGGCTCTTATACATGTGAAAAATCCTTTTTATTTTTTTCATAATCATGAAATGTTTATTGAACATATTTTAGTAACAGATGTGAAACTGTAATATTCAGAACATTAGTGCACAGTAATTCATGGAAAACATTGTCTATCAGTTGCTTCTGCCTCCCATTACTATAAGCTGGCATCTGGGTGCAGTGTACATAGCACAGAAAGGTTGTGTACAGTAGTGAACCTTTACAGAAGGATCCCCGATCCCATCTTCTCTCTCTAGTCTTTAAATTCTATTTTGTTCTTGTCTTTTTCTGTTTCTAATGTCAGTAAGTGCAAATATTGTATTTGGGAAAGTAAAACAGAAAACCTTTTTGACAAAATGTGAAATCTTCGTTGGAAATCATAAAGGCTTTGACTTCAGATGAGAGGAACCAGCTGAAATTTTAAGAGTGAACATCTGAAAAGTCAGCATGTGTGATCATAGGGGAGTACATTAATGCATGGGATTTAAATAACTTAAATCTTTGAAGGCAGATTAAATGTGAAACTATATGCACATATTATGCAACAACATTTGCTGTGATTAATGCCATTTTCAGGAAATTTCATACTTATTTAAGCAGCACCAACCACATTCAGCAGGTTCTGTCTTTAAAGCGCAGCTGAAATTCTATATCTAGCAATGATTGGAAAACAGTTTTTTTTTTAAATTTCTCTTGCTTTCCACAATTTCCGTACACTTACTGAGGATAGTTGGAAAAAAGATGATGCAACACAATTGTAAACATGGCCTTTTTTAAAAAAAACATATTACTCAAAATGTGAGACCATTTTTCTAAGAACAAAAACAAAAACAAAAAAAAAAAAGAAAAAACAAGAATATGTGGATTCACACTAGAGGCTTTCTCTCTTTTTAATTTAAAGCTCTTTGATAGTAAAATAGACAATTTGATTTATGAAAGCATTTTCCCCCACAACTTTACTCTAAATATGCTGATTGTGCTTATGCCATGTATGAATTTTCAATAAAGAAAAGATATTTGAAAGTATTGAAAAGTTTATGAAACAATAATTCAGAAAAGACTCATGTAACGGCAAACTGCTGTGCTATTGCTCCACCACTGCTTTGTTTTCCTGCTCCTGATAAAATTGTTCTTGTATGTCTTTTCAACAATAAACCACAGATGACCTGTAGTACAAGCTGTCTCAGAAAGTCAGTGCTGCACTGAAGGATGCTTTGTGTACCACACAACACGTGACTCCACCCCCTTGCCTCCTACACACCAGCATGGAGCAACAACAGGGATTTCTCTTCAAGCATGTAGCTTCTGATTGGTCGGTGTGGAATACTAAAGCCAATCTGTTGCTATGAGAGACTGACTTGTGTGCTGCAAGCTCGCTGTCTGTTGTCCTGGCAACATGAGGAACAGGAGGCAGGTTTGAGGGCTCCCCGGAGGAGCTTCCTTGGAGACGGTTTGACGATGTGTGAGGCCTAATGATCAAGGCTCAATGATATCCTAAAAGGGTACACTTTGAATAATATCCTGTCTGCCTGGTTGTGTGGCAAAATGTTTTTTTTTTCTTTTTGCAATAGTTGCCACTTTATTGCATGTAGTTTCAGTCATAAACTTGTCAGTTTTAGTGTGTTCTTAATTATTATTGGTCTCTAAATCTCATCTTATTGTGCTTCAGAAACTGAATGGCTGAAGCACAATAAGATGATGATACTCATTGTTAGTTAAGAACTACACAGTGGGAAGAGTTACTGGTTTATTTGTTTTAAATTTAAGGTTTTCCAAATTTCACATAAAATATTGACTTAGACTTTTTCTTTGAATTTGTGACAGAGATGAAAACTCTGCATTTTACTGCATCATGATATTTAAAAAGATAGGTGGAGTAAACCTTATACCACATTGAATATCATAATGCTCTCGTATTTATTTTCATATTTGAGATGGACATTTACTATTTTGTCATCTGTGATAACTTCAAGAGGGAAGAAGCCGGACTGAAAGTATGAACATGCTTCTGAATTTGTTCTGTTTGGTCTTAACAATTATTTTAGTTTCTTTATCCAATGAAGTAGCCAGAAAAGAAGAAGACTCTTTTATTTTATGGGAAGATGCCATTTAACCCTATAAGTAGAATGGTTGCTAACTTAGAGTGGAAACAACATTTAGCTCATTTTAATCTTTGCCAGGTCAGATGCGCTTCACACAGTTGTGTACATTCTCTTAAATGCACATCAAGTCATCTAACTAAACAAAAAAATAAACCTCAAGCAGGCTTGTAGGCCTGCTGCTTTTTTTCTTCTCATTCCACACATAAGTATTTTGGATTTTATTCTAAACTAGAACTTCTTCTCAGTTCTTTTAGAAATTTGTGGAAAGAACCGAAGTTTGCTTCACAAATTCCTTCAACAGAGGAAAAGTTTGTAGAGAACTCAAGGCTGTTTCTTTTCTAAAGGCATACTGTAAAATAAGTGCAAGGATCTGTAAATTTTCTGAAGCAACTTCTCAGTAAAAGGAAATAGTAAAGAAGCCATCCTTGAAATCTTTCAACTTCCAAACTCATTAATTTTAAAAAAAAAAAAAAAAAAAAAAAATAGAGAAGAATTTTTTTTTTTTTTTCAAATATTTAGGACAGAAACTGTACCCTGAAACCAACTATGGCTTTCAATACAGACATAAAAAAGAAGAATGAAAAGAGAGAATGACAGAGACTAAAAGAGAACAGATGGCAGATGACACTTGAAGACATGGCAGCATTACAACAGTGACGTGGCCAGTTGGTTAAATTCTAACTAACTCTTCCTATCTGTACCTCACCTGGAAACTGAGACAGTCTGAATGTCCCTGCAGATCGGGTGTCTCATGGAGTTACTTTTGTGTCTTTTCTTGAATGGATGTTAAACCAACAGCAAAAATAATTGAATAGTTAGGTAGTTTAAAGGCTGAGCAATTTATACACAAAAAATGCTCACATCAATATACATACATTGCTATAACATTGTATAAAGCAATGGTTCTGAAACTGGGTTTCCCAACCCCCAAGGGGGTCCTAAGATAACTTCAGGGCCTCTCTATATGATTGTAAAAACAATATAGCCTATATTTATCAAATAAATATATTATTTTTATTTGGGCTGTCAAAATTAATGCGTTAATGTGAAGAGATTAATTTGTGAAATTAGCACATTAATTGTAATGCAGTAATGCATACTGAATAAATTATTGCTCATGCCATATTAAAAATCCGAATTTGGCATTATGTCAGTATAAGAAACTGATTTTGGGCATGTAGGTGCTTTGTTACAGCGGTGAACCGGATCCACCAAAAACAAACGAATCCTCCTTATTTATCAAGATTCTGATAGTTTCAAGCCTTACATTTAGTGGATGTGCGTAATGACCCATTTAATATATCACACAATTAACCACACAGTCACTGCGAGTTGGGGGTGGGGCTTCATGAACGCCAACGTTTGATATCTTTCATGGAAAATATTAGCTCATTTTCGATTTGATGGCAGCAACACATCTAAAAAAAAAAGTTAGAAAATAGTGATGTTTACCATTGAATAGAAACAACTGTACCAACTGTCACATCTGGGAAGTGAGGAGACCAGTTGCAAACCTTTGGGAAAGGAATGGTGTCCCATTTTTGTGACATACTGGGTTTGTGTTGCTCAACAGTTCTGGATGTTTGTTGCCAGGTTCTTTTTTTTGTAACGCACCAGATGTTCTCTGCTGGTGAAAGGTCTAAACAGCACCTAGTCTCTAAAACTCATTCTGTTGTGGTGGATGCATAATGTGGTTTAACACTGTCTTGCTGAAATAGGCATAGCCTTACCTGAAAGAGACGTCTGGATGGGAGCAAATTTTGCTCTTAAATCTTTTTGTCCTTTTCAGCATTGGTGGTACTTTCACAGAAGTGTTAGCCCTCCACACTGTCGGCACTAAGCAACCACGTACCATTAGAGATACAAGTATTTGAAGTGTTGGTTAATAACAATGGTCCAATTGATCTTTAGTTTTAAATTATCTTTAGTCCTTAGAAGATTGTAACATTTCTGGATTGTGTTTATATATGGCTTCGTTATTGCATGATTGAGCTTTAATCTTCATTTGTGTTCATAGACAGTGATTTCTGGAAGTATCCCCATGTTCATGAAATGATTTCCAAAAGAGAATCGTGCCTGTTTTTTATTTATTTTTTTTTTATTGCAGAGCTGCATGAGGGCCTGACAATCACAAGGATCCAATTCATGACTTTGGCCTTGTCCCCAGAACAAAGAGATGTCTTTGTGATTTTCTGACTCATTTTATATTCTACAATATAGATGGTGGGGTCTTTTCTGAAATGAATCCACAACATTTAGATGCAGTTTATTGGTGGTGCCATCTTTACATCCGAGAGGCTTTGACTCTGAAATGCTCCTTTTATGATCATGTCATGTTGCTGATTTGTTGTCAATTTACCTGATTTTTTTACTATCAATTAACTACTCAACTTTTTAGTGTTGTTGCCATCAAATTAAAAGTAAGCAAGTATTTTCTATGAAATGGTAAATTGTCTCAGTTTCAGCATCTGATGTGTTGTGTATGTTTTATGGAAAGTTAAATATAGATTAATGAGAATTGCAGATCATTGAAGTCTTTCTTTACATTTTTTACACAGCTTCCCAACATTTTTGGAAATGGGGTTATATCACCCTCTATTGAATAGCATGCACAAGTAATTTTTTTGTTTTTATTGATTGCATTGTGAGGACTCAAAAAGAACTCAATCATCCTTTGTGCTGATCCATAACCCTCAATTTATTATGTCATCCAACAATAAACAAAGACGCTTTATTACATCTGAAAAGGTGTGAAATTACTATTAATATCTTATTATTTGTGGTCATAACCTAGGTGGTAAAGCAGGTCATCTGCTAAACTCAACACTAACAGATTCAATACATGTTCAACTGTCCTCAGTCAAGACACTGAACCTAAATGTCTCGTGTAGTGCTCTGCTTCCATTTTTGTAATCAGTTTCTATTTGAGTGACTCTTTCAAAAAATGACCTCTTATAGATTATTACCTACCAATTCCACAGTTTATCAATCTTTTCAAAATGTCTTGACTGGTTCACATTTTGTTCATCTTTATGAGACTGATATTAGTTTTAGCACAAAATTATTAGGGGTGTCATCCAAAGAGCTCCATTAATGTTACTATAATTTATAAACCATTGTGATGATGAACAAGTGCATGTGGAAATTTGTAATCTGGTCACAGTACCCCCCCCCCCTCCTTTTTTTTTTCTTTACAACAGTCTGTACTATCATACCATTTCCTGTCTCCAGGCTTCAAATCGATGCCCAGACATCTGCTCCTGTGGACAGACACAGTAAATTTTTCCCACATTTAAGCTTTAAATCATTCAGTTAAAATTATTAAACTATGCATCTATGCTTTTTCCTAATTTATTATAGTAGAAGTTTCCATTTAAAAAAGAATAAAACAAAAAATGAATATATATGAGAAAACCTGAAGAGATACAAGTCTGTAACAAATTAGAAGCTACTGGAGAGCTTTTATTGGGTTTTTTCTGCATAAAATCCTTTACAAAAAAAGCAGACAGAAAAAAAAATCATTACAACTTTTGTCCTTTCTTTCCCGTGACACATAATGTTAGAATAACTTCATATAAAAAAGGAATTAGACATATTATTAGGATTAATAGAAAATTGGTTATATATGCAATGACCCACATCCACATCTTTTAATAAATATATACACAATAAGTACAGAGATACAAAAGAGCAATCATAGATTTTTTTCAATGAATATTTAAAACAATATTTCCATAAAAAAAAGAATTAGCATGTCTTCTATACTGTATTAATGGCAATAGAGGCAAATGATATTCTTAATGTTCCTGAGCCTAAAGATTATTGCACTTCTAGGACAGCTTACAAAAGCTGTACTAGATTTTATTTGACCTATTTCATCAACATTCAGAGAACTGCTCTACAGGGAAAGGGTAGCTCTGTTTTTTCAATGGTATCAGTAACAATTATGTAATACTTACAAAAGGCTCTTAAACTGATTTAAGAAAAAAAAAAACATATTTTAAGCCTCATCATCCATCAAAAATCTGTCATATCTGAACATAAAAAACAAACAAAAATTTACAATAATCTATCTAAACCTTATAGTAATATTCCAAATACTGCCGTATTATAATTATTTTCTTGTTAATACACTGAACCACTGAGGCTCAATCAACTATTTGTTGCCATCTTTTTGTGTGCAAACAATCTAACTTTGTAGACTGCAGCGATCAGAGCTATGTCTTTACAAAGGGAAAGATTATCTGTTTTTGTTTTTGCATGAATTTAAGAAAGAAAAAAAACTGCTGCTGGCATAGCATGAGGTATAGCAGCTATACAAATGCTCTGCAAACCTGAACAATATGTACAGAAGTAGGCACTAATATTTGAGGTGCAGTTATATTTTCACAAATTCATGACAATTAACACATTCTCACTTGTTAATTCTTATGCACAAAGAAAAAAGTTACACTTAATCACATTAGCTTACATCTCCAACCAGTATTATTATCTATTAAGAGCTCTGGCTTTTAAACACGGCTTTTTGGACTTCTTTAAAGAACTGGTTGAAACCAACATATAGCACAAGGATGGTGCACTAAGCTTCAGATCAAGTCCAGCATCACTGCATAGCAACAAGTGTAAACTTGATGGCTCCATTTATTTTCTACCCTTGGGTCCAGAATCATCGAGTCAGATCTCAGTTAGGGTGAGTTTGTACATGCCACCCAGCTCCTCCATGGTGATCTGGAAGGTGTCCTCATTAGAGTAGTGTTTGATGATGTTGTCATCCATGTGGACTAGAATACTGTAGCAATGGAAATGACTGGTTAGTCTTGCTCATTTTATGGACAAATATACTTTCAACCTCACAGAAGCAAATGTAACTGGTGACTGGAGAATTAACTTAAAATTTAGCAAACAGCAAGTGTGTATGCATAAGGCAGCACATTATATATATGCTTATATACAGATTTTAATGACTGCCTCTTACCCCTTCTTGCACTTTTTGTAGACCTTGTCAACCTTATCCAAAGGCAGCTCATACTTCTCTGAAATCTAGTTAAGAAAAAGAGTGTGTCAGTGTAAAATTCTTATCACGCAAACATCCTTGTCTTTCTAGTCCTAGCCAACAAAGCTAAATGCTTAATCTTAACCTAAACTGAGCCGTGACCCTAAAACCAAGTTTAGCCCCTTCAATAGTTCTTTGTGATGGACCCCTCAAATATAGTAAGACAATTTTCAGATCCCACACATAAAGCAAAACAAATACACAAACAAGAATAATCAGTTCTTGAGCCTAATCTGTTCATAGATATATTTTTTATATCTTTCAAACCCAGCTGCTCTACACAACCACTGTGTGTGACCTCTGTACTCTGTCCTTTTTAAACTCAATTAGCCTTCAAGTAACCTCTTTGCTTTGTAGTCTTTTTGTCCCAACATTTTCTTTCTCCACCCACTTCCCATCCCTACCTTCAAAAACATTTGTCCCATCCTTCCCCTCCACTAGTACATTTTGCCCCCTCACTTGACTTTACAGCCCCCTGTGACCCTCTAAAACACTCCTCCTGGCTTTTCACGATCCACTCCTGTCCCTGTCACGGCTCACTTAACCGCCCACAGCTGCTCATGTCTGACCAAACTAGGCCTCAATGGGCTACGTGCAAAATTTATACCACCAACATGAAACAGGAACATAAAGTCCAATACAAATCATATGTACTGAGGCAACTTACAGCTTCCACTAGGCCTTTCAGTGTAGGATTCTTCAGCATGAGGGCATCAAACACCTCCTCTGTTTCTTTGCGCACATAAAGCAGGACTGTGTGGTGGAAAAAAAAGAAGACAAGTAGGTGTCAATCTAACTTAAGACAGAAGTCACTGGTAGTCATACTTGCTTAATGACTGCTTAGCTTAATTTGTGCAGGTTTTGAAGAATTGTGTTGCTGCAACCATCCCACCCTCACATGGATGAAGCTCAAACAATGTAGGGGAGCTTTAACTAGTTTATTGTAGTATTAAAAAAGTGAGGTAAGTGACGATATAAGTGTGATATAAATGTGTGTTCAGGCCAAATTTGTAATTTACGCATTGCTTACAGCAGCCAAAAATAATGGAAAATGTGTATAAATGATGGCAATAACCACCGTGCTGTCATTATCTTGTTTGTGGACTGCAGTTTTGAAGCCTTCTGTTTGACTATCCACTCATCACCACTTTGTCTTTTGAAACTGGACCTTACAAGTGAGATAAGGATTGGAGGGAGAACTTATGAAACTATGCATCTCCATACTGTGGAAACTTGCAAATCACAGGATAGACCCACCCTAAAGCACACCCTGCTTCATTTTCTGCAGTTTTAATGGGACCGTAATTCAGATAATTTACTTCAGTGTGGATTGAAAAAACTCTCAACTACTGACTGACACCATAAACTTAAAAGGCAAATGTTTATTGAGATATAAAGATGTAATGGGTCATTAGATTCTTTACTGCTGGCTGCTGCAAACAATTGAAAAAGTTTAAAGCCCCATATCAGCTTCATTTTCCAGATTTATAGGCTCTGACCACATTTTATATTATTTGTACAATAAATTTACTTGATGCGTTAATTACAAGTTCAATTAGCATTCAAGCACATTTTAATTTGCTACAATTTTTTGACTCATGTCCACTTAGAAACATGAATCTATTTGCAACCTCTTGTTGCAAGTTGCGAACTTGAGTATGATATCAGAGAACCAGTTTCCTTTTCATACAGCTTGAGTGATTCACTCTGGAGGCTTAAGAGGTGAAGATGCCCAATTATTGACAACTCTAGGAACTAAAAGAACATTTTTGAGACAATACACATTATCTTGTTGAACAGGAGTGTTGGTGGGAGCCACTCAATATTTTTCAGGAATCCTTGGCAACTAACTGGGGTTTACTGATTGTTTTGCATTGCACCTGATAAGGTTTAATCAATTTTCTGTGGCTTTTCTCTAAAGTGAAATCCTGCTACCAGGGCTTATCTTGAAAATCCCTTCTTGGCTTTGTGAAGTCACTGACTACACTCAAATGGTTTTATAAAGATAAAGCTTTGCTCTTTAAAATATTCCTCTTCAAAACAAAAGATTTTCAAAAACATATTTGCATATTTATGGTTAGCCAAAGCCTGCTATATCCTCTATGAAAAGGAAATGGGGTAAAGGGCACGAGCCTGTTTGCCTGTCTGTCCGTATGCACGGAGCGATCAGTGGTATTTGTTGGGTCAGTGGAGGCCTCAGGCACGTGTGTGTGTGTTGTGAAAGACCTGGAATAATCACATGGCCCAGAGTGTACGTGTGTGTGTGTGTGTGTGGAGGTTCAGAGGCCGATCACAGCAAACACACACATGGACATGCATGTGCAAACACTTTTAACAATTTTAGTTTCAGAAAAGAGCACCAGAAAAAGGCATTCCACAACCACACAATCTAGTACCTTTCTTTGGTTCGTCCACTCTCGCCATCTTGTTTGGTGGTGAACCGAACTCATCATCACTGAAAGGTAATCTTCTCATGCCTGAGCTGCAGTGACAATATAGACAACACAAAAAAGCACTGGTTAAATGGCTGTAACAACCAACTAGCAGGCTGTAAAACATAAGCACACATGCAACACAAGCATTTCCTAGAAACAGCATATTCATGCCTGTATGGCTGTTACACAGAAGGGGTCAAAGGTGGACTTAGTTCAAAACTAATGTAAAGCAAGTGTGAAATCAGTGAACTTACCTATCTTCTCCATCTTCTGAGGTGAAGGGCTGCAAAGAAAAAGCAGAGAAAACGGATCTTTACTTCCATGGGGGGAAAAAAACAAAAAAACAGCCACATATCAGTTGTTAATGGTGTCATGATTAATATTTTATCATTTGTTTTCAAATACTAATGAAAATTTACTTTAAATACACATAAATATGACTTTAACAATATAAAGAGCGCAAGTAAAACTCATTGTGGCTTCAGCTATGCCAGTCAACTAGGTCAAAGGCAATGCAAACATCGAAGTCCAAATGGTTTCCTGTGTTGACCCATTTACTCTTCCTTTATCTCTATCACCTGAAAAAAATAGATGTACAACAAAGTCTGTGGTGCTGGAGAGATGGTGAGGTGGAGGTCTGGAACCTGCCGGGGGCACAGGGTGTTTTTGTGCTTTGTAATAGTATTTATTTATTTATAGGAGATGTATGACAAATGGTATTAAAGTTAGTTTTATTTTTCTGTGAAAAAAAAAAACGCATCTAGGCTGAAACTTTAATTAATAATAATTTTTATTTATTTAAATCAGAATATTTATTCTAGATTCATCTAATAACCTGAAAAAAAAAGTGTGAAAAATATCTTCATGCAGTCTTCTGTAATGTTTACAAATTAACACTGAATCAAATATTTATAAGTATATAATAACATAATAGTCAGGTTCAATGAATACATGGCTTGTTTGCTTGAAAAAATGATCAGATTAGCACTGCATACTTTTTTTACTATTTAAAAACTACTAGATTTTAGCCTTTTGCTCAGTGACTCTATTGATTAGAAACTACTGATAACAGATTGCTATTCTGAGAGCAAAGTTAGTAAACTAGGTTTTATCAGAAACTGATTGCAAAGCTTCTGTCAAGTTCAGGGCTATTAGCATCCCCCAAAATAACCTGCCTACTGCCCCTCCCCCAGAAAGTTGGTGGCAAAGTATAATGAAAAGGGGAGAAAAAGTATTTGTCATCCACACTCAGGTAGGCCCACCCACAACCAACCAGTAGGGGGCAGCCACAAGTCATAGGGGAGTCAAATTTTTTCAATGGACACACAAAAAAAAGAACAACAACTGACCAAATAATAAAAAAAAAAAGAAAAATACATTTTTTCTATAAATCATGCCGCTCTTCAAACACGTCACTAAATGCCTACACATCTAAAAGATTAACGTATACACACACAAAAGAGCCATGTGCCATGCTCATCCTGTACGTGCATTGTGAAGAGTTCTTTCTGGCTGCTGAAAACAAAGCTCAGAGTCCACACACAGACAGGACACACTGCTGCTGTTCCAAACTGATAAAAACTTGACAAACTGCACGCATGCCCACAGTCCTTGAACACAGAATATCTGGAATATCTTTTTATTATCTGCATTTCATCTCATTTCTGCAACACGTAGCACCAAAAAAAAAAACCTGCACTCATCGCTTCGCCTTCAAGTCTGTCTTCTTTTTTGCCTTGAGCATATGTAAACAAGAATTAAGGCGTTTGTGCAGGAGTTGTGTTCTTCACCCCCAGTTTGATTTGAGTAACTGGTGAATGATTCATCATGTAAGCAGTCTGAAACTCTGCCATAACTATGTAGGACTCCTATCAAAGCTGGAAACCAGAACTCTGTGTTCCTGCCAACTGGCAGCCAAGCAGGTCACCTTAACCCAGCCAACAGATTGGTGGGCGGAGGCTGAAAAACAAACTGTTTATGGACCACCTAAGCTTTCTACAAATGGAACATGAATGTTGCAGAAATTCTTGTTTATGTTTAGAAATACTTTGGAAGGCAGGCTTTTTTCCATGCTAGTCTAAACAGTGTAAGAGATTTGTAGCTGCAGCTATGCACTCACATGGCGCTGGAGGGAAGAAAAGTGGATGTCAGGGATGAAAAGGACTGGCTGGGTCTCCAGGTCAGTCATCATTTTGAAGATTGTCACATCATTGCGTTTCTGCAGGATGGGTACTTTCACATCTACAACTGAGAGTGAAAGACAGTGAGATTTCGATTAGTAAGTCATAAAACTTAGAAAATTTTAAAAAAAGTTATAAAGCTTAACAAAGGATAAAGTCTAACTCTTTAAACTTGCATAAATAGATTTTATGACCAGAAAAAGAAGTTGTGAATAGAGCACAAAATATCACCACCTATAAAACTGTTATAGTTATCATGCTAGCAAAAACTTGCACAATTTTATGGGCACTTAACATATATAAGTGCAACATTTATTCCATGCTAGGTTTTAGTTTCTTATTACCTCTAACTGTAATAACTTGTGATACTGTTAGATGCTCCAGTATATGTTTAGGCTGGTCACTAACTCCATCTATTGGCTGCTTAGCATTCAGCCAATAGATGCATTAGACCTTCTTTCATTCATTAAATTTTTCCCTAAAAAAGGAACTGATTTGGATGGAAATAAGAGCTAAAAGTAGCTATTGTGCAAGGTATTATTTGGTATAAGGATTGATTAAAAATCACTTTATCAACAGAAAAAAGCAGGTTAGAGTTTAGATTCAGTAATCTTTTTAAGCTTAAATTGATTCAGATTTATACCGCATTCTTCATAAGGTCCAATTAGCTTAAGAGTTTACAATAGTTTCAATCACACATACATGACTTACAAGGCATGCCAGGGTTGAGGTCGACCACCTTCCCTTTCCGGCGGGACTGTTTTCTCTCCTCATCTCGGATTTTTCTCTCTGCTCCCTTGTCACAGAACACTTTGATCTGGCAGTAGCCCCGGTGGATGGGTTTGTTGCTGCGGTTGTTGTAGCTGTATGTGTCAATCTGCAGATTCAGAGGAAGACCCTTCACCCCCTTCTGAGAGGAGAAGTCGGTGCTCAGACAATTGACAGAGATGAAGATCTGTGGAGAGAAGAGAGAGGTATGGGGGAAAACAAGGCAGCATTAGCACAGTTTCAATGTGCAGCCTTAACCTTCAAGTAAATTATTATAGTAGTTTTCATTATGATAACTTTCACTTTTGAATCTCAGACTTTGAGGACCTCCTGTGGCAGATGCCTCACAGTTCAGTCCTGTGTTCTGTGTCGCCCTCTTTTGGACAACTTTAGCAATAACATGTTCATTTCAAGTTTTTTTGTCTGCTTGTACCAAAAACAGGTTCTCATTGTGTCAACAAAGTACGTAATCATAACAAAGGATCTGGAAACTCCTAACAGAGAGGATTCAGAAGACAGCTGGCAGGACTAATTTTAAATTTAACTCAGAAGAAATCAAAAAGTAAACTGAATGCATTTGTGTATTCAACTATTGCAATTTCACATCTTTATTAGCAATTAAAACTTGCTTGGATAATAAGGAATAAGAAATTCTGCTTTTCATTTAAAGTGTTTATATATACAAATTATATAATGATCTTGAGCTGTCACTGAAGATAAAAGTGTTTAAAAGCTCCACTGTCTTTCTTTGTAATTGAAGTGTCCAGCATTAGAAGCTTTACTCTTTGGTAACATAATACAAAAATAAGCAGTAAGAATAAACAAAGAAAACACTAGAATGGGCTGCCCTTTACTTTGCAAATACAGAAGAAATACATTATTGCTCCACTGTAATTGTATCCATGTGGTTGAACAACACATATACACACTTGCTCAGGCATACATGTTTGTGCAT
The DNA here is from genome assembly GCF_017639745.1 of Melanotaenia boesemani. NCBI lineage: Eukaryota > Metazoa > Chordata > Actinopteri > Atheriniformes > Melanotaeniidae > Melanotaenia > Melanotaenia boesemani. The sequence goes on from NC_055701.1 coordinate 15,101,909, forward strand.
CTTGCCTTTCTTCACCTTAATCCTCACAGCTTAATGAGAAACCACTAAATTCAACTTTAAACATATAACCATTAGAAAGTAAGCATCACTTAAAAAGCCTCCACTCCTTAAAAGTAAAAATGCACATATATCCATTAACACCTAGAAACATGTCTTTATCTGTAATCTAACACCTTATTGATGAGATTCTCAAACATTGTGATGGGAGGGTGATTACACACAGGATGAGGTAATGAAAACACACAAGGATGAACATCCTTTAGACACTGGCCTCGAGGCACAAGACAGTTAGACTCGTATCCTGGTGTGTGCAAGAGAGGTCTGTGCGTGTGACTTGTGTAAAGTGTTTGCTTCAGACAACCATTAGGTACAGGCGATGAGCCGTAGCTTTGTCTGTTTGTTTTCCATGCCAGCAGGGAACATGCCAGAAATCAGTAATAAGTATCAAAAAAAGAAAACTCTTTGTTTTGGAGTTGAAGAAAAGAGTCTTTCCTTCCTGTCCCCTTTCCTTCCAGTTAAACGAGATTTTATTTGTCGACTATTCAATCTTGTCCTGGAACCCTCTGCTTAGTTTCCTCATTCCTGATTTTTTTGTGTTGTATATGTATCATGGGCAGAAATACTGAAATGTGCAGCTTTACAACAGAGGCAACTGGCAGGTTGGGCCAGTCAAGAATAATGAGCAGTCCTGGAGGCTCACGGTGAACAAAGTGACTATTTAAGCATCTATTACTTGCTTAAAGTTTTAAGTGTGTAAAATATGGACGTCTGTGGAAATCTTGGATAACCAGTAACCCTGCAAGCCAAACATTCTTGATGTTTTCTCATGAAGAAGTCTGAGCAAACAGCTGCCCTTATGATGAGAGATCATTTAAATGGAAATCTGCCTTGTCAGTGCAGCATCATCATTCCTGTAAAGTTGTGTGTGGGTGTATAAACGTATCTCTTGTCGTCTTACTTTGGCTTCCTCATTTGTGTCCCAGGTGAAGGAAATGGCGTTGTAAGAAATCTCCTCAATGTTGCCGATGGTATTGAAGCTCTCCTTGTAGTCAGCTGGAGCAACAAATGTAAGTTTTTAAGGCATCTAAGCAGTCGAGTTATGTGAAAAAAACATAACTATCAGAGGCAAAATTACTTCTAAAGTTCAGTCAAACACAAAATAAGAATATATTTTTTGCTGGTGGTTATTTAAACAAGGAGAACACAAAACTTTCAGTCTAACATTTGTGTGAGTTGCATTAATCCCACATTACCAGAACAAAGATAGGACAACACACCTTTTCCTGCTCTGCTGTCTTTCAACCAGACACCGGAGGATTAATCTACTAGTCTCACGGTAAAACTCTCTAATGTCTCAGCTTGTTTGGACTTAACTCGTGCAAGCTTAAATGGGGGCAATCATGTAGCTTTGTAAGACTTACAGTTAAATATAATTCTTTTTTTTCTTGTGCTGGCCCTATAATCTGCCTATCCGGTCATCCTGTCTGAAACAAGCCAAGTTAGCTCTTGTCATTTTAAGCCTAATCTCTAAAATCCTGCCATCTTCTGACTAATCACACTTCAGAAAGCCTGTGGTTTTCAGTTGTATATGATGCCATCGCTTTCCAGACATGACACATGACTGCCTGAATGTTAATTAGCATGCTGTTCCATTATTAATTATACAAATAAAAGTGGTAAAAACTGCACGTTCTGAGCCACCGAATCCTGACATCTTGGCTGATAGAATTATTTTTACGTATGAATTTCTCATTGTTTAAAAATAATTTGTATAAACTTAACATGTCTCCTTTTGTCATAAAACTGTTGTTTTGGATCTTACCAATGTCAAGACACCGCTGTTTAGCTGTGTGCTGTCTAGAGTGCCAGTACTTCCAGTGTTTCAGCTGATCCTCTCTGCACTTCTCTTCTCCAAACACCACCATCACTACACTCTGACAAGGGAACAAACAGACACACAATGAAAACTTTTTGTGTTTTTGATAATTATAGCCATTGGCACATAATTAGGGTCAGAAACCGTAGTCGTTTCTCATTTAAACTAATTTTTTTATTTCATTTTTCTTACCCTAACTTTAGTGATGGGTTGCTGTATGCCCTTGTTGTCAACCTCCTTGAGGGTGATCGGGTAAAACTGGCCTTTGTTGAGATACGTCATTGTGCCATCGCCTGTCTTCTGGCGCAGAGACTTGGATGCCTCAAGAGTGTATTCAAAATTATTCCTAAAATACAGACAAAAAAAAAAGAAGAAAAAAAAAAAGTTGGCTAAATCTAGTCAATATAAAAATTAAGTGGATATTTCGCATACAGAAACATGCTTCATTTCCAATGCAAACATTTTTTGCATCTATGAGAAGTTTAAGAAAAAGTATGAGTAAAAGGACTTTGCTTGGCTGATGTGGATTTGCGGTGACCAGAAATGAGTGTATTGTCAATGAGTGCACTGCTGTGTGCAGACTCTTGTCTTCCCAATGGATGGGAGTCTGGTGTCTCCCCTGTGCCTGAGATGAATGAGGCCATTCAGCTGTTTTGTGTTAAGGACTGAATGACGGTGTGGCGGTGGGCCGGCGGCAGCGCGACTTACCCCGGCACGGTGTCAAACTGAGTGTAGTCCTCGGGCGTCATGGCCATGCGTAACTGGAGATCTCCTGGGAAGAACACCTGCAGAACACACAGAGAACAGATATCAACAGTATGTAAAGTAAAGCAGAGGAGAAAAAGGATATTTAACATCTGTTTTATTTAAATGTAAGCATATAATTATAAAAAATGGGCATGGTTTTAATCTAGTTCCCATAGCTTTCTTTTTTCCAAGAGTCTGTTCTGTTCTTAATATGCTTTTCCCCTTGTTTGCATTTAGTTTCCAGGTTAAAATGGCTCTGGTACCACCCCCAACCCCACTGTCCTGTACAGGGGTTTTGTTGGGTTACTCCTTTCTGTGGTACGTCCCCTCCAGGTTAAAAAGAGAAAGAGGACAGAGAAAAGGCTTTGGCTATTGTAAGAGAAAAGTACAGCACTTTATTGTATTGGTGAGACAATGGCATAATAACATACTGGCCACTATTTTGGCATGTTCAAATAAAACCAGGGAAGGCTGAGCCCACCGCTGGCTCCATGGGATCAGGTGAATATCCCATTGTTTGATGGGAGAGATCTGAGAGACGAGAGGAACAAGGAAGAAGAGGGGGGTGGAAGGCAGAGCGTTAGAGTTTAGAAAGAGGGGGAATCGAAACGCTCACCTCCTGGGAACCATCCTTGAAACTCTCTGGGAAGGTGGAGTCGGGGGGTGTGCGGGAGTGGGTACTAGGGCTGAACTGGACCGTGTTGTGGGTGAGTTGGCGGTCGAAGACGCCCACATGACCGTCGGTTTCGGTGCAGTTGTTTGGCACAGTCACAGTGAAGCCATGGGTGGGCACCTCTGTCTTGACAGGCGGGTAGTTTGGCATTGTGGCGATAGAAACTGTGACAGTTGTGTCTGGATGAATAAAATGAGTAAACTGATAACCAGCTTTATTTTTTCTACTACCTTTAGTCTTTATGTTACTGTATGTGGACAGACCTGGTGAAGGGAAATGGGGCCTCTTGTCCTGAGTCAGCTGAAGAATATTGACGGGCGTCTTCAGGACTTGGATCCTGTTTTCCATGCTAGCTTCCTGGAGGGGAACTATGGGGTGTCTGGTTTGGATCTGGTGCCTTAAAACAAAAAAAATCATTTCATGTTGTATGTGTGTCATACTGCATTAAAATTAACATCTGAAAACACATTTTTAAAAGGGCTAAAATTATTATAATTCCCTGAAATAGCTTAAAATAACTTTACATCTCATGTCTATCTTGAATTTACAGTATAGAGAGAGACACACTGACCAAAACGAACACATAAAAAGAATAGTGAGTGGAAAAGTGAAAAAAGAATTTGAAAATGAAATTTCTTTTTAAGCCATTACCCTCTGATGTGTTTTCATTTTTTTAAAAGGGAGGTGGGATTAGGACATATCTGCCGCTTACCTTTTGTTTGGATCCACATCAGAGACTAGTGATTCTGTCTTGGGTGGGTGTATTGTTCTCTTGTCCCTGGGCACCTGCATGTGAGGGTAAACACAGCCGCTCAGCATCTGACCACATCATATCCAACAACACAGGTCATCCTTCTGCCTATATGCAAGCTAGATCAGTTACATGACATAGGCTCTGCCTAACAGATGTTGTGTAATGCTAGGATGACACTAAGAGTAAGGATCACTTAGGTAAAATCGAGAAGTTTAGGAACCAGTCCCTTAAGGTTAAACTATGAGTTGGGCGGGTCATGTATGGTCAAGAATGTTGTTTTTTGACACCTCATAGTAGTCATAGAGAAAGCCGAGAGCTGCAGCACTGTCTTCATCTCCATTTATGCTCATCATGGCCTTGGTGGCCGCCGTTAGTGGGTTCTCCAGAAATGATTTCCAGGCTTCATCCTCTGTGGTGAAGGGCCGACGTTGAGCACCATAACCTGACTTGTTCTGGAGAACCAGGACTGCACGTTTACTGCGAAAAGGAAATGCCATTTTAGTTACTGTGTAAATACCACTTAATAAGATGTTAGAATCTTCACAAATAAAGAGTGGAAATTTTCTATACAACTAAAAGAGCTGATACAGGGGCTGGAATTAGGATTTTTTCCTCAATCACTCATCACACTGATTCCTCGATCTGAATCCATGTAAATTCTCCAAGCAAAGCACTAAAATCACAGCCTTAATAGGAAATGTCATACAGGTTACAAACGCCAGAGATCGTCTGTGTAGAGGTTCTTTATGTGTAGGACTTGTTGTTCAGGCTTTTTAATGATTGTGCAACAAATCTCAGCCATGACACTGAAGAGGCGTCTTAAGAAAAAGATGCGCTACAGGCTCGTCCAGTGTGACAGCTATGGTTTGAAGATCTCACATTGGCTAATAAGCTAACCGTGGGTGACGCACCTGACTCGGCTACATTCCTGTGTTTCAACAGCTTATTTTTAAAAGAACCTGTTTGCGAGAAATAATCACGAGTTCTGATTAACAGCCACCACCGCCTGCGTCTTTTTTTCCTCCTTTTCTGTTTCCGTCTTGTAAGCTCTTTAAAAAGTCATACATTTTCCTTTTAAAGATTGAGCTAGAAAAATACAAGAATAAAGAATAGTTTCATCAAGCTCTTTAAATTCTTCCCCCCTAAATATTTAGCTTTAACTTTTTGAACTTGAGTAAGCACCTTTAAATAAAATTAAAATAAGAGTTCAATTAAATGTATGACATAAGCAATGTTTCTGCAACGCTTCCATTCAAGGTGCATGTTTACAGTAAATTTAGACGTTAACCCAGTTCCGTTTTACTTGAAGGTGTTAAAGCTAAGAATAGGACACCTTCAGTGATGCTACCATAAAATACACCTGCTGAGTTATTATTATAATATAGAGTGTACAGGCCTTGTTCAGTTTCTATGCCAAGTATCTACAACAAATACACATTCTTTCTTCTCTCTGTGGTCAAAGTGATCATTAGTAATCCTATATCTAACCGTGCTATTTGTAAAAGCAACCTGATAATATTCATTATTTTGTGGCAACAAAAATTGATGTAATTTAATCCATTATTAAAACAAAACAAAAAAGAGGTTGACTGCTTTTCAGACACATGTTAAAATTAGATGCCAGTTATAGAAATGTACAGGCAGCAGCAGATTACATCATTCTGTCACTTGTAACATACAAAACACACACCTTTTATCGTCTAGAGGACAGAGCATTTCTTGTTACAATTTTTCACCCTTTAATTCAGTAAAACATTTGAGTTGTATACCAAAATTGACCACAACCTCATATAGTAGCTTGCTTACATTGTCTGTGTTAGTAGTCGGGCCAACGCCTAGCAGGTGTACGATTTCACTCCCTTCAAAAGTATCCTTGCCGTTGCCCTCAAAATTTAATCTCTGACAGTAAAACATGCAGAAAAAAATAATATATATGTATGCACATTTTTTTTTTTTAAATCAGAAAAGCTTTTGATTAAAACTTTTTAATCACCTGCAGAGACAGTTTTCCTTGGCTGACAATTTACCTCTGATCTTGACGTTTATTCCAGAACAAACATTATTAAGACTATCCACATAACTATTAGCCTACAACTAAATACAAACATTAAACCGCCCATGTCTACCACAGGACCGTTTTTATTCTTACAGGCGCCTCTGCTCGCACGACAGGTGGAGAGACACCTGTACAGGCTTGAACATGACAGGTGAAATAAGCGGAGTTACACCATGGGAAACTATGAGATCTAATCACCTTCGCGCTTGGCAAACAGTGTTTGGGAAAACTTACCTTTTTGTTTTAATAGTTGTATTTCTACAATGACGCTTAAATGTGAGACAAATACCGGAACATTTTTTAATAAATATCTCACATGTCAGAAGTGGACCGCAGGGTGACCTCGACTTTTAAAAGTTCGCACGAGCCATAAAATAAGAAAAAGTGCAAAAGTAACCGGATAATGCAAGAAAATTATTTAAGGCAATTGAATACAAGCTTATAGTGCCAGCATAGGTTTTGTGCAGATTGAAAGTGAAGAGTCAGGACAACTTACTTGTCATGCTCCTGTGACATCTCGGATGGTCGAACTGGACTTTCTAGTTGGTACTGAAAATCCGACCCGTCTTCTTTAACGTGGAAAACTCCGCCGCTAACGCTGGATGAGGGACGTGGCAACAAACAAGGTGTCCCCTACTGAGAGAACGGGTTCTGTCGGCTTTTCTTGCTTTTTTGGGGAATGCTTGGAAATTGAGGCCGGTTTTACCTGTGACAAGGCCGCGGATTGGATTACAGGTGGACAAGAGGGCGGGGCTTTGTTGTCAATTACCCTCACTGTGACTGTGATTGGACTAACTGGTGGCCTATACCTGAAGTTGTGAAGACAGACAGGATGAACCAGTGGAAAAAACATAGGTAAAAAGCTGAAAGTGTAAAAACTCCGGTTGGTATTCTATCCAAACATTTTATTCACACAGATAAAGAAGCTGGATTTAAAGGCCAGTTCTGCAATCTTTCAACTACAGTTGTGTTGAATTGATGTAATCACAGACTTTCTAAGTGGGAGGTGCACCTCTGCAGAAGCTGCTTTAAACAGTTTAAGTGGAGTTTTAGTAAGTAGATGTGAGAAAATACAATCGATATCATAATGTAAATGCTTACAATGTGGTTCAAATAAAACACCTCAGGATAAACTATATGTGGATTAAAGTCATTTTTATCCATCTTATAGATATGTTGTTATTTTGGCTCACTTGTTGTGTGTGTACAGATTATGAAAATGTTCACAATCCTACAGGCAAACGGGAATTCAGCAGAACAGAACAAAAAGAAAGCTTAAATATGGTGTCTTTTTTTCTGTAACCTTTGAAAACACTCTGTGTAATAAACAAATTATTTAGAGTATTAATGACCATCTATGGCCTTCTAAAATAAAATACCAAATACATCCCAATAAAACACTGAAGCACTAACAACAAACCATCCCACTTGTGTTAATCCTACCAGAAGATGACACAGAAAGTTGTTTGCATGTACAGATTACCAACAGCCTGCATAGTTACAGGTAAAGCAGTCCTGAAACCTTCCGAATCATTAAGAGCATAAAATAAAATGATGTTTTTGCATCCAACCAAATTAGGGAATGTGAAGGGTGGGAGCTTATAATGGTTATCATGCAGTGGCTGTCTGTGTATGTGTATATTGCACATTGCTCTGACATCTATCACTGAACCATGTAATACTCTGAAATAAGCTGTGATCTGTTGGCTGACTATAAAACAAACTTAGATGAGATGAATAGAAACATTAAAGTGAAAATAAACAGCTTACTTAGAGACAATGGAAGCTTAAAAGATGCTATCAGTTATATTCAAAGTTTCTCCTCAGACTGGCAGAAACTGGCAAAAAGCCCCCACCCTTTCCCCCACATCAACACACGCAAACATACACATACAACCTCCTCCTCTTGGATCCTGGTTTATTGTTGATTTATCCCACTGGAGGGGGAGGGACACCTGCTTCTGCTGGAGTTTGTGTTTGCACTGAGGACATGGTATAATACTGTGAAGGAGGGATACCTGGGTGTGTGCTCTTATATGTGTGTTGAGATGGGAAGTTGGGAATATGTGAAAGGTCTGCTAATGGTGGAGATGCTGACTTAACAATGCACATTTAGGAAAACAAACAAAGGGAAAAAAGAGTGTGGATCAAAGCAGAGAAACGTGATCTGATCAACAGGAAAAAATATGTCTGCAATCATTCTGATGGTTTCTGTGACGGATATTGTTTTTGCCAATGCTTGGACCATGTGGGGGTTAGGTGATATTATAAATTTTGGGGTAAGACTTGAAAAATGGAATCAGAAATAGAACTGACAAGTTTTAGTTGGACACTGAAGTAGTTAGAGATTATTGAGCATCTCAATGGTTGAAAAACTCAAAGCAACAAATTGTTCTAGCAGATATTTGATCAAATTCATTCAAATCCGTCTTTTTCTATTTAAAAATCTGTCCATATGTGTTTAAAGTGTTCTGATCATGCTAAATCTTTCCATCATGTAAACAAACAACTAATTAGATAACTTATCCAGCATCCATGCAAAAAAAGTCAGCCGGAGTGTCTGAACAGATTGATTTCATTTGGATAGAAAAAAAATATCAATATCAATCATCCTCAGTGCAGTATGGGAAAAGCCAAAAAAAAAAAAAAAAATTAAATAAAAATAAAAAATGAAAAAAGTCAAAACAAGATCCACAAAATTCCTTTAAAACAATTTACTCCATCATTATCCATCTAAGAAAGCAAATACAATATTTAAGCTTACATTTAAAATAAGATTCCTCAAAATAAAACAAAAAACAAACAAACAAAAAACAACAACAACAACAAAAAGAAATTAAAGTACTGGACAGACATTACCATCTCTTTTAGGAGAGCTGAAGTTGACAGTTATGGTGCTGTGCTGCAAAACATCTCACAAATCTAGAGCTTTTGCAATACTACAGTTAAAAATACAGTTTTAAAATCTTTACACTGGCTTCCAGTCAGTCACAGGATAGATTTTAAAACCCTTCTGGTTTGTTTACAAATCCCAGAACGGTTTAGGCCCAGAATGCATCTGTGTTATGTTCAGAGAATATAAACCTATCAGAGCTCTTTGATCCAAAGACTCTGGTCAGCTAGTCCAGACCAGAGGGGGCAGGTTCTAAAGTTATTTTACTCATAAATAAAAAGAGGAGCCTGAAAACACTCACTAGCAAACGAAAATCAATGATTTAGAGAACAGGTTGAATACACAGTTTATGGGAATGATTAGCAATGCTGAAGGTCAGCTTAAAATGTTTTAATTTTCTTTTATCTTTCAAAATCATTCAGCTTGAAGAAATATTGCAGACTTACTTGGGCGGATTATGAAACAGTAGAGGTCAAAGGCAGAGTTGTGGTAAAGAAAAAAAAAGACCCCAATGTGAAAGCAGTAGTTGTGGTCAATTTACATATTTTAAAGTCACAATTACCTGATTATTTTTTTGTTTTAGTTTCAGTGTTTTACATCTCCATTGCCTCTTCACATTGGTAAAAAAAAAAACTCACTAACTACTTTTAATAGTATCCAGTTCCTTACCATCTGACTCTCGATGAAATGCAGATTTTTATTGGCTTTGGATCAGAATGGCACAAATAGGAACACAACACTTGGGTGTGCATGCTAATTATCACAAAAGGTGCTGCTTTTATCAGTTGATAAAAATCATAGTGACATCTATTGTACTGAGAAAGGGAAAGAAAAAACATCACTCTGTCCCCTCCACAAGCTGTTTTGTGCTTTTAGTAAACGCTTCCTCTTCAGCAGAGGTGAACCCACACCCAGGCCAGACTTGCTTCAGTTACCAGTGCTCAACAGCCAGAGGCAAACACATGATCTCATGTGACTGCAGCACTGAAAAAAGAATGAAAAGCATCCAGTGCTGTAAGCACTAGGAGCAGTTTCCAACAGCTTCAACAACTTATAAATCCAAGGATGCTTTTTGTCACTTCTATACATTTATCCTATTCACTCCTTTTCCCTTTCCTACTCCATTACCTCCCACATCCTAGAAGGCAGTTGACACCATCCCATCTCACTCCAGACAGCTATAACCATGATGGAAATGAGATGCAAATCTCCACCTACATGTCCGGCATGTGAGCACCTGTCAGGGCTGGCAGCAATTGCAACTGTTCTGAGGTCTGTTTGGTTTACTCTGGACTGTCAGTTTGTGTTAAAGATCTCATGTTAAAGCTTGCTGTTGTGTAAACAAACCTAGATGAACAATAGGACAGTGTTGTGACGTGTTTTAAGATGATTCTCTTGTAATTGGTCTTGCTAAATGTTAACTGACATCACATATGCACATGGAGCTGGTATTCTTTGTCATTGCTCCATTGACTCTTGATTTGACCGAGGAACATCTTTCTTCTTGTTGCAGGCTGAAGGGTGATTCATTGACACGATGTTTTGCTGATGCATGGCTTAGATGGTATCATTCTGTTTCCCACTGATTATAGTAAAAACAGTCATGAGCTCTGAGGGCACAGCTGACCCGCATGCTGCTCCACAGCTCCTGAAACACTCATGCTGATCTTCACACACTCCCACACACACTAAAAGAGGAGCAAGTCAGAGGTTTTTCCAGGTGTGATGGGATATCTGGGATTTTTGTTGGACTGTTTGTGTGTGTGTTGTGTTTTACAACACTACTGATGTTTTAGAACTGAGCTGTGTTGGAGTGAGCGTTCAGTCTAATTAAAGAGGGTGTTATTATGGTACAAAATATTTGTAATTTGAATTGTGATGTAGAGACTGAACCTTATCACAAAGGCTTGTAAGCCTGTTATATAAACATCAAATCTTGATCAAGAGAAGCTTTTATCTTAAATAAACTTAAAGGAAAATATCACTCAAAGATGTTTTACCTTGGAGCTGAAAACAGAAATTATTTGGAAAAACCTTGTTTCTGCCTGGCTGTTTATGGTGTCTGGGTGTTTATAAAGGCCAGGAATCCTCAATTTTGATTCTGCAGGTTTTTGAAGTTATCCTGCTGCAACACACCTGATACAGACTCGTATGATTTGTGCAAAGCTTGATATCAACTTCTGCACAAGTCTGTTAATTACCTATTGATTTGAGTCAGTAAAAAAATACTAATAGTAAATTATTAATCCAACCGAGAGCTCAATGTTGGTCTGGATGAACATGTAGGGAGACAATTTTAAAATGTTATGCAATGTTGGAAAGAACTGTGAGAGGTCTGTGATAAACCAATAAATTTGTTAAATACAAAATACTTTATGTTTAAAGACACTTGCAGATTTCAACCTCAGCTTTAAAGTTTTAAAGAACTTATATAATTTCTACGAACAACAATCAATTTGTTTTCTTGAGATATTCACACATTTACTAAGCAGAACACTGCATTAAACTTCTAAGAGCAAATCTTGGATGTTTTCAAGTAACAAAATGAACTTGAAGACATTTGATTCAATGAAACTGGGGCAGGATGTTAAGGTTGAGGTGTGGATGAAATGAGGGCCTAAATGCAGGCAGATGAGGCAAATGGGTGCAGGAACAAAAGTTTTAATAACAATAAAAACTAACCTAATAATAAAAAATAATAATCATAATAATAATAACAATAAAAACATAACATGGAGACCACAAAACATGAAGACTACAATGAACTGGCAGAGGTATATATGCACAGATTAGAACAAGAAACATGTGAAGTGAGTTAGCTAAACCAAACCAGGTGCACTAATGACAAGAAGCAGAAAGCAAAACAGAACAAAACATGACAAGACCATAAAAACCAAAAACAAAAACTCAGCTCGGGACACAGGATTGCTTTATACACCTTTTTCCTGAATCAAATTTCCTAGATGCACGTTTTCTGTAATCTAACTGACTTATTTCCAACACGATTGCCATGTTTTTCCCAGTAAAACTTAGTACTTGTTTAATAAAGCCTTTAAAGTCAGCTGTGCAGGCAGTGTTGGTTTCTGAAGAATGCTGGCAAACAGAATATACAACATTCCAGTTCAGTCATGGACGTAGAATGCTATTTTAAGACTTATGGGAAATAAGTCTTAAAATTTCCCATAACCATGAGAAATGTTGTCATATGCGTTTGAAATCCAGACAGAGATTTACATTAAATAACCAAAACAGTTGCAACGTTCAGAAAAAAATGTGTCAGGTTGAACCACTCACTGCAGCTTACTGCTAGATATCAAGAGTAAAACTATTTGTGTACTTTTAGACTCTACACTAATAAAAGGGATGCTTGATGTGTGAGAAACTGTGATTATGCAAAATAACCTCTCCTGCTCAACAGTTGAGATGAGATCTGATCTAAGATGAGAATCGGGTGTTCTGTCTAGTTCTGTTGGTGTGGCTGTGTTTCATAACAAATGCCTTATTGTCTCAGTTTTCAGAGTTTACAGACACACACACACATACACACACACACAAACATGGTAAAACAAAGTCATCTTTTTTTTTTTTTACCCATAATTGTTCCACTGTACTCATTGCAGGTACAACTAAAGAAGAAGAAGTGAACAATGTATGTATTCATACAGAAGCTGAACGGGCTAGAAGATGTTTGTGGATGGGACCGGTGAGGTGACTTCAGTGAAGGTAGTTATTGTTGAGGGAAGCGTGAGAGACTGCTAAACAAGCTCTTCTACTTGTTACCTGGTTGAGCCTCCCATTCTGCCCAGTCCAGTTTTGCTTCTGCTGTGATTGATTATAACTCACCCACAGAGCAGCAATCTCAGCCTGTCACTTTGACTACAAACATCCTCGACTGCAACAGTAATATCCATGTAGGATGCATCAGTGTGATTCGTTTCTTTTTCAGCCTTTCTGTTGTAAATTGGTTGCAGTGCGTGAGATCATTACTCTGTTCCATGATCCTATTCCAGCCAATTTTTAGCTTAGACTAACTAAACTGCAAGGCACAAGCCCTGTGGCTGCACAACAATCATCGCCCTTCTACCACTGTGCTTTACAGTTGTGATGGGACGTTTGTGCTTGCATGCCATGATAGGTTTTCTCCAAATGTAGGGCTGTGCATCACAGTCAAAAAAAGATCACTTTGGTCTCATATTCCCAAAAAGACATTGCTCCAGATGTCCTGTGTTTTTCTCAGATGTAAACTTGCAAACCAAAGCTGTGCAGCCAAGTCTTTAGAGAGAGAAAGGAGCCTGGCAGCTCTTCCAAACAAGTCATACTTGTTCTGATTACACTGTCATGTCATGTCAAGATGTAACTCTTGTTTTTTTTTTTTTTTTTTGTTTTTTTTTTTGTTTTTTTTTTCAGTTTCTCTGATCATTGCGTGGTCTGACCTTATAATGTCCACTCTTGGGAGGATTGGCAACTTTATGCACTTACATGGATGTATAATCTGTGAATAATTAATGATGAGTCAACAGCTGAGTCTCCAAGATTATTGCTGATGTCTTTCCTGTTTGGCATTGTGTTAACACACACCTTAATGCTCCAAATAAGCAAACTGCACAAAGCTCTTCTTTCATAGAAATGCTCACACTGTTTTATTGTTTTCTGCAGTCTAAATCTGCAGTATCTTATTATTAACATCATCTAATGCTCAAGAAAAGAGTTAGAAGCATGTCTTAGAATTGAAGGAAATTTACTTAGGAGTCTTGGACTCTCACTCACTCGCAAGACTTGTTTCTGTTTTTCACAGCAACCTGTCCAAAATCTCATTTAATTGCTGGATTTCCTTGTAAGATAAAACTCTCCAGTCTGGTTTCCTTCAGGCTGTTCTCCAGAAGCGAGCAGTTAGCCATCATTCACCAGCACAGTGCCGAGTGAATAATCAATATATATATATACATATATATATATATATATATATATATATATATATATATATACCACAAAGAACTTGAAGACAACATAACCTGTAATGTTGCACACCTGATAGCAATAAACATATTTACCAAATAGAGATTTCTTGCTGTAATCTTTGTTGTAGCTTTTTATTTTCACATTCTAGATCAGATTCTGGCTCAAGTATATACTGTTGGATTTAAGGTGTTTATCCATAGTTTCTGTTCATTTACAACATCCAGTGATTTTCCACAATAGCCTACATAATCATGAACCATGATCACCACTTTGCCCACCTACTCTACAAATACACTTAATACAGTCCATTTGTAGTGATGAAGGTGCGAAGCTAATGATGAAGTCCCTTAGACTAAGAGTTAAATGTGTTGAAATGATCATACAAGGTCCACTTTAAAGAAGCTGTTCAGAGAATAGTCCTAATTTATTTGTTTGTTGTAAAACTAATCAGCCTAACAAGCAGAGGATTCATGTTTGCTGAAAGGTCACCTTTAAGCTTCTGCATACATTTAGCGTCACCCACCCAAAATGTCACAGAGACTCAGCAGTAAGGAATCCTCTCTGAGTGGATCTGCAGTCAAACCTGAAACGTGTCTTTAAGAGGAAGCAGGACAAAAAAAAAAAAAAAAAAAAAAAAGCTAAATGACTGCTGGAAAATCTACTCAGACGTCTTGATTTAGCTTGATGTTGCCCCAAAGTCATTATAAAATCTATTGACAGGTTTTATGTTTTATTTGCTTTCTCAGCTGTGAAAATGACAAGAAGCAGCTTCTTCTTGAATGGAGAAACCGAAGGTAACACTACGCATGTTTGGTAATGCTTAAGTTCACAGAGGTGACATGATGTTGTTCCGGATGGTTGAGATGTTGCAACTCTGGCCAAAGAGTCATCAGACCTGTTTCACTGGCAGAAGACAAACACTCTTAGTTATATTATTGTAACTGGTCTTAATGCTGTTGACCACCATCAACCACCATGTTTGGAAGACTTTAAGATTTAATTTTAGAGGTTCATATTGAATAATCAAGGCTGGTTAATTATGATGTCAGCTTTGCTATTCTGCATTAACAGATTCAATTCTGAAAAACAGGCCTCTGCAGACAATATAGACACAATCTGACCTAATTTTAACTTATACACTTAACTTTGGCTCCACTTGGGCAGATGTTGCACATGAGGGTAAAAACCAACTTATCTGTGCTTGCCATGAATGAAGAATGTTAAAACTGGGCAGAGCAGAAATATCAAGCAGGGCTTGTCTGCTTGATTCATCAAACACTAATGCACACAAATATTGTCCCATATTTGATTTCGCAGTGGCAATAGAGTCAGCAGGATCATAGTGGGCATGTATGTACCTGCAGGAGTTTCTGTTGTTTTCAAGCCAACCGTTTCTTGAATACTGTCTGCCGTTTACTGTAATTTTTCCTCTTGTGAAGGCACTTGGGTTTGTGTTCTCTAATCCACCATGGTTGGCAAGGGCACATGAGTATTTCTTTTTGAGGGGAAACTGTTTTGATTGTGATTTATTCTGGTGAAGCATGCCAAAAAGGCACCCCCCACCTTGTTGTAAACTCCAAAAAGGGGTTGTAGGCAACAGAGAAGACAGCCAAGCGAAGTTAACGTCATGCCCGGACAGAGAGCAGGAGAAGGAGTTTCACTTGAACAAAAGCCAAGACAGCCTGGAGGGCCTGAGACACATGAATCACTAAGTAACATGACAGGATTTATATTGGTTATATAGTGGGATTGCACCAAATTAACCTGAACATCTAACAAGATACAGAATAGGTAAATGTAATGAGTGTCAAAATAAAGCATATTTTCACTTGACATTTTAACAACGATTTACGTTAATCCTCAAGCAAATTTAAGTTGCTGGAACTTCAATAGGTTTTGTTGCTGTTTTGATCTCTGCTGCTTATCCATGAATCTGTTGAGCCCTGATGCTGACCTTCATTTTGGTTCACATCATGCATTACAAAGCATTTACTGAATGGAGCACATGGTCAGTGGGAGTGTGAAACTGCTGCTCAAACACCTTAAAATGGATGTCTATTGTTAACTGATCTGCAGACCAGTTAAACAAGCAACACCTCTGTCCTCAGTCCATCCCTGGGTGGAGCAGAGAAATCACAACGGTTGACAAGCTGGATTTGACAAACCGTCATCTGTGGTTTTTGTTTGTATCCTTACGTAAGGTTTCACTTTGCGTGTGTGATTATGTTGGTGGGTTACTTGCACAAATACAAAGCATAACTGTGTTTTTCCAAAGAAAATCTTAGGAATCCTGAACACTTTATTTTTTTCATTTAATTTAAAGATGTTCTTGTTATTAATCCCTCAGTCTGTCCCATAGTTGCTCTAAAGTTGCTCTGCCACTTAACTGACATATTTTTGAGGTTTTCACATAGTTTATTTGTTTCAGCAAAATTACATCAGGATGGCTGTTATTGAAGTTTCAAAACTTGATTGAGAAAAAGTTGTTAAATTGCAGCAAAATGCATGTATTGAGGGAAACATGGGAAATGTGAAAACCACTTAGTGAATTTTTAGTTTAAATTACTTTTCAGATCAAAATGGAACCCTTCTGCTCTAAAATGCCAAATTTTGTGGTGGGTGTGGGGTAAACATGACCTATGTAAACATGATTGTTGTAGTGAGGTTCATACTTTACACAAATTGTTCATATAATGTGAATCTGAAAAACAACTAAGAAGAGGCTGCAACAGAGAGTAACTTAGACTTCATAGAACAAAAGCACAACATACAAAAGTTCCAAAATAAAGAACTTTATTTTATAGCAATTCATTTATTTATTACATTAAACCTCTTATATGCCAAGCTGACAAGTGGCCATCTGGCACATAAGAAGGGTCTTTTCTTTTCTTTTCTTTTCTTTTCTTTTCTTTTCTTTTCTTTTCTTTTCTTTTCTTTATGTCCAATTCAACTTCTAGAATTGATGTCACCTTCATCAGTAAATACGACCGACTGGCTGTTCTGTGTAGAAAATAAGTGGTGCAGCTGCAGGCATCAGTGACAACAGGGTGCTAAAGGCCAACTTTGACATGTTGCACACAAGTTCTTTTTATTTTTCATCTTCATATCTCCAAAATAAGCACAGTTTCACAACCAAGACCAAAGGTAAAACACCTCTTCTTATCATTGTTATATATATATATATATATAAGGCTAGAAAATTAGTATGGTTAGGACTAAAATACCGGCATTTACAAATTATTATCAGTTGCTCTCATGACCTCTAGAGGTCACACATAAACAATAACATGTCATTTCAGCATGTCTGAAAAATTGCTAGGATAATCTTTGCAATCCACACATATAAATAACATTTAACCAGATCATTATTTTAAACTGTGACATCTCCATTTCAGTAACACAGGTCCACACCAAACTTTCCAGTGCTCCTCTCATGGCCATTCTCTAACCTTTATTGTGAAAGTTTTGACAAATTGGTTTGTTAATATATAATTTTTCATTTAATTTATAAAAAAAATGACTCACTTAGAAAAAAATGTAGATTTCTTCTTTGTAGATTTTTAACAGTTAACAGAGAGATATCCAACTCTTAAATCTAGCATACCTGCCACAATCCATGGTTGAAAAGAGACTAAGTTGGAGTTGGATTCAAATGCCAGACTAAGAAACAGGAGGTGAACTTTGCTGGTGAACTTTCAGAGTAACTAAAAGAGCTGCTCAGGCAGGATGTTCGAGAAACTAAATAAAAATCAAACAAACATACAAAAAAAAAAAAAAAAAAAACAAAACAAAACAAAAAAAAAAAAAAAAAAAAAAAAAAAAAAAAAAATTGTGACTTGATAGCACTTTTTAAAATTGAGTTGTAGTGTCTTAAACTAAGCTAATTAAATTTTATTTCCCTTTGAAACAGTCAATTACCATTAATTAATTATATTTTTAATAAAACAGGGTATTAATGGATTATTACCTCTGAGCCTCAGAAGGAGTTTGACTTCATGGCCAGAAGAGGGCAGCACACAACAATAAACTTCTCTCAACGTTAACTAACAGGTTGTTTAACATTGTTCTTTTTCAGGGATTTGTTCTAACATGCTTTGTGCTATGCTCTGTCTGCAGGCAAGATGCTGCTGTCTCACATACATACTCACAAACGTATTTGGCTCATATGCCTGTGGGGCAATACATTTCACACCCCCTCACCCTAACCATGACTGAAATCTTAACCCAAACTATTATCTTAAACCCACAGTAACCATAACCTAACCCTGATGCTAAACCAAATTTTAAATATCAAAACCACCTTCTTTTTTCCTGTGGAGAAAATTTTTGTTCTCTACATTTATAGAAAATCCCTATGACCAAGTGTGCAAGCAGATTTTGGTCTCCATCATCACCACAAAAACAAATAAACACAGACTACAGCAATGAGCAGGAAGGAGCAGATTATTCAGCAGTCAGAGAAGCTCAACAAAGCTGTCTCCTGTTTTCATCTTTTTGTTTGCTGGATGTCTTCAGATCCCCAACAAGGACATATGGCACTGGGACGAAGAAAATACATGAACCTATTTAAAAAAAATGCAGATAAATGAAGACAACACATACTCCTCCTGGCCACATAGAAGAAGAAACAGTAAACGGGACACAATGAAGGACAGTGTAGCGACAAGATCGTTCTCTTCTGCTCACTCCCACACTCACTCACACACACACACACACACACATAATCTTACATAATAGTCCCTCCTTCCAATCCTTTGCACTTGTAAGATGTTGGTGTGCTAAATAACAGCATGTTAGTTGCTTGAAATGCATTCACAGCAGTTTCTTAGTGACAATCCCACCCACAACAGGGTACGATAATCAAACAAATCTAGCTCAAGAGTACACCGCTTGTTATTTCCTTTGCTTTCAAAGCTTACATAAAAAAACACAAACAGAATTTGACATTTTAGTTTTAGAAAAAACTCAGCTTCAGCAAGTATTATATGAAAATGAAGTTAGTTTTAGATGACATGGTTCTGAAGTGTGTTCGTGCTTGTTTGAGCACCTGTTGTATCTTGTGGTGATGCAGCAGCCCAGTTACCATCAACTCTGACAGATGACGTGGAATATAAACAACTGATTTCACTTGTAGAAAGAAAGGTGGACAGAAAAATATTCTTCATTTTAAGCCTAGAAGCCACAGTGAAGAAACAGATTTGTAATGTAATGCACCCCTGCAAATAGTGCCAGGTTGATTTGTGGCCATATTACTGTTTGGGGCAAAACACTGCCCTGGAATCTTTTCTCTGTCTGGCTCTTTTCTGTTGACGCTTCATCTCCAAGACTCTTTATTTTTCGTATGGATTCAGATTTAGACAATAATTGACTACAGACCCTTGCATCTTTAGACTATTTCCTCTGTGCCATAATGAAACAGTTCTGGGTATGAGATCTCTCACTAACTGCAATAAAAGATTTTGATTGAAACTAATTACGGATACATTTGGATGTTTTAATCCAGAAAACATCCAGATGAGATCCATAACAGAATCTGATCTTTCTAAAGAAGCTTACACTATAAAAACATGTTGCAGCCTAACAACTGTTGTTACAGATGCAAGCATCATTAAATCTGATTATATCTGGAATCACAGTGCTTGTACATTCTTGTTATACATTGGCAGAAACTGTCAGTATTGTAACTCATAGTTTTCTTCCTGTCATGATCAAAGCCTCTGGTAAATAAATCTTAACAGCTGCTGTTAGAGAGATATAACTTTCACACCAGAAAGTGTTGAGTATTATAACATATATTATTCTGGATATTATAATTGCATCTTTGTAATCTGAGAACCATTTTAAAGGTCAAAATCCTCATTTTTCCACATAGTTTTAATATGTATTTAAATCCAAACTCATAAGTTCTAAATAAGAGTTCTCAATAATCACTCCTAAGATTTATTTGATGATGATGGAAGTACTTTATCTGTGGGTTGTCCTATGTTTTGGGTTTTGATTTTTGCTTTTTCTCTGTTCCCCTTTTCAATGGGATTGGCTTCCTGATTGGCTGATGACTCATCTGACTCACCTGTGACTGGACTGGTTGCCTCCTGCTTGTACGACTGGGTCTGTTTTACAGTCGTTATAGATGGTCTGCTTTCAAAGGGTATTGTACGGCCAAGAAGATTTTTTTTTTTTTCCAGTAATCCAGTTTGTTTTTTCGTTCCCATGTACCGTTTATACCAGTCCGTTTTTTTCCCCTAAGGTCTAAAAGTATTTGACAGCAGAATTCCTAGAAAAAATTCCTGTTAAAAGAACCTTGTTAAAAAACAAACAGACAAAAAAAAAAAAAAAAACAACATAAAAGTGCAGGTTGAGTACTATGACATGATTTAAAACCAGAATGACATCCTTTCTAAAATTTTTATTAAACAGCTAGTGTGCCCGTAACAGCAAATAAACTGTTTTTTTTTTTTTTTTGCAAGAGAAAGGACATTTTTGAAATAGGTTTATATCAACAGAGGCTGGAGGAATAACAGACTGCACAAACTGGATCCACAGCAGAGGGAAGACTCAGGACTACTGCATGAGAAATGACTCAAAGTTAGAAAATTTTTTTTGTTTATTTTCTGGTATTTGTGTAAACAGTTCCTCAGAATCCTCAAGGAGACTTTTTCCATGCCTGTGTCTGTATCGTGTTGGAAAACTGATGCTTTATGGCTAGATTTGTAAAAACACGTGCACTAAAATAATGAGATAAATACAAAAATATTGAACACCTGCACACATGAGCATGAGCAGTGTCACACCATATAGGCAGGATTTGTGGTCACAGGCCTGATGATGAGCGAGAGCTCTCCTGGTACAGAAGGAGGGACGTATCTCTCCTCCTTCAGCAACCGCAGCAACAAGTTCTCTGTGTCCTGCGGCCAGCGGTAAAAGTGAGTGTTCTGAAGCCAACTTGGAACATGTTTCTGTACAGAGTGCAGAGAGTTTTTTTTTAATAAAGTTAATACAAGTTTAAGAGAAAAGACTCCTTAAGACTATTTGGAGAAACAAACATTACTGTCATTTTTAGCATGTTTTCTGACCTGGATTGCACCAAGGAAGAGAACAGGTATGAATCTGAAATTCAAGCTGCCTTGCTGGATGAATTCATTCTGCATCTGAAAAAATCAGATTTCTCTCATTGTCATGCGACTTAAAACAAAAAACTTCTGCTTTAAATGAAATCATAAGCTGCACTCATTCCCACAAACCTACATAAAAATAGTGAATTTATTATTATAAAAACTGTAAATAAATGATAAGTTTAAAATGGTTACAATTTTTATCTTAATTACTAATTATGTTAATATCACTGCTGTTCTTGTTGTTAGCATTATTTATTTATTTACTGATTACTCTGTTATAATGACGATGACTGTAACAGTAGTCGTAGTAGTATTTTTTACCAGTTTTCTTTTCTTACCAATGAGTGAATATATTTAGTGTGCAGACCATGGCCATCCACTGTGGAGCTGTTTCCTTTAATATCTTTTTTATACTTGGGACCGATGGCGATGATAATCAGGGTTGATGGCTTTTAAAGAAAAACAAACATAGAAACATCTTAGACATTTTTCAAATAGACACTTTATACAAAAATCAAAGAATTATTTAAGTATATAAGAAAAGATCCACATTTGTTAATACTTTGGTTTAAATTTTTTTGCAATTCTTCAGTTGAGATTTTACAATCATATCTCATCTGTTTTGAGGAAATGTTGCTCCTGGTTTCTTCTGGACATTATGAACTTTGGCCTCACTTAAGGATGTCCTGGGATGGCATATTTTATTAAGTGGTACTTATTTTATTTCTAAAACACAAAACCTTTTTCTTCTACAACAAAGGTGTTTAGCTCACTGTCTTAAGGGCTGCAGTCCTGCTGGTTTTAGATGCCACCCTGCGCCAAGAACCAATAACCTGATTCAAATTAAATGTTTTTCCTCAACACCTTGTTGTTAAGTGCTGCCCAAGCATGTTGACCCATTAATCTGATTCAGGCATGCTATAGCAGGAAACATCCAAAACCAGTCGGACAGCCACCATCAAAGGACTGACACAGACTATTCCCCTTTAAACATCATAGTCTGTAGTCTTATTATTCATCCTCAGGAAAAAGAACTGGATAAAAAGGCTTTTCAATGTGCTCATTAGCAGTATGGTATGTTTAATTTCTATCATGCAACTAGAATAATTTCCTGTTGGGTGTTTCTATAATGTAGGGGTGGGGAAACCTGGCCTAGGAGGGCTGCAGTCCTGCTGGTTTTAAATGTCTCCCTGCTGCAACATGATGTAAACAAAATAGTTCTCCAACTGCTTGTTAAGTTCTGCACAAGCTTGTTAATGACCCATTGATTTAAATGTCTAATGTGGTGACCTGAATGAATTAGCATAGCTTTTAGGTAACAAACAACCTTTGGATTACAAAGCTTTAGAAAAGTTTGACTATCTGTGGCATTCACTTACATCTTTCAGGTAAGTGTCACTCCACTTATTGATGTCCATGCATCTAATGGGATTGTCAAATAAGTCAATCTGTAAAATCAAAGTTAATGCTGTAAGTACCATGCTTGATGTTTTTTAGTAATTTCAAAATAAAGGTGACATGATAACTTACAGCAGGTCGAAATCCTTGTTTCGTGAGGAATTCAACAAAGGAGACCATCTCTGAAGACACGTCCGAAGAGTAAGTTATAAACACGTTTCCTGAGAAGGAGATCATAAAATCTAAATAAGAATGAATTTGCATCTGTAAATAGTACGGGGTCAAGAGATGATTACAGTATTTTTCTTGTGTTCTGAAACTCTGCATATAACGTGGGTGAAGCCATCATTTTATTGCTTCTTCCTTTAGCTTTCCATAGTTTAAAGAAATGCCAAAGGATGTCAGCTAAAAGTATGCACACTCACATGGACAAATTTGCAGAAATGTTTTTGTGTTGTTTTACAAATAAAGAAATTTGCAGAACAAGTAACAAATCCAGTTTTTGTTAGCAGATACTGGTGGCAAAGCTGTTTATTCTGATACTAGCAAAGGTATTATTTATTACTTTAGGTCACTTTTGCACACACTCATAAAACACCCTATTAATTTTGACATCACAAAAGCTTTTAATCAGCATGATGTAAAAGCATCAACACCATCAGCAGCAATAAAAGCAAAACAAACAGGTTTAACAGGTTAATATATGACAGTAAAACTCCCCTCTGATACTTCTTAGTGCTTCATATTTAATGATTTCCTACGCTCCCACAAAACGTTGGCTATTACATCTTTTTAGAAGGCTAACTGAAACCCTGAAATACTTTAAATGAAAAATTAAAGCAACTCACGGCACTCCTCAGGCAGACTGATGGCGCTTCTTTTCTCCTGTGGATTTGAGACTACTGCTGCTGAGCTCAACCTTTCCACGCTAACTTGTGAAAGACCTTCCACTGGTGGGACCGAGAACTGAGGCACGTTAACTGAGACACCACCCTGAGCCACCCTATCATTAGTAAAGCTATCATGGGGCTGTAACCTGAAGGAGCAAGAAATAAAAAAATAAATAAACAAAAGCTAAAAAACTGTCTCATCATGGCTTAGCCCTTACTAGTAAGGTGGGGATTACTTTAAAGTATGTGAGACATGTTTATTTCAGATTAATTCTGAAGTCAATTACCAGTTTCTGGGGTCATTCCCTTTTTGAAGGTATGGAGCTGAATAACGAAATGACCGAGGAGGATGTGTGATGCCTGGGTTGACGTTGCACTGCCCTTCCTCTGAAAAGTAGAAATGTCTGGCATCCATCATGTGCTGAAAATCTGTGGATACAGTGTTGACATACAAACACATTTGTGAATATGAGTTTTCTATCAACTTTGAACAATTAGAGGAAGCAGTTGAGCACTGATAGATAAAGTCTGATATATATATATATATATATATACATATGCTTGATTCACATTATCAAACATTCACTAACAATAGGTCTTCTTGCTGTCTTTATTAACCTTCTTCTCAATGCTTTGCCACTCACTCTGTGGGTCCGTTAGAAATATAAAATGAGAAAAGCTCACAGTTCTTTGTGTTTTCCAGCTGTTTTTACTCCAGATAGTAACAACTTTTCAAAAGAAATTTGAATAAAAAATAAACTGGACATAGTGCTGTTTTCACATGTATCAAATAAATGTTTCTTCTATTTTGTTTTGCAAACTTTTAAAATAAAGTCTTGTGACACCAATAAAAGCAAATATGCGGCAAAAGAGAAGCTTATTTACTTACTGTAGCTGTGAGGGAGTGGAAAAGGACTTTGCCACTCATCATCAGCTTTCAGTGGCAAAGGAAGCTCAAGCTCCTCTTCAACATCACTCTGAGGCTGAGAGATGTATTCATCTTCGCTTCAGAACATTAAAGAAAAGATAACCAAACATTAATTAGCTATTGAGGATTATTCTTTGTTTGTTAACAAAACTAACACAGGTTTCCCAAGTACCAGGTTGTACTTCTGTTTGTAGTTTCAACTGTTCCACACTGATCAGGTCCAAAGCTCCAGTAACTGCACTCTCCTTTTGCACCACTCTCCATGATTTCTGCATGATGAGGTAAACAGCCATCAAAAGGTTGATGAGGAAGATTCATCCAAGCAGAAGGTTGTTTTGGTTCTCTGTTCTGCCTCTGCTCTACATGCTGCAAAGCATGAGCTGGCTGTCTCCTCCACTCTTGGTTCATATGCTCGCTTCTGCATGGGATTTGACAGATCTTGCATGCATCCATACAACATGTTGGGGTAACTTTATCATGATGCAGATTTGCATGAAATATGGAATTTACTGAGACTTCAGGGCAACTAAGTAGATGGAAATTTCCTGACTTGTCTGTGGTAGAAATCTCTCTTAGTTGTGGGGCTTTTTCAGATTTCTCCATCACATTTTAGCACAGCAACAGTCCTGCAAGAAACAGAGCATATCAGATACCTGCCTACTTATTTACAAACCAGCAATAATACAAGCCACATGAAAATATATGCAAATATAAAAAATGTCTCTTGGACACCATGGCCTACCTGTTCACTGCTGGATTCTTTTCTCCTGTGGTTGCAAAGGTATGTGTGTGTTGCAGCCTGTTATATGCAAATTTTTCTGTCCTTAGGCACCATCCAATCAGAAAGAACCCTAACCCCCTGACAGTTTTTTTAAATGCTGAATGACAATTTTATCATTTTAACTGAAATTAGACAAAAAAAAAAAAAAAAAACATTTTAAAGTAACAGTATCTCCATACAAAAGGCTACTTAGATTTTTATTTTTTTTAGATTGACTTGTTTGAAAACCAAAAAGAAATCTTAAGCTTATGTTTAATGATCATTTAGTTACTTCTATGTACTCATGCGTATACCCTGAGAGAAAAACATAAAATTTTACAGGCTCACTCACTCGTTTCAGTGGAATTTACAAAATGATGGGAACTTTTCCTTCATTCTGGAAAAATGAGGAAGTGTCAAAGCGTTAACCGCCAGACAAGCTTTAAAACCAATGTAAACCAGTGCACCAACAGAATAATTGCAAGATCATTTATTTTAAAACCAGCTGTGTACAAGTAATGGACAGACAATAAATAAGGGAAAAAAAACAAAATATTCCTGATGCCTAATAAATTAGGGTAAAAGAAGTCATACAAAATGAACTTACCACCCCTGGAAAGCAACACAAGAACACAGAGAAATCTTTAATTATGGCAGAATGTTTCTGAAGACTTCCAAAGACTTCACAGGGCATAAAATAAGAAAACAAAACAAAACAAAACAAAAAGAATAGAAAAATAACACTGGTAGAATAGATATTTAAAAAATGGCATTGTAAACAACATGTTATTTAAAAATACACATAATGGAGGGACAAATACAAGTACACATCCTTCATTCTCTTCATGTCAATGGCAGTTTGTTTGGCTGCTTAAGCAAAAAGACAGATTCTTACACAGCCTGCTGCCATACATTAATGCAACATACACTTTAAAATATCATCAGTATACTAAGCAGTCAGCTAAACAATGGTCAAAGCTGGAGGGGAAATCCGCCCCCTTTTCAACTACATAGAGCTGAACTAAAAATTACTTCAGGCCGATCTAAAAATAATTAGCCGAAGCTGAAATGCTATGAATGCACATGATATTAGTGCAGATGCCATACAGTTTCGGTTTGGGTAGACAAGTCCATGATGCACTAAGTTAGTGTGTATAAAGCATGAAGGCATTCCCTTGCAGTATAAGAATATTACTAAACATGAAAAGGCAAGAACGGGTGTTATAGTACAGCTAAGTTCCTTGAGAAGAGGAGAGAAGTATTTATATTATATAATCCGCGTAAAAAAAGGCCAGTGATTTCCCAGAAAAATTCAGAGACACTTTGGATGTCTAACTATTACCAAACCAACAGTTATTATTATGTGAGGGTTTGTAACCAGCTGTGAGCATCATACATTTCTCTATGAGCCGTAAATCTGAATCACCTTTCACCCTGGATTAAAAAAAAAAATAAAATAAAATCACACATTCCCAAATTATCAAAAGTAATATAAAATTAAACAACAACAAAAAAGCTAAGTAAACAAGCAATTCATATTTACATTACATACAAAATGCACAACACAATTCACGTCGTTAATCCATGACAGTCATTTTAAGCTCAGCCCCAACCCCCCCCCCCCCCCCCCCCCCCCCTTCCTCGAAAGCATCCTGTGAATTTTCTGCTGTCCGTCCTTGTTTGAATAAAGTTTGGAAGTCGAAAGTCTGTCAATGAGCTTTGAACAGATGAAAGAGGAAAAAGTGGTGCACTGCGCCCTCTGGTGGAAAGCCAGTGAAATGACATGAGATGAAAGCGGTGCTCAGAGATTATCCCCTGGTTGGTACTGAGGCTCCGTGGCAGTGAAGTAGTCCTCCAAAAAGGCTTGAAGATATTCAAAGGTGGGCCTCTCCTCTGGGTCCTTCTTCCAGCACTGCACCATCAGCTCGTGCAGGGATGAGGGGCAGTCCTGTGGACAAGGCATTCGATAGCCTCGCTCCACCTGCTCCAGAACCTCACGGTTGTTCATGCCTGGGGAGAGGAAAGTAGAAACACATTACTGCATCAGTCTAATTCTATCTGTAGCTGCTAATAGCTCAGCAGTTCATTCAGTTTATGTCTTCACAGATTATTGCTGGCACTATGACCTTATTATCTTGCTTTAGCTTCACAGGGAAATATTTTCATGTTATTACATCAACTAGACAAAATTTCACAAAGGCAAAGCACAATCATATTACACCACACATTGTACTATATTATATCTTTTAAAAACCACTTCCTGTATAACCTATTTCATTATGCTTCACTGATTTATATCTAGTGTTGAATAGCAGGTAAAAGGAACTTTTCACATGCTTGCACAGCAAACTGGGAATATTTCTCTGCATAATGCAAAAAGTCAAGCATATTATGGAACATGCCCCTCTTTTTCCTTTCTCTTCAGACACACACTCTCACACAGGAAGCATTAATCAAACACATGCAATCAACTGGAATTTTCATATGATTACATTACCTCCAGAGCTTAACAGTCTTACCTGGATAGGGCACCCTGCCCTTGGTCACCAACTCTGTGAGCAGGATACCAAATGACCACACGTCTGATTTGATGGTGAATTTCCCATAGAGCGCAGCCTCTGGAGCAGTCCACTTTATGGGAAACTTTGCGCCTGAAACCAACCAAAAAGATGACATTTAATCTGGCACAGTTTCTCAAACTGCTGCAACGTGTTTGTTGTTTCACTGTTGAGATTCCAGCAGCGTAAGTAGGTCAGTCGTCACTGTACAGATTTTTTCTTTCATCTGTGGTTCCATTAGTGCAGACATCATACCATCCCACTGGGGAAATAACGGAACAATTCCATTATCTATCCCCATCTCAGTTTTCACTTGGATGGGGTTAAACAAGTAAACATTTAAATTGCAAACAAATGAGTGAACATGTTGACAGAGCCTGGAAGACCTCGTGTTGTGGCTCACAGTCTGACTGCCTGTTCCTCATCCTTAAAAAAAAAAAGAAAAGTGACTAAAAAGTCTTAAATCCTACATTGCCTCTGTATATATACAGTTGTTATTGAGCCATAATCTAACCACATACTTCTGTTTTCCACTGGTTTCAACAAAACAAATTCATGCTCGTTTGCTGCACTTATTCTCCATCTGCCAGCCCGCCAACTTTTTCCTCTGACGATGACATTTTCAGAGGATTTTGTGGTTGGAAGACTAGGATCGTACTACAGAAACATTCAAGTCAGACGAAGATGTGTATTTGCAAGTCACTTTGTATAAAAGTTTCTCCTAAATGACAAAATAATTAATCATTTATATAAGATTTTTCTTCTTTCTGCTCTTTTTCATTATTGTTTTTGGATTATTATCTGTTTGTGTTGGATTGTATCAAGAATGAGTCAAAATCAAAGACAACTTTATTAAGTATTAACATGACTGAGCCAAAACCTGGTGCTGACAGCTTTAATTATGCAAACATATTTTTTGTGAATAAAAAAATGTTGCTTACAAGAACTGGCAGTCTAATATATAATTTAGCCTGTGCACTTCACATAGTTGGATCAAACTACAAATGTTTCTTACACATTTACTTGCAGTGTTAAGACAAGAGAATTTCTTTGTAAACGAGAAGTTAAGAACTTGGTGACGGATTTATGAAAAGCTGGTACAACTCAGGGCAGCAGGCTTACCTTGTCTTGCTGTGTATTCATTGTCCTCAATGAGCCTAGCCAGACCGAAGTCAGCAATCTTGCACACCAGGCCGTCTCCTACTAATATGTTGGCAGAACGCAGGTCTCTGTGGATGTAGTTCATCCTCTCAATATATGCCATTCCTGCTGCCACCTGGGAAATTGAGTTCTTTTATTCATTAAACATCACATCATTGAACAGTTTCAAGGTCATCAGATCTGTGCTAAGTAAGATTTTTCATGTAGTTTTATTCAGGACATCGAGAGGTACACCAATCTACCACAGGATCAAAACTACTGACATGAAGGAATAAAATTCTTGTCCTGGGAAATGTTGGGCTGAGGCATTCCTGTGCATGTTGCTTTGAGTTGTACCCCATCTTTCCCCCTTGTTGCATTCAAAATGACAAAGAATTAAAGGTGCTGAATCAACTACCAAACCACATCTATGTTGACCTCACACCAAAGGACCTCTAAGTGCCCATCCCAGAAACCTTTCCACACGCACAGAGGTCCATGGTCCATGCTCTGATGGGCTCATTCGAGTTTAATGGGGATTTACCTAATATTGGGCAAACAATTTTTGTATTATCGCTGATTGGGCCATATCTTTTATTGGAAAAAAAAAAAAAACATCACATATTTGCTCTATTGTGAAATAAACTACAGTATCACATGTGACTAGTTTTCAACTCTTAAAGTGACGATTTAGAGTTTTGGGATATGATACAAGCTACAACACCTTTATTAATCTAGTTTTTGGTCACAAACTTTTAAATCTTTTAATCATCCATTTGGTTTTAATATAAAGATGGCAAACAAACTATCCCAGTGAACAACAACGCAACACATGCAGTTTAACATACTGTCATTTTGGGCAGATAAAGTAAGAATTTGCCTCATGCAAAAACTGGTATTGAGGCAAAAGTAGATATGGATGTAAAAAAAATTATAAGTGATATTACATTTATATAATGTTAATAGGCAGGGATGATATTTGGTAAAAAAAACTATGCACAATGAACATTTTGAGAATAATTAGCACCATACCTGAGCTGCCATGTCCACAAGATTTGGCAGTTTGAGGCCGCGTCCTTCACCATCTTTAAGAAAGTCGAGCAAACTCCCTAAAAAAAGAGAAGTAAATAGATCAAAATTAGGTTAGTTTTCATTTAGTAATTAACGTAATTACTGATCTGTACATCATCAAAACATTGTGAGCAAGAATGCAGATATGGAATATTAACACTCACCTTTGCTCATGTACTCAGTGACAATGTAGATGGGTTCTTCGGACACAACGGCATAGAGCTGTACCAGCTTATCGTGCCGGAGCTTCTTCATGATTTGAGCTTCTTCCAGAAAGGACTCTGGAGACATGGTGCCGGGCTTCAACGTCTTCACCGCCACTTTGGTTGTGCCATTCCACGTACCTAACAAAACAATAAAAAGTAATAGCAGTTAAACTGACCTTAGGATTCAACTCATGACATATTTAGACATATTTAGTTGTTTTCAGATGGGGAACATAAAAAGCACTTCATTAAACTGCTAAGTTTTGTTCAATGATAGAGACAGTTTCATATAGCAAAATAAAAAAAAAACAAACAAAAAAACTCTTTTCACTGAAGTCTATCACATACAGCTGTTGTGCAATGCTGTCCACAGCTGTTGAATTTTTCATTCCTGCCAAAAGATACACACCCATCCAGACTTCTCCAAACTGGCCGTTCCCAAGGCGTTTAATGAGCTGCAGCGACTCCCTCGGGATCTCCCAAACGTCTTTGGTTTTGACCGATAGGTCAGTCAGACGTGGCATGCCTTTGTGGCATGGCACAATCAGCCTGCAGCACAGCCCTGCAGCCCTGGCTGGAGAAACGTATGGAAACAGAGTTTTTAGTGGAAGAGAGGGGAAGAAATTCAAGCACTAGAAGTGTTACTTCAGGATGTTTTTGTACTAATAAATGTAGCCGTCGAACCAGAGTAGTGTTGAACAAGCTGCTGGAGTGTCTCAAACTGGGCCCTGGTGGTGATGTAGTAGCCTCCATTGTCTAGCTTGCGAATCTTGTAGTGTTTAACATGGTCCCCCTTGATGTCATCCCAGTCCTGGATGGAGAGTGAGTAGGCTCCTGGAACCAAGACAACACATAGCCTTGTTTAAATAAGTGGTTATACCATTCGTGACTTTGTGGTATTGTTTTTAATGGGTATAGAATGCAATGTGAACAAACAGACTTGTTAGTTTTCCTGAAGTTTAAAAGCATTCAACATGTCAGTGTGTTGATGCAGCTCAGTCTGGAATACCTTTGGTTGTTTCACTCTCACGGATAAGGAAAGTCCCGCGGGCATTGCCGTTGGAAAGCAGCTGTCTCTCTGCATCCTTCCGACCTAATTTACCAAAGTACCAGCTGGAGGGAAAAAAAAGTACCAAACTGTAAAGCCTAATATTTGTTTGTAATGTTTTTTTAGTTTTTTTTTTACAAATAGCCTGCTGTGGTCAAGCAAATATGTTGAACAGGGTGAAAAGCTGTGACGTGGGTTCTCAAATATTTATGATATGCTTTTCTGTTGATGAAGCTGCTGTACCAAAGTGAGGCTGTGTTCGAGGGTGTGTGCTCATTTGAAAAACTTTTACTCACTCTTCAGCTTGGATTGAGTCCACAGGAGCTACGTAATTGCTGGGAATGTATCCAGTTCCACCTGTAGTAAGGGAACGAGCCTCCCACCAGTCTCCCTCACTGAAACGAGGATGACAGACGGTGGATGGACATTTGCATGCAAAGAAGACATGAACCATTTAAGTGGATGAAAAGATTTACAGAATGCCTCGTCTAAGAGCCAGAAAAGAGCACTACGTTAACATTTAAAGAAATAGTTTTCTAGCAGGTGCTTGAACATTTTGTGAATAATCACTTAGATGTTTAACTAACAGTTGGACTCTAAAACCTTTTCTTTGTATAATTTACAGATTAACTTGGGAATTGTTTGTCTATACTGAGAGAACAGTTTACTTTAATTCAAAACATCCTAGCAGACAGAAGTTGTCCAGTTCGTCTATTTTGTAGGTCTGAGTTTGGACAATCTGGTCTTTAGTCATCCTGGTTCAAAAACAAATGAAATTACTCTGCATGGCCTACACACTGTGGCAGAGGTTAGGACTTGGTTCTGCTTCAGCACAGCAGAGATAACTAACTTGGGTAAAGTTAAATGTTTGGTAAAAGCATGTATTGGCAGGTAACTACTTGACAGAACATTGACTGACGTCAGTCAGTTGTTGCCATGGGTAACACTACCCTGAGCTCTGTACATTTCAAATGCATTCATATACAATGGCAACAGACACCTTGTAGTACATGGTTACAGGAAAAAGTGAGAATTCATATTTCAGAGTCACTATTTCTAAATTAAACTGACGTATTTAAACATTCTGCCTCTGTGATGCATGCTGAAATAAACATAAAAAGGTCAATCGGTATTGCCAGCTAGCCTCAGGCTGTCCCTAATTGTGTTTGGTGAGATTCACAGGGGCAGATGATGCCACTGAAGGTACACAAGACAAGGCAGGGTAAATTACATTTTTCAAGTCAGAAAAAGGACAAATAATAGGATAAACTGGACAGCGCTACCTGACTGGCCTCTGAATTAGGCAAAAAAACTGTGGCTGGTTGAGGTAAGAATAAGAATACATGGTAATCAGAGAAATTAAGCTAAAGCCTTCAGTACTATGAGTTAAGAAAAGGATTAAAAAAAGAAAGCAAAGTAAAATATAAGACACCTAAATGTAGCACCTTTGAAAGAAGACAAATCTGATCTATGCTGGGCAAAGTTTTTAACACAGACTGCTCCTCTGTCTGTTACTTTTCATCCAAAGTGCAACTTTCTGATGTTGATGACAGACAAAAAACAGGGTTGGAAAACACGACCACCACCCTCACAATGCTGTCATGTACATGTTTTCACACTTACGTGCTGTTGAGGATCTGGAACCTCTCCCCCTTTCTGAAGCTGAGGTCATCCTCAGTCCTGGCTTCATAGTCATACAGAGCCACGAACAGAGTCACCCCTGCAGGAAATAAAAAAATGTAACATGTGGTGTTTGGAGTTGGTGAAAGCAAAGTAAATGGATCAAATCAGGTTTTGTGTTTGAGTGTGTTCATCTGTTGAACACATGAGCTGCTTCTAATGCATCTGCATAAGAACAACTGCCATTATGTTCATTATTTACACTATATGTGCATATTCAGTTTAAAAATGTCAATTTAATATACACTTTCTAAATTAATTATTTCCACATAACTAACCTTCTCAAACTCACCAACCTGAGAACTACCCACTTTTTAACTTTCCTAACATCTTACTTGCAGATATAAATTGATTATATTTAGGCAGCCCTCAGAGAAGAAAACAGAAACCTTTTTAGGAGACTTGAATAAACTAGAAAAAAAAAAAAAAAAAAAAAAAAGCACAACATTTAATACTGTTTATGGTTTTCATTTAAATATTTAAACTATAAAGTTGCTTTTGAGTTCTCTCTGGAAACATATGAAAAAAAATACTATGCATTATTTAGTTGGTGGTGTTCAGTAACATTGCTATTGTTATGTTTCTGTTGTTCGGTTTAAATCAAATAAGTTGGTTATTTGTCATTTACAACCACCAGATTTTTTTTATTTTATTTTTGTTTGTGTGTTTTCCAAATCAGCTTTAATGTGCTGGTTTTTCAGCCACAGCTGGCAGCAATTTCCAGTCAAAAAGCTTTGATAAGCCAATTGTCCTTTATAAAACACCAGGAGAATGGAGCTACCAGCTGCTAAACAGGCAAAATATCTGGCAGGAGTTGGGGGACACCAAAGCAGAAGCCAAAAAAAAAAAAAGAAAAAAGATAATAACAACAACTGAATATCCAGTCATCCACCCATGCACTCAACTAAAGTCCTTGTTTTACACCATTTCAGAAATGGTGAGTGAATTATGTCTGCCAAGGTCCAAACAAATAAAAAAATCTAAATCCAAATGTCCTATCTTAACCTCACTTCACAAGCTGAGGCATGAATGTTTCTTCGAGCTGCCCTCTTGGGAGTATTTTTTTATTCATACAGATTGCTGGTGCTGACTCTGCAGATATAAACTAAAGCCTAAAATAGTTTCAATCAAAGCAAGAGATACTGTTTGTTTATGCTTAGCACATCATATGTATCTTTAATATGTTCAGCAGGGGCTTGTAAGTCAGTTCCTCCGCACTGGATGCAGTTTTACACTCTGTAATGCAGCGTATGGCTGTTCTGCTTGTCAGATGTGCCTCACAGAGCCCTGCCAACAGGTCACTCTGTTTTCTATTCATTTGCTAACCAATAGCCAGTTAGCTTAGCATTACCTCTGAAAACAGCCAGTGTTGCCAACTTTTTCCAATGGAATGTGGCTAAAGTCTGCTAAAAGGGTCACTGGATGTCACACAGTAATTAGCGTATTCATTACTTTAAAAACACATTTGTATTGTGATTGTGTCAGATTTGAACTGTTTCCCTCTCTTCTACTTTCTGTGCTTAAATACACCATATCTTAGTACAGCAAATTCCCAACAAAGCTGCTCTCATTCATATTTCATTTCTTTCTTTTGTCAGAAAGCAGAGTCTGAAACTGTGACTGAAATGTGGCTCATTAAGAAAATGTGTTTACTTGCAGTCACTTCCAAGATGGCTTGCTCTGCTGTAATAAAATCCTTTTTTTTCTCAAGCATTGTATTATTTGACAAAACCATCATCCAATTAAGTTAAAGAGAATGTCTGTGCTGTGATTTTGGCTGGATTCACGTGTACGATAACTTAGACAATGTCTCAGACCTTTTCTATGAGTGACAGATGTCTAAACACTGCCTTCCACTTCCTCTGCTCTGTCATGCGGGTGGCATTGTGGCTTAGCTGCACGAACATGAACTGAGACTATTTTTCACTCCTGCCACAGATGAGTAGATCCTGCTCTTGCAGGGCTATTTTGGTGCCTATCTTCTCTATGAATTACCTAAGGTCTGTGTTGAAAGACACCAGAATTATGTCAAGGGGTCTGAGGAGTCTCTAAATCTAGCAACCGATTTTCAAGTTGGTAATGCTGAAAATTGCCCCCTCACCTTCTTCAGTGCGTTTCCTCCAGGAGTAGCAATAGCTCTCTAAAATTTCCACTGATTGCCTGACTAAGCACAGTGCCTGTTATTTATCGATATTTTATTTACAAGCTATAAGACTGGTTGCAAACTCTCAAAACTATAGATATACAACTATGATGTAACTTCCTGAATATCATTTAGTTTTAGGAGAACACAATGTGGCAAGTATTAATAGTGAAAAGAAGCATGCTGATGAAAACCTGCTCAAAATATTTTCTCAGAATCACAGCAGCCTACTAAATCCAGTTGTAGCCAAATCTTACACAGATTCTGAGATAGCCAACCTCCTGCACAGACCCCTCCAGCCTCACCTGTCCCTCCCCGAGACCGAAGCGTCCCAGACTGCGAGGATGTGTGGACACCTCCAAACACTGTCACCCCCTGTGTAGCTGCGCTGTGGAAGTTATTGTAGTTGGGAATGGTGGTGACCCCGAAGCTAGGGTAGTGCTGCGGCGTTGGGTCAGACCCATAGCGGTAGCCTGAGTTGTGTGAAAGGCTGGTCTCCCGGTCATCAGTGAGTTTTGCTGCTTCTTTATCCTTACATTGGACACAGCCCATTCTCTACTGTCTGAAGGGAGAGAGACAACGACACAGAGACAGAATTAGCATGTAGGTGAAATAATAAGCCGTCTCCACTGGGGAAATTCTGATTCAGTGTTTCATTATTTCTGAGTTTCCTTTGAGAATTACGGAGAACCTGCTGAAAAATCTTTCAGTCAGGCTGAAATTAAAAGGATTCCTTAAAGTTCTTTACTAATTAAACAGAAGAACATAATGTGACAGAAGTGAAAGGGTTGTGTATGACCACTGCACACCTAACTATGGATGTTAAATACTTCAGGCTGGGAATATCTAATTTACCTTTAAAGAATTTAACAGCACTACTTATCATGGTGAACCTGCATGACAACACTTGAAAAGAATTCACACCTATACACTGCATATACAAGACTGCACACACTATTTTTTGTTTACATTACAAGAAGCCACGCACACATCAATGGATTCAGAGCACTATGGGAAAAACGGCCAGAGAGGCAGACTCTCTGGCACAACACTGAGGAAGACTCATGCAGCATAGGGCCACACTAAAGTGAAGCCAAACCAGTTTCTCTAATGGGTGAAGCAATCTGCTCCATCAATTAAAAAGAGCCTTACCATCTTTATAGAGCCAGTTAAACTAATGAACATCCAGACTCAAGGTGCACCCCTTTTAAGCCCTTGAAGCTGGGTTTTAGGCTGTTAAAACACGGCTGGGAAGAGGCCACTGACAGCGGCGTTGTCTTTCATCAGTGATAGCAGCCAGCTGACTTCAGAGACAGCTAATAGGAAACATACTTATTTACAGTGTCTGAGGCTGGAGAGACATGGTTCTAGTGGCAAACGCTAGCCCTGCAGCAGAAAGAAAACTATCATGCCTCCCCTTCAAGGCTTAAGACTGTTGATCGACTCACAGGGGCAGGACTCAAAAATGATGACGTGGAAAATGTTATTTTACCAATGTCATAGACAGACAGTATTCCCTCCTCCCCAATGCCAAAAATCTAAGGGGAAACACTGCAGACATGAAAGCAAAGTTATTATTTATGCTCGAAATGACAGGTTTTCATTTAATGCAGCCTTTTATTTTGCAGCAACACTGCAAACCAGGGACATTTCTAAAAAAGTTCATGTTTTGTTTTGGATCCTTCTCAAAGTAAACTATTTCTGTGTCCCAAAATGAGCTGGGATCAGACTAACTGCTTTGAAGGAATAAATTTTTATGGTTAGAAGCAAAGCTACAGAGTATAGGGCTGGACTCCTTTAGGCCTGTTTTACATTTACTAGCAAATGCCAACATAGGAAAAAAGTGCGAACAGATGTGTCGGCTGCTCTGCACTGTGAGCTTCGTGGTACCAGCAAGTTAAGTACAACATGTAGCTTAAGGCATAGTTTACATGCTTTTGCTTTATTTTAAAATACTACATGTTTGATTAAAATGGAAACTAAACAGGTTTTCACCAAGTAATACATTTAGTTGGGAGCTGAAAATACCCCCAAAACATTCCTTTTAGCCAGAACAGGCTATGTTAAATGGAGAAAAAAAAGATAGAACACACAAAAAATTCAAAAGGACTCCTGAATATCACTTTTTATTTGCCAGCCTTTTAAATACAGTCGTTTAGTTTTTTTCTCATCTAGATGAAGCCCATATAAAGTGTAAAACTTCTTTCAACACTCAATGCAAGATTAAGTATTAAGTATTGACATTAATGTCTTGTTACTACTAACACAAAAATAAGTATGTATTGTTTAATTATAGTGGCTCATTTTTTGCAGTTTTTGTTATTATAGTTTAGTCCAAAGGTAGCTAAACTGAAAGCCAGACCTTCTTTTAAGGTTCTCATGATAACTCTAAGAAGATGTAACTCCACTGTTGTGACTGTATTCAAACAAGTACTGAGTTTGATTATGTTTTCTTATCCCCTGGTTGAATTCAAGTCGAAAACAATTGCCTTAAAACTGTTGAGTAAATTCACTTGTCCACCGCTGCTGTGTTGTCTTTCCTCTCTCTCTCAACAGACTGAAATAATAGGAAATGACGGCTTTGGCGAATCAGATGACAGGTACAAATCAGTGCCGTGTTACCTGCAGCCCCAGAAGGCTGTACCCTGAAGGATTCTGGGAATCTGAAACAGAAAACGCATGCCTACAAACTATAGAATCACCCCCTGTGCAGGATTTCATTTTCTCCAGGCAGGACGGTATTTGCTCTACTCGGCTTAACTAACACAAGGAACCACTGCAGAGATCATTGTGATTCATGACTGCCAATAAAACCCCATAAAATACCCAGAAGAAGAAACAAGGCTATAGCAGCAGCATTACAGTATGATCCCTGACTAGAGCTGAGACCGCAGAAAGAAACACAAGAAGGAGAACTGCAGCTTCTCCAGTAATCCTTAAGATACCAAATAATCTGCTTGGACATTAATATTTACATTTCCAATCTTGTGGTGTTTACATAGTCCTTCTCTACAGTACTGCAGATACACTTGAACTAAAAATGCTTGGTAACACATGTTTGGGCTACAATTTCTAAATGCACAGTCCTTCAACTAATCAGCTGAAGTACCTAAACCAGAAATAAGCAAATTTCAGTATTTTTAGCTTAAAAAAAATTAATTGACTCTTTCTTTCAAGTAGTTTGAAGATGTGGGCTTTTAATGAGCGCTTGGACGGACATTTATAGTATTGCCTGACCTTTTATAGACATTTTTGTTTTACAACTGATAAAAAAAGCCCATTAAATCAATGTAGAAAAGTCCTTTTCAAACATCAGCTACACAACACTCAGCAGACAGCGTGTAGTCGCTCACTTAATGAATACAAAGTTTGTAACATATTAATGTCTTTGCTTTGGTGGCGTGACGGCATGAAAATATTAACTGAACCGTCTGAAAATTAAACTAGTAAAGTCTGTTTTCTGGTGCATATGCAGTGATTGAAATAGCACTGCCTCCACTCCTGGAGGGATCGGAGTAAATGAGGGGAGATCTCGTGTCGTTGTGCTGCCTGTAGGGATTATGAAAATCTTCTTGCTCTTCAAGTAAAAAGGCCAGGGCTTCTGTATCTTTAACATATACACATATACGGGATCTAGGCCATTCGTACATAAGGATCCAGAGTGCTTGGTTGTTGTTGTTTCTTTTTCTATATCTCAATGCTCATTTGGCAAACATGAAAGTGATTGTGTTTTGTGACTGACAAAAAGTTTCAGTACAGGAAACAATCAAGCAGACTGAACATTTGTTTTTACAGTAAGATAAATGCACTCTAACAAGCATTCTTCACCAAATCCAAGAGAAGATTACTCTATTGTTATGTTATGCAGACGACAATGCAATGCATTATATCCAAATGTCAAGACAAACCTCTGAAATATGATGATTCTGGGTCAGAGATCTCTTAGCCTTTCAGTGTAGCAGAGACACACACAGACACATGGCATGCTCAGTTCAGTGTCTGACCTGCGGCACAACGTTATCCCCAAAGAAAGCAGATGATGGCATTGCAGCCTTAGGACTTGTTCCTTTCCTTGGGTATTGCAAGACCACCTCAGTCTTAGTGAGGACAATCGTTGTGCTATTTTCATACCCAAATGAACAGCTTGCCTCAAAAAGGGACATACTGGTGTAATAAGAAAGATTGTCCTATAGGGACAAGACCACTGCTGCAAAATGTGTCGGAAGAGTTAACAGTAAAACGCAAAGGTGATGAAAGAGTGGGAGGATTGGACTGTGGCATAAAAATAGTCAGGACTGTAATAACTACTTCTGATCTGATGAATATCCTTAGCCAACACTGCAAGCACATAAAACACGTGATAGCTTCGAAGCTGCAACCACTGGGCTCAACTGGAAATTAATTTACCGCAATGACAGCTTTTTGATGCTGTTCAGGCACAAGGATTAATCATCTATAATAACACTCATAATGCTGGGAGCCATAATGAGAGAATGGGTCATTTATAGAAAAGTGGCGATCAATATAGTAAATTAAAAGGATGGGAATATCAGGGTCACGCAGAGTAATCAATGGATTGGCCCATAAGAGCTCGATGTGACATATTTGTTACATACAGTTTCTGAGACATTTTGCTTCAATCTATGTCATAAAGTTTGCTCAAAATCCTGCTGAACACATTCTGATACTTGTCTTCTATCCCCTGATAGATACCCAAAAGCAGAAAACTACATTATATATTTTTTTAAATATCACATGGTAATAAATGGTAGATACCCCCCCACAAAAAAATGTTAATTTTTTTGTTACAGTTTGTTAAAGGGCCAAATAAAGACCACATATTAAAAAAATTGACTTTTCTTGCCATTTTTTTCATGGGTCAGGCCTTAGAGGGTTAAACAGGAGATGGGCAGACAGGCCTGAGAACCAGACATATGTCCACTCTGAGGCTGAGCCATTAGAAAAACAAAGAGGACAATAAGTTGAGTGACACTGGAACAATCTCAGGATCTTCTTTTAACTTGCTGCACTGATTAAACGATTTGATTTCTAACTAAAAACAAAATGGAAAAAGGAAATAATCTACAGTAAAACAACTACTATATTTTACATATTTATAATACAGCTTTAATGTAAACTATATTTTTCATCTTTTGCAGAATGTATGGTTTTATTTTGATGTATGTTTTCAAAGTAACTGACTGTTTCTTTTTTTTTGCCCATGCATTTCTTATTACCCTGAAAACCATTTTCACTCTCATTTTGTCTTGTAACACTTCAATAAGAAATACTGCTGTAACTAACAATTGTTCTCATTTCCAATTAATTTGCCAACTAATGTGCTTTCCAACAGTGATTAAAACTTTGTTTACAAACAGTAAACAAAAAGTTATGGGAAAAAAAGCTATATTTATCAAATTAAATCAAATGAACTAATCAAAGTCCTTGTTTATCTCCTTGGATTCTTGCAGATCTAACAAGCTGAATACCAGAGGGTGGGGGCAAATAAGACTACATTACCATACTTAATAATAAAACAAATAGTGGTGAAAACTGGTCATTATTAGGAATATATTAATAATTTAACCACATTTAACTTAGAAATGTCTCAGGAATTTGATAATTTTGCAATTCTACACAGTTCTAACAAAAGCAGCCCTGTTCAAAGTGATGTGGGCCTTTAACATTCATTTCACCAACATGGCACAAGCAAAGGCTGAACTTCCCACACCCCTCCCACTGATGTCGCATTTGTATCGACCTTATTCAGGCCAAAAATTCAACTTTTTGTTCACTCAACAAAGACAAGCGCAAAAGAGCATCGTTTTCAGTTCCATTTGAATACTTGCGAAGCACACTGCTCCGTTCACTGGATTTGGTGCAACACCGACACTCTCCTCCTTATGGCCTCCTTATGCCATTCTCTGAATAGTTACAACATTTGCTTGTGTCAAACAACTGAGTTCATTCAGTGTATCAACAACAAGACAATGGCCACATTTCACTTTGCTACAAGATTATGAACACAATGAAATGTAGTGTTAAAGCTTTCAAAGCATTCTTCATACACTGAATGAACAGAGCCAGTTATAAAACCCACAGCTGAGCTTTATACAGTACGTGGGTTTAAGCCCAACTGCGTTTTAGTGTTACAATGTTCACAGTTGAGTGTGTTGAGTCATGTTGTTAAATCACTGAGCCCATTGTAAATATCCATTCAGTCAGTGAGATTTGTGCCTAGTAGAAGAATTGGAGAAAACGGCATATTTGGGGGGGGGGGGGGGGGGGGGGGGGGGGGGGGGGAGGGTTTAAAATTCAGATATTTTTTTTTTCCAGGGACAGAGGTAGGATTCTGCCTGAGAGTCTAAAAGGGAGGTTTAATTATTTCTTTCCAAATCTTGTGCCAGTGGAGGGCAATGGTCAGTGTAAATATCTACTGGAAATACTGATGAGGTGGTTCTGCAACAATGGAGGCTCCAAGTGTTTTGGTTGAACTGAATCACACTTGAGGTGATGAAAAGTGTAAACCTGGGCAAGAGAGACAAAGTGTACGATTAAAAGGGCTTATTTTTTTAAACAATTGTTGAGTTCATTATTGTCACAAATCTGTGGGGAGATTTTCTTTTGGTCGCTGCGTTATATTGCTTTAAAGAAAAATCTGCTAGGTTAAAAAAAAAAAAAAAGCCAAGGGTCTCTGGATCTCTGATGTGGCAACATCACATGATCAATTTCCTCATGTTAAAAACAATAACAATAAACTACCACTGCTGATTGTAGATTGATCAATTTATAGCGTTTTAGGGACATCCCATTCTTCAAAGAGTTTATCAATAAATAAAGCAAATGATTAGAAGATTATCTTTTCTAATTGATTAAGTTATAGATTAATTTTCTGATTACCATGAAACAGAAGAAACAGATTAAATTCCAACTCCAAGCAAAGCTTTCTGCTAATTGCAACTTAGTTTTTAATGTGAGAACAAGGAAAAGCTGCAACTCCTCACATTTGACAAGCATCGTCAATAATTGTTAAATGATAAATTGATTAAAAATAAGCTTAAGAAGCAGAATCTATTAAATAATTAAATGAATAATGAAACTAAACAAATCACTACTGGCTGCTGTATGTCATACTTGTTGACCTATTTGATATCTTGTAAATAAATAGTTTATAAATGCGATCTAGTAACATTTTGACTTTATAATATTGTTTTTCAGGTGTGCCAGCTTTGGGATGTATGGACAGAGAAGACCTGAAGGTAAATGTATATGGTCCACGAACCACTTTATGCAACTCCTTTCATTCAAATGTGACATATCACGCACAACAGTTGCGCAGTTGTTCATGGACAGGCTGAACACTCAGCTTCAGGGTGCTGAGTGGACATTTGTCAGCCAGCACACTAACTATTCCCTAACTTATTGCACATGGGTAACACTGAGCTCACAGCTATACACACACAGCCCATCATTTCCCTGTTTGCCTACAAGATGGATGGCTGCACCCCCAGACACAACAGATAACCCGATTAAAGCGGCTTTAATAGGATATTTAACAACGTGGCAGTGCAATTAGCTAAAAGAATATGATAATTAATTTAGAGGTGAATCAAAATAAGGCTGTCTGCAGGTCGTCCTGCGCGTTATGAGCGAGGCCTCAATGGTCAGCTCTGTTCTGCAACGCATCCATCCCTGCTGCTGCAACACAGGAGCCCCCTCTCCAGAATCGCAGCACTGCAAAAACATCACCCACAATCTCCGCGCTCTCACTGTGTATTTCCTATGCAGGGCCAAAGTTATCTTTTAATTAAATACGCATGCAAAGCGACTGCATGAACGAATGATTTGAATGCGATGGCTCAAATGTGTTCTCTATTCCCTCTGCTCTTTTACCGTGATGGATTCAACCCACAGTGCAAAATAGGGGACAAGGCGAGTGCACCGCTTAGAATTCAACACAGGGAGAGAGAGAAAAAAAAATCATGCTTACCACAGAAAATCAGATTAATCCATCGGAGTTTCCAGGGGGACTTTTGTGGAGGAATTCGCTGATGTGTGTGTATTTTTCCCCTCCCCACTGTCTATTCTTTTTGCGAAGAGGGAGAATAGCGGTTGGAGACTCGTCCCTGCCGATTCCGGAGCGCCTGTCGCCGCCGTGTGTACAGATGATGACGACGGCGAACAGCGTCAAGTTGGCGACCATAGCAACAAGCAACTTCCTGTTAACAACTTCAAAGTCAAGCCATCGTTTCTCAGTTTATTTGTGAACATAATTTGCGTGAAAATAAGAGGATTTTTTACTTATTTATTAATTTTTTCTTTATAAATGTTATATAGGCCTATATATATATATTATATTTATTTATATATATTTATATATATATATATATATATATATATATATATATATATATATATATATATATATATATATACATATATATATATATTTATATATATATATGTGTGTGTGTGTGTGTGTGTGTGTGTGTGTGTGTGTGTGTGTGTGTGTGTGTGTTTTAAGAGAATAGTTTTGCTCAACTAAAGCTATCATTATAGCATTATGCTATACACACTACATTGGCAAAGATGAAGCTTTTGTTTTGATGAGCAGACGCCGTATCCGGTTCGTCTCACGTTGTTTTGACGCAGATGTTATTGCGTACGGCTGATGCAGATCCAAACCGACCGATTGCTTTGATTGACACCACTTTCCTCCAATGTTAAACTACAATGTATAGCGGGGGCACCTCCCTGTCTTTGATAGTGCTGAAAAACGGGGCAATGTTGACTATTTGTTTTTGTTCAAGTCATGGATCATTTAGTGTGGTGCCATATTTGTATCTGAACGTAAGAAACATTTTTTACACAGTTGAAAGAAACAGGATTATTACAGGGTTTTTATTTTGCTCATGTGTAGCTTAGGACCTTTAACTGGCAGATTTCTGGTTTGATTTTAAACAATGTCAAGTATGGGTAAAATACTAAATTTGATACTGCCCCAACATATGTTCTACACTTTTGAAGTTGTTTTGAATTAAATTAGTAGCTAAATGTATGTAATATTTGTTACTCACTGGAAATTTTCCCCTTAAAGTGTACTGCAACATCTTAAAATTCCTCATGTGAAGATAGTCAAATAATAATGATTTTTTAAAAAAGTCACAAGCCCTTTAATGTTTGCCATTTTTATTTAACAGCTCAACCTTTTAATTCATGTCTTCGCATTTCCAAAACTGAGAACTAATAATTGTTCATTTTGGCATGGTGGCTCCAGTGCCTAGTTTGTGTCCTCTGTAGACCATCTCATGTTTTATGTATTTGTGGTCCAAAGACAGCCTTAACAAGACTGCTATAAAATGCCCTACCTAATTCTGAATTTGGTGAGTTTCTTATTGCAAATTATCCTAGTATTGCTTTGTGTTTATGTATGTACAAAATTTAAAAGTCTTTAGTTTAAAAATAGCATTTTAAAAACATGTCTTTTTTTCACCTCAATGAAAGCAAACTTGATCTTTTTTGTTTTTATTAGAAACCACTTCATGCCCCACTGGCTTTGTCCCC
The DNA here is from genome assembly GCF_017639745.1 of Melanotaenia boesemani. Lineage (NCBI taxonomy): Eukaryota > Metazoa > Chordata > Actinopteri > Atheriniformes > Melanotaeniidae > Melanotaenia > Melanotaenia boesemani. The sequence goes on from NC_055701.1 coordinate 15,146,368, forward strand.
AGGTTAACATATTCATTGCAGCTCACCATAATAATTACAGCTTTGCATGTAATCAGAATATCATAACAATGAACGTGGCCTAGTTAGCATGCTGAGTGTAGGGAGGGACTGAACGAAGTCACCCAAATCCTCAGTCTGTTGTGAATGTTGCTGTGCAGTCTGAAGCTCATGCTCACCCTGCTTTTCCTCAATCAGAAGTCATGAACGCTAAAGCCCCTAGCAGCAAACATGCAGCTCTTTCCTTGCAGCCATTTTGGACTGGTAGCCACGGAGATGTGGGTCATGCAGTGATGGAATAGAGAGGCGACTTGTGGCTGGTGGTGGAGTAAAAACACTGCAGGCTGGCGGAGCAGACAGCAGAAGCAGTAGAGAGCCATAAACTCTCATTATATCTGGGTCACTGGGATGTTCCAGCTGCAACAAGCAGACAAGGCACTATTATGCAAGAAGAGAGATGATAGAAGTTATGGGTGCTGGGGCTTATAGTTACAGGGGGGGTCTCTTAACTCAGTGGCACATATGTCAGGATGATGCCATGATAATATAACATGAGACAAGCTGAACTGTGCTTAACTCAGCCACCTAAAAGCATGTTGTTGGCGTATAATAAATCAAACATTGTCATGAACAACTCAAATTTAAATAGTCAAACACATTTTGAATTGGATAGAAATACAAACTATGGGTTCCACTGTGAAAGGCTGTCTTTTCATATGACGTTGTTTATGTATACAGCCACAAAAACACAGACATTACAAAGTGATAGATAACTAGATGTAAAAACAAACACTTTTTAAAAGGTTTTTGTTTCTTTTATAAATAAATACATACATTTTTGTCATTGAATGCATTGGTGTTGAGATGCCAAACAAAATATAAAACAGGAGGACACACAATACATCTCATAAGACATCAAAACAGAAAAGAGAAAGATTTATGACATTGTTTTGTCTAAAGTGTTATCTGTTTGGTTTTGCTGTGTTTTCAGATTTGTTACTCCCTTGTTAATAATGAAATATTTTACATTTAGCCACACTTTGTTGTTTTGCTGCATCCAGAGTTTTGCACCACAAGACCCCAACAGACTAAAATAATCTGATAATCAAATTACTAATTCATCTTGAAGTCAGCGTTTCAGATTCTTCTGTTTATCTAATTCTGAAAAGGTCTGAAGCTATGTGAAATAAAAACAAGAAACAAACATAAAACAAAATGACAAACCGTGTTTTGGTATACTAACATGGGGACACAAAGTTGTAGGCCATATTGTTGTGTCTCTCCTATTGTCCGCGGCCCCTGCTCCGTGACCTCCCCACTTTAAGAATCCGGACTTATGATTGGTGGAGACGGTGTGGCTTTGTCGTCATAACCACATTGCCCATTCATCGGCGGACTTGGGCGTTGTACTCCGCATCTCATTAGCGGCGGGGCCAATTTCTCCATCTACAAGCTCCGCTCGAAGAAAGAAAAAAAAGAAAAAAAAAAGGAAAAAAAAAATTGGAGGAATTCGCATTTCTTTCGCACCTTCACAAGCTTTAAAGTGCTTGTTAGTGTCTTTGCGGTCATTTTGATTTCGAGCCCATTCTTCGGCTTCAGTCGCACAAGGAGGCGTCGGCGTTCCTTGAATTTTTGGGAGGAAGCTTGCGGTCTTTGTTCATTCATCTGATCGGTTGGGTTCCTTTGTTGGAACAAAAGCATGGGAGCGCAAATCTCCAAAACCACTGGAAAAGAGGAAGCCGCGGTGGAAAAGCCAGCAGAAGGTGCAGCTGTTGCGTCAAAGACGAACGGACAGGTAAACTGCGGGTTTAATTATTTAAGTCTTAATTGCATAATCATAATTTCGTCTCCGTTTAGCAATGTGTTGCGTCAATGGCGTGCCTCATGTTCCCTGTAGCGCATCCACACGCTCACCGGCATTCAGGGAAAGTGGCCACATGTATCCACATTTCTCCATTGAAATAGAAATTTCTCCATTGCATTGAAATTCTCTGACTGCATCGCAATATATGGTTTAAGACTTAACTTAAAAGCGTGTGACTTAACGTATACTTTGTAAATACTTTATGAATTGGAAATACGAGTTAGACTGCACAACTAATTCTACAGATGCTTAGTTTTATCTCTGAATGATTCAAATGTTTTCTCACAATCAACACATCGTTAGCCCTATTAGCCCTCATATGTCATATTTTAAGGTTTTATAGGGAATGTTGCAGTCAATAAACAATATTAGGAGAATAACTGGACAGATTTAACATGTAAGGCTAAGTAAGATTAAGGCAATTTTGCTATGAGTGTAATGATATCTTAGTTGTTGTTTAGTGGACAAATATTGCTTCTGTTTTCGCTCATTCGGTTGAAATGTGTGCAGCAGGGGTTTGTAGTCGCCCTCACAGGCATGGCCATTTTAAAAACGGTACCACGCCTTTGTTGCCAGTTTCAAGAAATGAGCCACGTTTCTTCTGTTTTGCACAGATACGGCCCATAAAATCAAGAAAATTTAAAAATCCCTTAGAAATAAACAAAGACATGTCTCAAACAGAATATTTCACATTGACAGATTAAATAGACGAAGAAAAGAAACGGGGGAAAAAAAATAAAAAATAAATTCCTGTGATTCCATCGACTCTCAAACAACCGCCCCCTAGTGGATTCTGACTGTACTGCAGTCTTAACCACTAGCCTACTGCTGAAAGCCAGGGATCTGTCGTCATTCTCCTAGTAACAGAAAATGCTGCAGTTTTTGGGCTATTTTCCTATTGGTTACTACTTTTCTGTGAATTTTATTAAGTATTACAGTACTCCATATCTTGCAAAGGTAGCCTTGTAGGCTTCAACTGTCTAAACACAAGCAAGAGCATCAAACTTTTGCATTGCACAATGATGCTCATGTTTAAAGTGACATCTTACTGTCTTCTTTTAGGAGAATGGGCATGCTAAAAGCAATGGAGATGCTTCTCCTGCAACAGAGGAAGCCAATAAAGCTGATGTACAGGCCAATGGAAGCACTCCTACTGAAGAGGCGCCAAAAGAAGAGGGTGAAAAAGTAGAGGACGCAGAGGCTGCCACGAACGGAGAGTCTTCAGCCAAGGCGGAGGAAGGCACTCCGACCACCAGTGAGGATGGCAAGCAGAAGAAAAAGCGTTTCTCTTTCAAGAAACCCTCCTTTAAGCTTAGCGGCTTCTCTTTCAAGAAGACCAAGAAAGAGTCTGAAGAGGCAGCAGAGGAAGGAGAAGCTGCACAGCCAGCCAAAGAGGAGAAGCCTGAATCAGAGGAGGCAGCTACTGAAGAGGCCAAGCCAGCTGAGGGTGGTGAGGAGGGAGCCAAGGAGGGTGCAACTGAGGAGGTGAAGCCAGAGGAAGCTGCTGCTGGAGAGGAGAAACCGGCTGAAGCTTCACCTACTGAGCCAGAAACAGCAGAGGCCACAACTGCTGCTGAGTAATCCTGCCCAATGAGACACCGGAATGAAGGATGATGTAGCCCATCTGAAGGAATAAGAGGACTTGTCTAAAACCAGGGATTTTTTTTTTTCTTCATTTTGTTTACTACTCCGCAACCATCTCATCCATAGAGACTGCAATGACCCTGGCAGTGATGGACAGGAGGTGCAGTAGAGTGTGTGCTGCTTCCTCACTGCGTGTTGGTGCTTGCATGTGTGATGTGGGTGTGTGAGTGCAAGTTTGAGTGGGATTTTTTTTTTTTCTTTTCTACATGATACCATAACATGTTGGTGAATTTAACATATTTAATCAAAGTATTTGGTGCTGGGCAATTGGATGTAGCAGCTAAAGCTGTGTCTGCAAGATCTGACACATTGTGATATTTAAAGGGAAATTCCTTACCCAAGTCTTAAATGTTGTCTTTGCAGTGCACAGTTGTTTACAACTCTTTTAAGCTCAATGCTCCTGTGGACACAAACCATTCCTGAACTAGATTTAGTTAACTGTCAAAAAAGGGTTAAAAAAAAAAAAAAAAAAAAAATAGGTGCTCATCACGTTCCATAGATTCCACCATCTCATTTCTGTAGTAATGCACGTTGTATAGACTTTGATATTACTGGTTTTATGACTGAGATGTACCTAATGACTGAAGTTTTTACCTGATTACCCATTGTAAATGAAGTTTTTTTTCTCTTTTTTTCACCATTTGTAAGATTAAATAAAATTGGGAGATGTTTTAAGCAGATTCTGCATCAAGCTGTGATGATTATGAAACCACTTCAAGTCTACACAAAGCACATGTCAGAGGTAGTCTTTCAATGGCATTTTCCTTCTGTATACAATGAGGCTCAATATTCAATATGGAATGTAACAATACCTGCATACTGGTGACAAGGTGTTAAGTTTATTTCTGAGTTCTGCTGGCGAATAAAGCAATGAAATGTGTATCAGTACCATGTGCTAATTTATTCTTGAAGTAAAACAAGCCACCTTCCTTTGAATTTCTTTTAAAATTAAAACAGTGATGGAAATAAGCATGGTGGATCTTCTTTTCTTTATTTGCGTCACAGCACCCTCATGTGGACCACCTCAGAATGAAAAGATTTCCACCAGTGATTATGCTCAGGACCAGGTATCTAGAAATTGTAACGCTAATGTCCCAAAATTATTCAGTAGTGATGCAACTGTACTCATTTTCTGCTCCATCAATCAAATATAAAGTGTCAAACTGCATCAGATTTAACTGATTCTTACTGAAGAAAACCTCTTCAGGAAATGAGATGTTGAGGGATTGCAGAATAATTATGCTAATAGATTCAGAATGTGTTGCTTCACTCAATTGTACATTTTCTTCTCGGGATATGATGGTGTTTTTAAAAGACATTTCTAATATGTCTAGGGAGGTTTATTATGTATAGCAAACAACTATAGTGCAGACCTTACTGATGTCTGTGCTCACCATCAAGTTTGGATTCTTTACAAAACCTCAAAACCCCATAAAACACCAGACTTAAAAAAAAAGAAATCACAAGAATTCCAGGGGATAGCTGCAGACTTCTTCAGGGTGTTTTTAGTGGTCCGCAGTTGTATTCATGTTCATTGCAAACCATCTATTTCCTTTGCACCCAGTTTAACCCTGTGTACTTTAGCTCTGGCCACCGCAAAAAGGGTGTGCTTTACACATAATATTTCTATTTCTGCTTCCTGGTCTGGTTGTCAAGCTGGGTCAGGTTGTTGAGGCATTTGCTGCTCAGTTTGTCCCCCAGTGTGCTGCACTTTCTAAAATATGCCATTATCCCACATGCCACTCTATCCTCAAAACTGCCAGATGCTTCTTTGTTTTGAGTCTGTTTTTCCAAATAAACATATTCATCACTGATATAACATGAGTTTTTAAGTTAATATATGTCTCATGTATTTAGAAGTCTAGGTAATTTAGGAGTTGTCTACCAGAAGCAGCACTCACCATCTGTGCTCCTGTCTGTCCCACCTCATGCACCAACCACAGCCCAATACAACAACACATCTATGAGTTCTAGAGCCCTTAGATGGCAATCCCCTGTGTTTTTTTTTAACCAGTTTCCTCTCTTTTCTGCTCCTTGGGCCTCTCACCTAACCACTGTCTCGCCCTCTCCCAAGGAAGATCAAACATATGTTGCCCTGCCAATGACCATCCTTGTCCCTCATCCCACACCCAAGCTATTTTCAGCACACCCACTCTTAGACTTGTACAGTAGAGTAGCCTTTCTAAACTTTGGCTACAGTGCAGACAACCATTTGCCATCAGTGGAGAAAGATTTTATTGATCTCCTCCCTCGTAGCTTTTATAAAGGATCTGTTGTAACCAGGTAAATTTATTTATGTTCTTTACTGAATTATGGGAAGGTGTTGCATACATTTTTCAACTTTCGAGTCCCAAATCTCCATAAATTTCTAGTGAATATCCCTTTGTTAAAGTAAATGACAACTAAGGTTCACTGAAGTAAAGTAGAAAAGTTCATTTTGGTGAAGTAAAATACTGGGTTATTTTGTTGTTGTGATGGAAGACTAATTTCGGTTAGTTGTGCTGAATCCAGTTTTTCAAAACTGGTGCAAACATGAGTTTAATTTTGGATACATAGACTTACCTACAAGGTTTTTACAGCCATATTTAAATTTTGTTTTGTTTTGTTGTTGTTTTTATGGACAATGGCACAGGGCACCCCCAAAATCTGACTGGCCCTCCAGGTACTACCACAAGAATAGACAATCAAATTCTAACAAATATTCAGTGTAAACTGACTTTTATTTGTGTGAACCTCAGACGCCCACATGGAAGTGAATACAGCATGCAATGCCCCCGTGCTCTATATGTTATTAATCAACACTAATCATGATGCATGCACTCATACCATAGTTTCATCTCACTGACTATGTGATTATATTGTGTGAACTGTTTACATTTTATGAAAAGGGTGTAAAAGCCATAAAACCACCAGATGTGACAAAATCAAATAGCCAGTAATGCTAAAGAAACACTAATAAAACTTGTGATTTTTTTTTCATTATCAATGAAGTTTAATAGTTTTCAGTGATGAAGTGATAAAGCCATACAGTGCAGAATAACACTGTGCCCCTGCCTAGCCTCCCTTCCCATGAAAATGTTTATCAACCTGCCCCTGGCTATGGAACTACTTGCAGATAGTCTAAAGTGAGAGCTAATAATTGCACTTTACTTACGGACGCTGGACTCATGACTCTGGAGAATTTAAAAGCTGCAAGAACGAGGTTACACTAAACTCTTATAGACAGGTCTGTGTCTTACAGCCCTTCCAGCTGTGGTTTCAGTCTTTCTTTAATCCAGGACAATACAATCTTATTAAATCACATTTGAGTGTTTATCTTCTGCCCTCCTGAAGCAGTTGAATTTTTTCTTATTTAGTGATAACAGGGAGAAGAGAAGGGCTTTTCAGAGGAAGGATGCCATCTTCAATTCAACAACCTGCACAATCTGTTTGGTCTGCACAGAGTTGGAAGTTTTCAGTGTAAAGAGATGTAAAGCATAGGAACAAACATACATAAGCAGTTTTCATTCTAATTTCTCTGTTTCCATATTTACACTACTCTAACTATATTTCACATTAGAAATTTTATCATACTAGTACATTTCTGCAGTTAAAGATTAATTAAGTCACAAAAATATGCTGATTCTGCTGTTATATATAATTTTATAATATAAAATGGAAGCTGATACCAAAATAAACAATTAGTATTTGCTTTAAATGAAAGATTTGTAATTAATTTTTTGTTTATATGTTGGAGAACATACATACAAAATAAGACTCCCACTGAAAGGGGCTCATAGTAACACTTTATATAATCTGGTTTCCCATATTTTTCTCTCGTAGATTTTATATCTTATTAAAAGTGGGTATTTATCTTTGCTACCTACAGAACTCACTCATTGCTCATTCTCTTATGTTTGCCATTTAATTTCTATCATTAATGATTACATATATATTATTTGCAATGTAATCTCACCTATGACAAAACACATGCAAAGGTTGCATGGGTTTCAGTCAGAGTGAATGTGCATGCATTATTCTGACTGTGTTTGGCTGCATTAAACCCAATTAAAACTTTTTGTGTTGCATTGAGTCTTCATGTTCCAGACTGCTGAAACAGCCTTCCAATGAATGTGAGAGGCACAAAAAAATCTATATTTTAAACATACACTGAAACCCAGTTTATTTAGCATGGATTTTAAAAAAGTGTCCTATTATTTTGGTTTTAGTGTATTTGTTAATCTTATTTACTATGGATTTTTAAATATATATATTTAAAACTTACTTTATGCTGTCTTTTCTCCTTTTCACAATATTATTGGTTAGCATTGAATTTTACCACATCATATTTATCTGTCTGTATTTCTAAATATCTGTTCAATTTCTGATAGTCCCATTTAAAGAATGTATCTGAAACAAAAATTTCATTAAGACATCATTTTAATTTGGTCATTTTGCTTTACATGACACAATGCATGTCCAGGGTTATAACAATGTTGCTGTTAAACAGTTTGTGTTTGCAAAACAGTATTCAGGTGACTTATTTCATTACAACAGTCAATTTGACCATTACCATTTCACAAAATATTCAAGTCACATTTAGTTACAACATGTTGCACAGAAAGGAATTGCTGTACTTCTAACAAGGTTATTGGTCACTCAAAACAACAAAATAAAGGTTGTACAAAAATAAACAAAAACAGACAAACACTAAATTAAGAGTCACCAGTTTAAGTCAGCATAAAAGGAACAATGTGGAAAATAAAAAGTCAGGATACAACACAGTTATAACACCTCAATTTCACATGCTGTCTCTGTCTGTTACAAAAGCTCACTGGACCATTGTGGATTGCTTCCCCATCCCTGATCACCTGTTTTTATAAATTAATTTTCCTTCTTCAAAGCACCTATTTCCTGTCATTTCAAGTCGAGATGCCACTATTCCTCAAAGGTGGTTGTACTGCCTGTCTGTTGGACTGAGGAAAATAAACAGGGAGTTAACTTTGAGAAATAGATTGCAAAATGAGTTGGTGGCTTTTGGGAACTACTGAATCAACGTATCACGTTGAAGCGATGAGGAACCCAGAGAAGGAGCAGTGGACATTCTCGGCAGCAAAGACACCGCTGGCCTCATCATCGGGAATCTGGATGTAGACTGTATCCTGCACATCAAGCAAGAGGACTGCACTGCCAGACATTTGGTCCAGGAAGCCCTTATTGTACTCATCATAAGTGAACATAACGGGCTGACCATTTTTGTACAGAGCCACCAGGGCATGAGCTCCATTAACATGGATGCTGTAGGAAAAGTAGTAAACTCCAGGAACTTGGCAGGTGAAAATGCCTGTCTCTGGGTCATAGTGATTCTCAGCATTGTACACTATTTGGTCAAACTTGATAGGGCTGCCAGCAGGAGGGTAGGGGGTGGCCAGAGCGGCAGTAAAAGCAGACATGGGGGCCTTGACCATAACCTCACTCAGACCCATGCCCTTCTCAAACACAACCTCACCAGGAGGACCAGGTGGACCAGGAGGGCCAGAGGGGCCAGGTTCTCCATCAACTCCAGGCTCACCAGGCTCACCAGGGGAACCCTGAGGTCCAGGGACACCCTTAGCAGCCAAACCAGCTGGGCCAGGAGCACCAGGGAGACCTGGGTGCCCCTTAAGGCCAGGAGCACCAGAGGGACCTTGTGTGCCAGCAGGTCCTCTGGGACCTGGGGCACCATCAGATCCAGAAGCACCTGGCTCACCTGGACGGCCGGGATGACCTTTTGGTCCAGCAGGGCCTGGGATACCTGGGGCACCTGAAATACCTGGGGCACCTACATTACCTTTATCACCAGAAGGTCCAGTAGCCCCTCTGGGTCCAGGAGGGCCAGCTGCACCTGGATATCCCTGTTTACCTTGGAAACCCTGTGCTCCCTGATCTCCCTTATGTCCTTTAAGTCCCTGAGCTCCAGTGGCACCTACATCACCTTTAGGGCCAACAGCACCAGGCTCACCTGAGAAACCTCTCTCACCTTGAGGTCCAGTAGGACCAATGGGGCCTGTTGCACCAGTAGCACCAGTATATCCTGTTGGACCTTGCTCACCCTTTGCACCTGTGGCACCTGTACTACCTGTAGCTCCCCTCTCTCCCTTTTCGCCATTTGCACCTGGTTTTCCATAACCTGGAACTCCAGGGGCACCAGGGGCTCCAGCAGATCCTTGGTGGCCTTTTGGCCCAGCAGGACCAGGCAGACCTGGGGCACCATTCTCACCTGGTTTACCTGAAAGACCAACACCTGGGGCACCAGTGTGTCCTTTAGGTCCTTGTGGTCCCATGGGACCAGGTTCACCATCTCTACCTGGGATACCTGACTTTCCTGACTCACCTGGTGCCCCTGGTTTTCCTGGCCTTCCAACTCCTGGTGAACCTGGTGCTCCAGGTGCACCCACAGGTCCCTGAGATCCTGTCTCACCTTGAGGTCCTGCAAATCCCACCCCTCTGTCACCCTTTGCACCTGGCAACCCAGGCACACCTGGATGTCCTTTCAGACCAGACTCTCCTCTAGGTCCCATTGGTCCAGGAAGACCTGAAGGTCCAGGTTTGCCAGTAGCAGATAGACCAGCAGGTCCAGGGCTTCCAGGAGTCCCAGGGGCTCCCCTAGGTCCTTGAGGGCCAGTGGGTCCAGTATCCCCCCTTTCACCATGTGCTCCGGGAATGCCAGGTTTGCCAGGTCCACCTGGCGTTCCAGGTTTGCCAGCAACTGAGCGACCAGGAGCTCCTGGAGTTCCAGGAGGTCCTTGAGGTCCAGGCAGACCCACACCATTCTCACCTGGGGCCCCAGGTGGGCCAGCAGGGCCCTCAGGACCAGGCTCACCTGGAATGCCAGGCTCACCTGCCACCACTGTGAAGAATAAAAAAGAAACAATCATAAGTAAACAAGCAAAATGCAGGCTGTAACTAAAACTCCATTATTTGGCTGCATGTTACTCTCAGTTACATCATGAAGTATATTCATGGTGTAGTACAGCTTGGCTCCAATATAATGAATATGCTGAAGTAGATATTCAAAACATCTTTGTTAATTTGTTTGTACACAGAAATTGTCTGTGCATCACATTTGTGGAGCAACATATAAAGTCTCTTTGGTAACTCCAGTACTTTTAGGCAAATTATCTTTAAAAAAATGCAATAATGTGAATGTTCTGGTCAGTTCTAGCAGTATCATGCCTCACAACATGGCTGCTCAACAATGAAATGTGAAATAAACTATAACTTTTAAGATATAAATGTTCTTATTGGTTGTTTTATCTTAAAAGGTAAACATGGATAGGACACTATTTGTTGATTGGCAACATTTTATTATTTCCTGGAGTAGGGGCATCTTTATTTCTAATGTTTTAGTTGTCACTGCTTGATGTTGATTTACTGAATTGATCTTAATTAAAACTTAACCTTTGCAGCAAATTCTTGAGCGTTAATGTAGACAACTGTATTTCATTTTATATTTATGTCCCTTATCTACTTGGGCTTATATTTAGCAGTAATAAAAAAAATCAAAACATACAAAGATTATGTGCAACCTGTTTTACAGCTATATTCAATGCAAAGTACAAGTTTGCAACTTGACTGTGAAATAGTACAACTACACATGAAGAGTTGTTTTTATTATTTAGCTTTTTATTTGCTCTCTTAATGTGGTCCCACGTCTTTGAGTGTAACAGGCTTGCTCCTTGGCAAACTCTAGTTTAATTGGATAAAGCCAAACAGATGTTTCTACTTCTGTGTTAAGCAGGCACACCCAGACAAACCACACTGCTGGGTGACTGGACTCTAATTGTCAGTGTCAAACTAAAAATAATCCACTAAGAGCTACTTTCCCAAATAAATATAGGAATGTGTTGATTCACACAAGCATAATAGTTTGTATTTTGAACTGGATTTTAAAGAAAGAGTCAAAACCACATCCCCATTTTTGAGGTGTTTTTGCAGCACTCTGAATTTGAAATGTTGAGCTCTGTTTTGCAGAGGGAATATTTATAAACACAGTTACTTAAATGGACAGAGCAATGCCTTGATTTTAAGTGAAATGAACCAGTAACATTTTGCTAAAATGACTAAAATGAATCTTTTAGAAAAAGCAAATGTAATGAAAACTGCATGCGTCTGATAAAATAAATTGAGGAAAAATACACTTGTTAAGAGAAGTGCTCATCCTGAAATAGAATAAGCTGCTCAAACAGTAACATTTAATTACTGGAAAAGAATCATCAGTAAAAAAATGTTTTGGAAAAGCTTAGAAAACATCTCCACTGCATAAGTTTGTTATTCAGTAGCTAGTATATATGGACAATGTGATTGGAGAAGCAGGCAAAATGCTGCAGCCAATCAGAAGACAAGACTATTCCAGAGTAAGGTGGAGTTCAGTTTTTTATGCAGCTGTGACCAGCATCTTACTGGCTCCATATGGTGCTTCTATTAGCCACAACAAAGTTCCTTATTTTCTAACTTAAGAATCAAAGGTATGACTAAACTGTCACACAAAGCTTCTTAAGATCATCTTTATGGTAGAAAACCTGACTTTGTAAGTTATGCATGTGCTGATATTTTTAGAGTTTTATAGAGCGGCTGCATTTTCTTACCATGGCTTTTTACAGGGAGGGCCATCACCTTCTTCACCACATAACCCTTTCCATGGGCTGCTGCAGAGGCCACAATGAAGAGGAGGATGCTCGCCACTCGAATGTCCATCTTGCAGGATCAAACCTGCAGGAGAGAGAAGACCAAAGTTAATCATCTCAAAGATCAAATTTTCAGAAAGATTAAATTCTTTAGGTATAACAACCCTCATCTAAGTGTTCAGGCTATTACCAAAATTCAATAGCCAGCAAGCAAGAATTGTTTGTGTCAGCTTGACTCTACATTAGAGTCACAAAGTGTAAATTCCGAATTTTCTTTTAGTGAGAGCATCATGGATCCTTGGTGCATTATAAATAACATTTTATAATGCACCAAGCTGACGAAAATCTACCATAGGATTGATCAAGGCCTGAACAAGCCTATATCTTGAACACTCCTCTACAGATAGAACTATTTACACAGGAAGAGAAATCACACATACCAGCATCCAAAGAAAGGGAAACCAAATTTCTTCAGCACCAGTGGGCTCCTGGTGCTGCTGTATATCCTTAGGGTAGGAGCACAACTGAGGATATGCTGCCCTCCAGTACAATGATGTGGGTATTTATACTATATCTACCCCTCGCATCATTAAAAAAAGAAAGCCCCTACCACACAAGTACCTCCCTTCTCAGAGCTAGGGTGTAATTAGCAGACAGATCTGCCCAAAGCAGGCATGTCACATCACGGTGCCTCCATGTCTTGCATATCCAGACACATGATTGTCAGTCTTCTTCCAAAAAAAGCAAATCAAATAAATATTTACAAAGAACACAATAACAAGCTTTGTAGAAGGGATACACTGATGACACATTTTCACTTTCAGATTTTCAGAAAGATTTAGTAACGACAGTTTATTTTTTGGTTAAAGCCCCCCCTCCATGCTTGAAAACAAGTGTCTGAAAATATTCAAATCTGATCTTTATAGTGGCACCTGTGCTGCTCCACAAAGCGTGCATTGAGAACGTTCTGAAGACATGTCTCCAAATTTAAATCTTGTCCAGTCAGGAGGAAACTTGCTTTTACCTTCCTGACTGTCTGGGCCCCTCGATGCTTGTAATAATAAAATAAACAAGGGCAGCAGGAGTAGCAGGGGGACAGGTTCCTATAGATAAAATGGTACCGAGAGAATAATTACCTTATACAGAATAAAATAATTGCGTTTATAACTTACGTTAAGCTAGAAATGAAAAAAGATATTTAAATATTGTGTCAAATATTTAGAGTAGGATCAGTTTCCTGAGTATTATTTGTTCAGACAGAAATTGTGGCTTGTTGGTGACAAAGTGGATTTGATTTCACTCTATTTCAGGGTAAACAGTTTTTCTTAACCTGCATAATTAAGTGCTTCAACCTCAAAATAGCTAATAAAGCTATATAAAGAGGCACTGGGGAAGACATTTAGATTAGTTTCTTTGCAGCCTTTTTGAGTGCAATCCAGTGTTGCACTTCTGACATGCAATACTCAAATTTAAACACCAGAGGGCAGGTTTTTACAGATGTTCAACATGACATGAAGTTAGGTTCTGCTGCTGCTGTAGAGAAGCGGTTGTACCCCTGTGGTCATCAGTTATTTTTGGCCCCCTCGGCGCATATACATCATCAGAGGTTTAAGGCCTATACCTAGAATTAAAGCTGTTGGTTGTCATGATGTTGTATTTCCTCAGTCAGCTCTCTCCTCTAGTGTTATCCTCCCTCACCCTCCACTTTGCCTTGCTTACTCTGAGTTCTTCCAACTGTAATTTCTCAATTTCTCTTCAGCCACATAGGAAATGCATACACCCAAATAATCACATGTTCTAAAACACACAAGCTGCCATAAACGATGTGTAGGGAAGTTCATGTCCCATCCCAAAATCTTTCTGACCACGTATCCATTTATGATAAATGGTGTTCCTGTGTTCTTTAAATGTACATATATCATGTTAGCAATGTGTATATTTGCAGAAATGATAATTTGCATGACTGAAAGCTCCACCAGGTTTCTATATGGGGCGTCTATACCACACGTGACTGTGACAGGCATCTTTCACCACAAGTTTAATTAAAGATTCTACAACATGGCTCATTTGACCCCCCCCCCCCCCCAACCTCGGAAATTAGACCAAATTATCTGCAATTTTCCAAAGTGCTACCTTTCCTGGATTAAAACACTTAATCATATTTCACAAGCTTTGTTTAAGTTCACTCTTCCTGTCAAATAAAAAACAAGGCAATCTGTGATCTTAGTTGTCAAATGTTTGAAATTCTGTTCATAACCAAAATGGGAGGAAAAGTATCCAGAAAAGTTGCATGTGCAACATATGCCTCATAACATGACATGTGAAGTCAATGTTAACAGTATAAGCCATATTTTTCACTTTGATTATGCATGCTTGGTTTTGCTTTATCATCTGTGGAAAATTAAAAAAATTCAGCAGCTTTTCAGTTCTGGCTAAACTGCTGATGATGCAGGACAAAAGTTCAACAGTTTTTATCATTTTTACTTATGCAGTATTATTTTAATACATTTTTATGCTTTTATCCAAAGAAGAGGCCCAGCCTTAACAGCTTTAATCATATTGACATGAAATGACAGAGCAAGAGGGTGGAGGTTGTATTTTATTTGGTTATAGGTTCAGATAATTTCAGCTTATCTATGTTTTTTAAATATGAATAAACCACTGAAAAGAGGTTCTCTGTTTTTAGTTAGATATTCTGAGAACAATGATTCATCTCTTTATGCAGAAAAAACAGCAGCCTGCATCTGCATGCCACTCTGTGAACACAGAAGACAGAAACATTCATGTTGAGTCTTGGAAGCAGAGTATACTTTGGCCTGAGGAAGACTTAAATTAACAGTGTAATTTGGATGTTGTTTATAACATCACAGCATATTTTGTATTTTCGAAACACGCCACTGCGCTTATTTGAGAAAGACTGTGTCCATGTGCAGAAAGGTCTGAATTGAAGGCTGTGAAAGTCCATGGCAGAGCACTCTCTGCTCTGCTTATTAAAGCACCACCACAGCTTGATGTGGTTGGCAAGCTTCATTGTAATAACCATTAGAAATTAGGTTAACAGCCTTAAACTGAAGCCAGTGACGTTGCTTTGCTCTTATATTGTCACGAGCGCCTCACTGTAAAACACACACATGCTTTCAGTTTTAATGACACTTCATACACTTGACATATGACATTAAATGTTTATTACTGAATTTACTAAAGTGAGTATGTGGTTAATTACAAACACACCCAAAGTCATTGAGTGCAAACAAAGGATGGCGAGCCTTCTGCGTTTAGATTTCACAGTTTAATTTATGCGCGGGTTGTGTGACAATCCCTGTTTCTAGTGGTTTCTCTGTAGGGTGAGAGAAATACTGTACTACTTACAGCCCCAGTTAAAAAAAGGGACCCTGTGCAAAATGTATGCAAAAACAGAATGCAATCATTTGCAAATATCATAATTCCCCATGCAACATATCAAATGTTAAAAACTGGATGTTTGTGATCTTCAGGCCCTTAGTCAGAAAAATCACTCCATGGGCTCAGAGACACTTCCAGAATTTACTGTCTGTCAGCACAGATTTTGACTGTATGATCTACAAGCTCTGTCATGCAAAAACAAGTCATATGGAAACACAATCCAGAAATGTTGCTAGCTTCTCTGGGCCAAAGTTAACTTAAAATAGTTTAAGACTAAGTGGAAAACTTTACTGTGGTCCGATGAATCAAAATTTGCATTACTTTTTGGAAATGTTGGACACGATGTCCTGCAGGCTAAGAAAGAAAGTGACTATCCAGCTTGTTATTAACAGACAGCTGCATATGGAGTGGGAAATGTCCACATTTGTGAAGATACTATCAATGCAGAGAAGAACATAGACGTTTTAGAGCAACATCTGTTCCCACCCAGACGTCTCTTTCAGGGAAGGCCTTGCATATTTCAGCAAGACAATGTGAAATCACATGCTGCATCCATCATGACTTTGCAAGGAGAAGGGTCCAGGTGTTCATCTGGCCTGCCTGCAGTCCAGACCTTTTACCGACAGAAAACATTTCCTCATGGCATGAAGAATCCAGTCACAAAGGCACAGAACTTTTGAGCAGCTAGAATCCTGCGTTAGACATATTGTATAATTAAATTCTGTTTTTATTTATATTTTACACAGTTAAACTATTTTGGAATCAGGGTTGTATTTAACTGCTTTATCTGATAATTTACGTTGTATATTCACATTAATGCAAAAATATTATGATGCTAATGCTTTAATGCAAAAACTAATACTACTGCTACTTTTTGAGTAACATTAGATGTGTAACTTTCACAGACAGCTTGTCACCATAACCAATGCGAAAGATCTTTCTTAGGAGTGTAACTCAGTCCTTTAGATCAATGGTTCCCAACCTATTTTCCTTAGGGACCCCCTTAATGCAAATACTAAAAAAGCCATGGACCCCCTGCTCTACCCGTGCTGAAACCATGCTTGGTTTTATGCTTTCAAAACTGAGATTCTCACTATAAATAATGTATTTGGGCTGAGACAACATATAGATAACATATAATCTTATTTATTTATTTTTTCTTAAATTAGGGACTTTTTAAAATGTTGACATCAAATGTTGACCCCCTGTGCTCCCACCCCCACTGGATCCGGGTGGGGATCCCGGACGCCAGGTTGGGAGCCACTGCTTTAGCTTCACTACAGAAATACATGGAAAAGAATAAAAATGACAAGCATGGGAAGCCATGACAAGGCAAAGTTTTTATTCATCCTTCCCTTCTCCAGCTGGCACTCTGACATCCTGCCTGATGTTCAGGCCTTCATTCGCTGCTAACAACAGCCCATGTATTCCTCTAAATTCCCCAGAAAGTACTTTTGGACAGTGTTACTGGCAATGCAGATAATGTTTGCGTTTGTACTCTACAATGATAACAGTGTTTGGAAGGAAGGTTTTCGCATTTTGTCTGTTTTTGTTCACTCTGCTGCCCAAGAATTGATGTTTCTGGTTTCTTTGCCATGCTGACCAAGGCTCAGCCCACACCCAAGAGAACAACATAATTGGTGGTTGATGTAGAGACCCAACCGAGCACGTGACCTAAGCAAGGGCTAAAGATACACCATCACTGCTTGGATACAAATTTCATGTTTCAATAAACTCCATGGACCACTAAGAACTACTTTAAACTTTATGAATGGCAGACTTGACGGGGGCCCTTGTGAGTGACTTTTTTGGGGGAAATTACAAGGTCCTGAAAGCAACTATGGACCCAAATGGAAATAGAAGAGTTAGAGTAATGGCAGGATGGCAGGAGCTCCCCAGTGTGGATGCATGTAGCTGATATGCTGACCTGAACATTTTTCTTTTACTTGAGTGTTTTCTTTTCTTTATTGTGTGTACACACATTTATTTTGTTATATGCAATTAAACTGATAAGCTGGAAATGGCTGGAAAATGTGCTATAACTAACCTCTGATGCTATCACCAGTCGGTCTGTTGAAGCTGCTGCACATTTCTGAAAGTTTGCATTTGCTTATTGCCAGTCGACCAAATAAAGTACTACTTTATCTTACTTGACTATGCTCTCATAGACTGATGTATGATTATTTTTGGAAAAACTCTGACTCAGCTGTTGGTTGGAGGCAACTTGCTGTCTTGCTTTAGAGAAAATCTAAACTTTCAGAGCTGCAGCAGCCAGAAATGAACATAATGAGAAGTATACAGCCAGACAGGTGATACAGTGCTATATGTGCACACAGTGTCCCACAAAAGTAAAAAGGGAAAGTCAGAAATAGATTTTTTTCTAATCTTGCATTAATATTTGGTGAAGATTTGTTTAATATTCCTAGTTTTCCTTGGTTATTTGGTTCATTTTGCACTGTTGCAAAAAATAAAACTCCAAGAAAAACCCCAAAACATCAAACAGTAGACAGACTGTTTGATCTATCTGCTCATTGTGGGATCGTTTAAAGATTTCAAAGCAAAATAAAACCACTTTAATGGTATTTTTGACACTTAAGCATAGGTGGCAGAGTCCTGTATTTAAGGATAATGACAAATCCTCCACATCAATCCTGAGAAAATGTTAGGTTTCCCTGTCTGCATCAGGCAGCATCAGCCAGTTTGCAGTCAAAATTTACAACCCCCCCCCCCCCAAAACAACAATCCCCCCAAAAAACAAAAACAAACGAAGAAAAAAAAACAAAAAAAACAAAACAAAACAAAAAAAACACTACGAAAGACAAAGGAGACAGAGGTGAATTTATACACCACATGTCTGTTCATAATTATAGTTGACTTGAGCTCATACTGCGTTGGAATGTGTGTGAAGGAACAACATTTTCTGTGTACGAAATAAAAAAGTAACAGCCAACAAACAATGTTGACACAACACAATGTCACCTCACTTGCTTGAGAGCATAGTTAGCACTGCACCATAATGACTTGTGGAGAGACAGGACGAGTGTTGTTTCTGAACACTGTGTTTGGTCTGTCTCAAAATAAGTGTTGGACTTAAACTTTAAGTTAAGACCCACAAAATTCACATATCACATATGTAACGTTTGTATATAAAGACATGACCACAGGAAGCAAGATGGAGTTTAACGTGCAGTGTCCTAAACAATGCTGGGGCCAAGGCTCGATCCGGTGTGGTTTAAGGGTTTATTTTAGTGGCTGATGGACACTGTGTGGGTTGGGTCTCTGACGACAGTCTGGAACAGAAGCTCCAACTGTCACTAAATGCAAATCATTCCCTATTATATAATATACATAAACAGTATCATCCTGTCTGCTTTTTACTAATAACACAGTACTAGTAATAATATATACATTTCTAAATTTGAATTTCCTGTTTGGTTAGTTTGTGGTGGGTTTTTTTCTTGAGGGGAAATGACAAATTGGCAAAGAGTAAAAACTAAAAAAAGAGGATTTCTCTTGTAAGAAATCAAGGTTTGTGTTCATACTACAGGTCACTCACTTTCTGTCACTTGTGTTGTCACTTTTCCCTCTTGGTCAAATGTGAAAGCAATATTGTTTAGTTAATTGCAAATGCAAATGGTAGATAACATGTAGAACCCTTCGTTCATTTCTTGAGAACAGAGCATATTAACATGCGAATGAAAAAGTAGTCAGAAGGAGCAGAAATTGGCAGCGTGTGCTTCCACCTGCTCAAGAATGTAAAGCAAGACATTACCTTTATTTAGCAGGCACTTTAATCCAAAGTGACTTACAGCATAGATTTCAGCATAATGTCCACAAATTTGTTTCTGTTTTTAACTTCTAAGCTACAGCTACTCTTTTAAAAAACCTAATTTCAGGAAAATTATCCCCTCTTGATGCCCTGCGTGCCTTTAGTTGCTGAATGTTTGCTGCGCCAGTCTCTCTGTTTGTAAATGGGGAAACAAATTTAAACCACTTCATTAAAAATTGTCATTTAGACATCAGTAAAACCAATAATGAGCAAAACATACAAAGAACAAAATGAAAGTATTATAAAAATGGCAAATATGCCATCAGTCTGTCAATTAAATTCAGATGTGACCAAAAAAATCTCAAATCTTGCCATAAAACCAGCATCCAAGCTTTCAGCTGGCTTGCTGTTTTGAAACCATTCAGACGAGTGGCTTGCTGCAGATGTTTTGGAGTTTGTTACTGGTAATCCACAGACACAGAAACATCCAAGAATAAATCAAAAGGAGAACACACAAACTGGAGTTTCATGCCATATGGTTTGTTTGTTGGTAGCTGGCGTCCCATTGTATTTGTTTAAGGAGTTTACAGCGCCCAACTTCATATTTGCTGAATATTTCGAGGAGACTTGCCAGAGGTACATACTGAGTGCAACAACATTTGTGTTATGTGAGTTTGTCTCCTGTGGCCTTTGATTGTGGACATGGGAAGCTGTTTGACACAATGTAATTCATGGTATTTCTTGTCTTCTGTGTCAGTTTTGATCACCTTACACAAGGGAAACCATAGAGTATTAAACCTGTCTAACCACAGGTCTGAGACTGTCACTGACATGCAGACAAAACAAATCAGAAATGCAAAAAAGCACATAGGCTAAAATTGTCTGTGTTGTGCTTGGTGGGCATTTCCGTGGAAACATTGGAGACACAGTAACTGAACTGTGACTATTTGTGATCCTGAATGATGTTGTGAAATTACAAGCAATTATTTGAAGCACAGGTTTAAAGGAACTAATCGGCCTCCATTTATATGAAATGAGCTGTTAAAACCCCGGTTCTGAGCAGGTTACTTTGAAGTTCAGGATGTATTAACATGTGGAATTTTCTCATTTATCAAATTTCCATGCACTTGTTTGTAAAGTTTTTATTTTATATTTTTGGTGAAACGACGAAAGTTCAGGTGTTTCACAGGCATCAAAGACAAGGAATGGAAATGTAACTTCAGTGATAAAAAACTATATTACTACTTTTTTCATATAACTTCAAAAATAGACCAGAATGGCCTTAAGTGTTCGGTTCACTCTCAAAGCTGATCAACAAATGACAGAATAATGACTGCTTCCAGGTGGTCCGCGGGGCTGATGTTGCAAACCAGGACAAAGAGTTTGTTATTTTGATGAGCCAACAGTTTTGCTGTGGAGAACCTTCTTTTTTTTTTTTTTTAACTGGGAGGGCTCGTCCCAGCCAAGAGGTCTTAAACACAAAAAGAGTGTGAGTCATTGTGCTCTGTAATTTCGGCACACTGCAGCTGTCTTAAGTGACCGCGACTGTAGACCTGTTAACTGGCCTGATCCACATGTAAAACTTTCCCTTCCTCTTAACGTAATAATTATAATGTCACTTCCCAGTACTCTCTCCCTCAGTTGCAGCATGTGCAGGTTTAACTACAATGACAGCTTGCTGGAATATCTTTCTAGGACAGGCCCAATGACTATTTTGGGTCTCTGACCTTCTTTCCCAACAAAGAGCCTCTGTTAATCTCTTCTATAATTCCTGTAGCAAATCTCCTTTTTTTCTCTCTTAGATGCTGCAGCCACTATAAATAATGTTTTCCAAGTTTAAAGGATTTGCAAGGCACATCTAAAAACCATGTATGTCTTCTTCTGGAGCTGGACAGTTTTGGATAGCACAAGGTGGACTGCTAACTAGATTGGATGAGACATGTAAAACTTTAAAGACTTTCCAGTTGGTATTTTCCTCATCTATTTACGGGTCTATATTTCAAACAAAATCCCCAAATGTGGACGTTTGAGGTCCAGTGGTAAAGGAAGAGAGAATTACAGTCTTAATACTGCTGCAGTATTGACTTTGGTCTACTTACTTTCTGGTGAAATTGCAACAGCATGTGGTTGGATAAAACTGTGGTTCTTGCTGCTTGAATCCCATCATATCCCAGACAGACAGGTGGACTGTGTCTGGAAACTCTTGTAGGAGCATTTAAATGGCCACTTTCTCAAGTGGCTGTCTAATAAAAGGTCAGAACATTTGATCAAACTCTTTGTTAACAAACTGTGCAGCTGCGAGGATCTAATTTAGTGCACCAAACCAGCCCTGGACTATGCTGTAACCACCCTGTTTGCAGCAGGGATTCTTTTAAACCACCTGTTTCTTCCTGGGATCATTTATTTGTTCCTTTAAAGAATCTAGTATTTCTAGTAGTTCCAGAGCAACTTTACCACTGGACACTTTGGGCAGGGTTACAGCTTTCTTTTCTCCATTATCCATAAAAGCAGAGAGAAATCCAAACACAAAACAGTTAGCTAGAAGACACTGAGATATTCAGTAGAACTGAGTAGAACTGCAGTTTTGCATGAGTCAGATGTGGGTTTATCTCTGCTTTCTGCTAACCTGGAGGATGCAGGAAGAGCACCCAAGTTGAAGTAATGGTTTTCTGTCTGCGATCCGGTATTACATTGCATTTGATTTCTTACAACAGAGCTCAGTCATTGTTTACTCTATTGCCACACTATTGTAAATTGCATTTACTGTGTTTTTTTATGTTTCTTTGTGAAATAAGAGATTAGAAATCCACCTGAGATGAGTTTAATCTTTAGATGCTCATTCTAAAGCCCTGCACTTTTACTTTTCTCATGCAGTGTGAACACCTCTGTGTTAAGTTTGATCCTCGCTATATCTCACAGATAAGTGGTTTGCCTCATTGAAATTAAACTAATTATATTCCACGCCTATACACATGCAGCTTCTGAAAGCTATACTTTTACCTACTATTATCTCCATCAGGTTTCATGACTTTGAAACACCCTCTTCAAATTAGAGGTCGGAAATGTGCCAAAACCTGACATTAAAAGCTAGGGAGTGTTTTTTTTTTCTTTTCTTTTAGCGTTAAATGGCCAGTCTCACAAGTCTCTAAGTCTGAACAAGATTTACGTCATATGCCAACACAGGTTACAGCAGAACCAGTTCTAGGATATTCTGGGCTTTCTGCTCCAAGATAAAATACTCCTATAAACTCTAAGCCTGGGGATAAAGAAATGAGACTGATATTTGCAGTTTCACAGAAGTTCACACAAACACATTTTCAAAGCACATCTTAGTTGAAATGTTGAAAAATCTTTTTCAAGTCACATTTATCACAGAAAATCAATGATTTAAGTATTTAATTCAATCTGGTTAACATAATCTGTGCACAACATCCAAACACTACAAATTTCACTCTGTAAAACACAACTAGTGTTGCACTCTTTCTAAGAATAAGCAACATAATTGTGTCAGAACCTCAGTCTTTCAGCTTCAACAGGGTATTTTCAAGCCAAACAATATTAAATTTATGTATGTATATTTTAGTTAACCAGAGTTTCATTACATGGAGAGATATTTGTTATTTTTTGTCTCTGGATTTGAACACTGTGTTCAAATGTACTTCCCCAGGTTTTATGGGCTTTAGAACATGCCTACTCTGGTTTACTCACACATATAATAGTGGCTGTTGCCATGGTTTTGCTGCTTCGTTAAGCAACATGTTTAGTATACATGGGGTTATGTTATAGAGCTCAGAGTGGTTTCTGGTGTTTAGACAATGGAAAGCTAAAGAGCTTTATTTAGGATGCTGTGATCCAGTGGGCTGTCACCACAATGAAGACTGCTCTTTGATTTACTGCTATATCTGGACTCACAGGGTTTAAACACATGCTGAAAGTTTAGTGAACACATCAGTCAGCAAATAATCCATCATAGATAAAGCTAGTATCTTTGTGACAGGTCAGACTAATGAGCAGTGAAAGTCTTATACTTAAGTACCAAATTACCTCTGTGGTACAAAGAACACTCCATTAAACATATCAAATGTTTTATATTCTAAACTTACTTAAATGAAGGTTTTGTCTGCAAAATTGACTTGAAGCAAGAAAACAAAAAGTAACAATTTGCACAAAAATATTCAACTCACAGTTTCTATTTCTACTTCTCCCAAATCTTCAAAAACAAATGGAACTATGTGTAAAATATAAATAAAAGTACAATCATTCGCACATAATTTAAACCTCATATATATATATATATATATACACACACACATATATATATATATATATATATATATATATATATATATATATATATATACACAAACACACACACATATATATATATATATATATATATATATATATATATAACTGAGAATATCAGACAGTTGTATGAAAGTTGTATATAAAATACCTGGAAGTTTAGTAATGTATATACAGTAGTTTTGAGTGTAAGCTATTTTGTGTTATTTGTGGTCAGCGTTCATGTGATATTACTGAAACATTAATAGAAATAAGCCCAAACAAAACATTTTCAATTTCTAACTCAAACCATTTGTAAGTAACGGCTGTTAAATGTTGTGCCTGAAGGGTCCTGTTTTCTGCTGTAATCGAATTAGAAAAAACCAAGCATCTTACTCTTTTTGAATAAAAAAATTAGCATAGTCTAATAGTGTGCTGTTATATCATAGTCTTGTCTATATAATGCTATAATCCTGTGTAAGCACCATGTATCTATGGTTTATCTGTGTTCCTAGTGGAGTCTTAAGAGAATTCATGGACGACTTTTGCAGATTGGTACTGTGCCATCACTGTATGAATGAGTTTTTTTTAGGAAAATTTCTGGATTTCATGTCCCCTTGGGCTTTATTGTGTAGATTACAGTAAGTTCAGTGTTTGATAGCAGAGGAAGAGTGTTTCAGGCTCTAGCTTTTGGTGGGCGTTGGGACATTTTTAACTCTTCAGCCTATCTGTTGTGGTAAAGGGTGTGTTCATCTGTGGGGCGGATTGGTGCTAAATGTCTAATTATGCATCATCTTACTTTTGACTTTCCCAGGGTACAGTAACAGTAACTTAAAGTGGCACATGCTCTGTAATCAGTGATGTCAAACACCACATGAGGCAGTCTCACAGATAGAGCTCCCCAGTGGTGTAGTGCACCCGGACACCCAGCTCACAGAGCTTTAATTATATTCCTTTTGCATGGAAAAGAGGCCATGTTTGTGGGAACGTATTCATCTCCTACACCTTACTTGAGGAACTTCTTTCTCTGACACATGAAATCAGTTGATGGGGAAATGAAGTTTATCACATGACTGACCTTTTAATATTAAGGTCCTAAAGTAAACCCAAGGATCTAAAAAGAAAAACAAACAAACAACAAAAAAAAAACACTAAAGAAACAACAAAGTGATGACCACGATTCGTCCATTGTGACTTGGTGCTTGTTAAAAATGTACTTATTGTAAAGAGCTGTAAAATGTCTTATTGCTTAAAAACACTACGTTTAAGTCCAGAACAGTATGCAAATAGACAGTTTGATACTGATTGGGGTGGGAAGGTAGAGAAAACTAAATATTTTTCATGCTGCACTTCTTGCTTCTACCCTCTGAAATGTTTGTTTCCCTTTGGTAAAAGGAAGAACCCTTTACTTTAACTGGACCAGAAAGAGAGCTTTAAGGAAATATTGGATTTCTGTTTGCAAGATTGACTGAAGAGCAACTTTTTTATGAATTACAATATTGCTATGCATCAGCAGGGTGTGTAAATTAATATTTCTATGACACTAATATTAGTCAAAACTTAAGTTGAAAGATGTTCTAGGTTAGTGGGAAAACAGTAGATAAACTGTGAGTGTAAATAAAAAAGGATTGAAAACATGGAAAATGATTGGAAAGTAATTAAATGATAACTATATTATGTCACACACTGAGGGTCTCTTGGGGCACTAGGCAAAATTTCACATAGGTCCCTCTAACCAGCAATCATTGTTCTTTTATTATGATACATATGACAATAACATGTTAAAATGAACTTTTAAAGGCATTGTCACAGCATTAAATTCTTCAGTTTGCAACTTTTGAATGTTCCATAACAGGCTTACCTAATTTGTTCTGACTTTCATTATTTACTATTTTCATTAAATTAAACAAGGGCAACATGACTTAAAACAGTTCCTATACAGAAGATTAATCTGTGTGGTGAAACCTGCATTATGACTCTTTAGAATAACATTTAAAGCTAATACAGCACAAAAATAAATAAGCAGTTTTCAGCTGCATAAAGCCCACAGGACATTGAAAATTAAATATGAATACTACTTGCACACAACACACAATAACTTACTGT
This sequence comes from Melanotaenia boesemani, assembly GCF_017639745.1. Lineage (NCBI taxonomy): Eukaryota > Metazoa > Chordata > Actinopteri > Atheriniformes > Melanotaeniidae > Melanotaenia > Melanotaenia boesemani. The sequence continues at coordinate 15,172,079 of NC_055701.1, forward strand.
ATATATATATATATATATATATATATATATATATATATATATATATAAACTTCTCTTCATTTTAATAATCCCCTCTCAGTTGTTAGTCTACATAGGACACATGGCAAGACATAGAGGTGGGTGTGGGGCCCTTTAGGGAATTCTGCACTGGTTGGCCACTGTCATTGCAAACTCTTCACATTGTCACCACTCTGTCTTGATTCACAGCTGCTCGAACCTCTGGGGCCCCCTCCTGGCACAGTGCCCCAAGCATTGCCTGGTTTGCCTTGTTGGTAAGTAGTGCTTCTGATCACACAACCTTTTTTTAAGGAGAAAACTGAAGAAACCACATCTCCCCTTGATTCCAACAGCACACCTTTTTTCTCCCTTTTATAATTTATCTACAGTCCCCAAGCACTTAAACCATATTTGTACCATAATTATATAATTTACTTGTTGGGTAAATTAATCTTCTTAAGAGTAAATAACTAATATTTATAAACAAAATATAATTATTTTAAAAGTGGCATTTATGAGCTAACTTGAAAAATATCATCCATCCTCAAAATATCCAGGAAAGAAAACACTTTTAAGCAGTGAAAGCATGGTTCAACTCTCTGTACCCTACAGCAGGATGTATATAACCCATGTCTCAGTGCAGCAGGGCAGGGTGGGTGTCTGTGGTCACTGTCTCTGCTCTCTATGTCTCCAGTGGGACACCATGCACATTTCTCCCAGTGGCGTTCTGCCAAACCCAGAGGTAGCAATCCATGAAAATGAGAGTGTTGCCTTAGGAGTTAAAAAAAGGTCTGTTTTGATCATCCTCTCTGGCTATTTATTCCCATACTAGATCAGTTATATCTACAGAATTAGTTTTGCCCGGATAAGTGGGAATTAAAGTTCAATCATTTAGGTTTTCTGCTACCTTACTATTATTGCTACCAAAAGGGCTGCAAATTAAGATTCTCCTTGTCTCTCTGCAACCACTAAGACTGAAAAATGCGTCATAAGGGACATGATATGGTAATTTGTGGCTTTGACTATAAATGTGATACACGATGCATAGAGAAGCATTGTATATTCATTTTCCCCATACCTGCTTTTATTTTCTTTTTATAAGGTTGGTGCTTAAATGAGCAACAGACGTTTTTTCACTCAAAGGTAATATGAAAATGACTCTTTATGGTCTTCATAAGGTGGTTTTCAGTGCTATAGTGCTGCTAGAGGAACACTTCATTTGCAAAAAAATGACATTAAGTTCTCAAGTAACAAGGTGATGAAATTGTTTCAACTACTTTTAAGTAACACTTGCAGCATGTTTTTGACATTCATTTTCAGTCCAAAACAAAACTGTCTTAACATGTACACAATTAGATCCTACAATTCAGACACCAGACATTTTTTTTCTTAAATTTAGAAAAGCACAAGAAGAAAATGTTCTTGTTTTCCCTCTTGATGTTGACTCTGTGGCAACATGTGTATTTATAATGGAGACCAGTGTCTGGATACCTACCATACTTTCTTCCATAACTACCGATGTTTATGCCAGACCATTTCTCTTATATGTGATATGACAACCTGATCTTATTTACATGTTCATCTTCAGATGCTTAAACATATTTAGATGCATGATATAAGAAATATTTCAGTTCTCTGAATGCAAAAAAATAATATAGTGCATTCAAAGAGGTCCAAATTTATAAAGAGGGAGGCTTATTTGTTTTGTTTCTCTACATAAATTCACCTTTTGGTCACTCATAGTTGTTGGCAAACATCAAATATAAGAGAAACATTTCAAGGTTAATACACAATCCCTATTGCTCAAAACAACATTAAAGTCACCTCAGGACATCCGAGAAAGAGGGAGTGGATGTAATCTTGGCCCATGACCCACCCACTGGTCACTGGTCATTGGGCACATCTCAAAAGATCAGCCAATTACAGAGTCCACAAACTGTGCTCTGTCACATAAAAACAAGTAAAAAGAGGAGTTGATGCTTTGTATTTTTCTCTACATTCAAACTATACAGTAATACCAACCAGAAGATAAACAGATTTCTTTCTTTGGTCTTATGGCTGACAAGATGTTAAATCACTAAAGGGTTAGACATTAAAAGTTGAATCTTGTGTAAATCAAAATAGTTAAAAATGGGCCCACATTGTGATGCATTAAAGAAATGCAACTTTTAGACTAAGTCTCCAAAACTTGCTATAGATCTCATTAAGAGAAAAAAAAGCTGAAGAAATCTTGGCAAAGAAAACACAAAAGGCTAATGTATTCCAAAATGTGCACTTTTAATTAACTATTCATCTACACTGAACTCAGTCCTGGCCAAGACCTTAAAGGCACTCTAAAATACTGCTCCAACTCTTTTAGTTGTCTTTTCTCAGTGCACTATGTCTAGCTAATAATATGATAAGATTCTGGTAAAAATGGACAAAATAGTATGAGTATGAGTATTACATGACTTATTGCTGACTTATAGATTTATATTTATTTACAACATTTTGACAACAGTCATGTGAATACCCTGAAGGTTGTTCCTATCTATGCTTCCTGATTATATGAGATGTTGATATGTTGGTATAGCTGTCTTTAATTTTATATTTTATATATAGCAGAGATATAATCATTTGGTTGCCTGTTAAAATCATTTTGTGAAATAAATGAACCAAAACTACACTTCCTGGCTCATTTTTCTGTTGTTTTTTCAAGCCTTTAATTTTGTTTTTATTTCAGAGGGACACAAATGTACATTAATGCATGAGTAGAATTTAAACGGTCTCTCACGTGCAGCTTCTCACTTGTTGACTTTCTATTTCCAGCTCTAAGCAGACAAATATACACAGTGGAAACCACGATGGCAGAGATATATACAGCGGTGAAGGATGGTCAAATTCCCTCTGGTCATCACGTTGACCACAGGTGGTTTCTAAGTAAAACATCACTGTCTGATCAGTGAATATATTTCCCAAAGTGTCCTCCACAATTCATTTTATGACTATGTGTACAGAATCTTGAGAATATGGCTCAGACATGTTGCCCTGGAAAAAGTGCTCTGCTTGCTCTTTTGCTTTCAGGGACTAGTTATTTACTCAATGTATTTTCTTTTATCTAATTAAAGAACATGTCTGCTCCCAGGACTGTGGATTGAATCCATGCACAGTTGGAACAGACGACTCATTAAATTCAGAGAAATTATAAGGTGGGCAGACAGTTATCCAGTAAGAAATTAATGCAATTCCAGAGTGCAGGCAGTAGACTGGTACAATGTAGTGGCAATGCAGCTTGTGGGCATCAGCTCACCTCTCGGATTAAAAGCAAACTGTGACTCCACAAGATTTCTCTGACATTTTGCACACTTCTGCTCCATGTCCAATCTAAAATTTGTTTTTGAGTTCCAAATCTGCACGGCAGAAAAAACAGACAGCAGGGTGCATAAAAACGGAGGAAAGAATACACAATGTTCATTGCAAAAAAAGAAAACTGTAAAATTTGCCTTTAAACTGTTGTCATGACAACCCAAATGACCTTGTGTCTTCGAAATTCTGCCTGGACCAAAGCCTTTTGCGACCTCACCATCTGCCTCTGGTGGAGGGAGGGAACCAATTAAAAATCGAGAATCTTGTAAAACAGACCAGGATTCAGGAAAAAGCTGGATTACCTTTTCTGCTACAAAAACTGAATCCTAGGGATGGATTTTAGGTAAATCCAAGTAGTGCTTGTGACATTTGTGGCTGATAAGTAAATTTGGAGCAAGGTGAGGAACAGGATCTGTCTGACCTCTGAGTCCTGACCTTGGGCAGCCCTGCAACAGTAGGCCTCTGCAGCCTGGAGATAACCCAAACCCAAATTTGTTTAATGTTGCAAATAAAAGTTTCCAGTGTACTCTGTCAAATGCTTTTTCTACGTCTAAAGAAGTAACTGAAAAGTCCAGATTATGTAGAGTAGAACAATCTGTTATGTTAATTAATCTGCACGTTAGTAGACAAATGTCTGCCTTTAATAAAGCCTGTTAGGTCAGAATGTATTATTAGAGGGGTTACTCTTTTTATCCTTCTGGTGAGAGCTTTGCTGATTTATTTGATTTATTTAAGATCTATGCTTATTTATGAAACTGGACAGTAACTGGATGGAAGTGTGGGGTCTTTTCCTGGTTTTAATAGTAGAGTAATATTAGCTAAGTTCATATTTGAAGGCATTTTTTGTTTTTCCTTTATTTCTACTATCATTTTGTAAAAAGTGGATGCCAGCATTGTCCAGAATTCTTTATAAAATTCTGCTGGATAACCATCTGAATCTGGGGCTTTATTGTTGGGCATATGATGGAGAGCGTCATGGAGTTCATCGACTGAAAGAGGTGAATCCAAGGTTATTTTATTTTCATGCTTTAATTTTGGAAAATTGATGTTACTAAGAATTTGATGAATATTATCATCTATTATGTTTTGGTGTGATAGCTACCTAGCTAGGTAGATGGGTAGATAGATAGATAGATAGATAGATAGATAGATAGATAGATAGATAGATAGATAGATAGATAGATAAATGCGAGTGTGTAAGCTTGTTTATATCTAAAAACCATATTAAACCATGCAGCTGTGCCCTCTGCAGGTGGAATTAAGAAGATTAAATATGGACAAAAATAACACACACAAAAAAATCATTGGATTGGACTTATGTGCAGAGTGCAATCTGGAAAAGCCCACACAGTCTCTTTGTCTTTCAGCTGACTAAGAGTCCTGACTAAATGTACAGAGATGTTAGAGCAGGAGGGATCTTTGTGGTAGCCATCAGCAATTTTCACCCAAGTCTAAAATAATATAAAAGGCTACAATACCACATTTATACATAATGCATGTATCCAGTCATGTGTAATATTAAATGATACTTCATTTGAATCAGCTGACATGCTGTGGGTTTTATAAAGGTATCCTAACGCAAAAAGATCTAATATTAGAAAAAGAAAATGGTGAATTGCTCAAAACAGTTTCTCTATAGTAATGTAACTATGCTATATAACCGTGTAAGAAAAGATCTTTTATTTTGAACTGTTGTGTTGCTCCAAAACAGGAGCACAGTGGTCAAGGATGCACTCATTGGGAAAGACCATAAGTTGCTGCAGATTTTCAGTGTCCTTCAGTTCTACATACAGCCTCAGGAGGGCGTTGTCCACCTCCTTACTGCACATCAAGCCATGCACAGTTGTCCTGACTGCTCTGAGAAAATCTCACAGGAAGGCAAGGTAATGATGAAATCTATTTTTGTCTCCCTGTCAGATCACCTGGAGATTTCTGCTGTTGTTTACTTGATCCAGATGAGATTGAAAGTCCCCACTAAAACATGCTGGCATGTTAAGGTAGAGGCGGTTGATTTGTCTGGGTACAGCTTACCATTACTGGTCAAGAGGTTGATGAGTATTGATCAGAACTGGACTTTAACATAGAATCAGTCAGAAAATATTCATTTAATTCAGATCTATTCATTATGTTCTGAGTTTAGTGTACCATGTGGACGTTTTACTTACATGAACAGATTGCTGGTCTTGTTAAAACCCTCTTGGTAAAAATTGACAAATCCCTCAAAGCAAGTAATAGCTTTTTGCAGCTCCTGCCGAACTTAGTATAGTTTATTGTTTGTTTTTGCCTTAAAATAAGCAATTTTAACTTTGTTTACATTACAGGGTGTGCAGAACTATTAGGCAAGTTGTATTTTTGAGGATTAATTTTATTATAGAACAACTACTATGTTCTCAATGAACACAAAAGACTCAAATATCAAAGCTGAATATTTTTGGAAGTTGGAGTGGGGCTTTTTTTAGTTTTAGTATCTTAGGAGGATATCTGTGTGTGTAGGTGACTATTACTGTGCACAATTATTAGGCAACTTAACAAAAACCAAATATATACCCATTTCACTTATTTATTTTCACCAGGGAAACCAATATAACAACTCAAAATTTACAAATATACATTTCTGGCATTCAAAAACAAATCAGTGACCAATATAACCACCTTTCTTTGCGAGGACACTCAAAAGCCTGCCATCCATAGATTCTGCCAGTGTCTTGATCTGTTCATCATCAACATTGCGTGTAGCAGCAACCACAGCCTCCCAGACACTGTTCAGAGAGGTGTACTGTTTTCCCTCCCTGTAGATCTCACATTTGTTGAGGGACCACAGGTTCTCTATGGGGTTAAGATCAGGTGAACAAGGAGGCCATGTCATTATTTTTTCTTCTTTTAGACCTTTTCTGGCCAGCCACGCAGTGGAGTACTTGGGTGCGTGTGATGGAGCATTGTCCTGCATGAAAATCATGTTTTTCTTGACTTCTTCCTGTACCACTGCTTGAAGAAGGTGTCTTCCAGAAACTGGCAGTAGGACTGGGAGTTGAGCTTGACTCCATCTTCAACCCGAAAAGGTCCCACAAGCTCATCTTTGATGATACCAGCCCATACCAGTATCCCACCTCCACCTGGCTGGCGTCTGAGTCAGAGTTGAGCTCTCTGCCTGTACTGATCCAGCCACGGGCCCATCCATCTGGCCCATCAAGACTCACTCTCATTTCATCAGCCCATAAAACCTTCGAAAAATCAGTCTTATGATATTTCTTGGCCCAGTCTTGACGTTTTATCTTGTGTGTCTTGTTCAGTGGTGGTCGTTTTTCACCCTTCCTTTCCTTGGCCATGTCCCTGAGTATTGCACACCTTGTGCTTCTTGGCACTCCAGTGACGTTGCAGCTCTGAAATATGGCAAAACTGGTGGCCAATGGCATCTTGGCAGCTTCACGCTTGATTTTCCTCAGTTCATGGGCAGTTATTTTGCGCCTTGTTTTTTCAACACGCTTCTTGCGACCCTGTTGACTATTTTGAATGAAACGCTTGATTGTTCGATGATCACGCCTCAAAAGCTTGGCAATTTTAAGAGTGCTGCATCCCTCTGCAAGACATCTCACTATTTTTGACTTTTCAGAGTCCGCTAAATCTCTCTTCTGACCCATTTTGCCAAAGGAATGGAAGTTGCCTAATAATTATGCACACCTGATATAGGGTGTTGATGTCATTAGACCACACCCCTTCTCATTACAGAGATGCACATCACCTGATATGCTTAATTGGAAGTAAGCTTCAAGCCTGTACCGGTTGGAGTAGAACAACATGCATAAAGAGGCTGATATGGTCAAAATACTCATTTGCCTAATAATTCTGCACACAGTGTAGTGTATGTTAGAAAAGTGATAACAGAGTTCCCTTTTTTTGTTTACATATGGCACAGGTTGAATGGTACAGAGGAACTACTCGGTGGAGCAGGTGAGGGGAACGGTTGAGAACAGCCACGATGACTTCCACAAATGAACTTCTAGTACAGTACTTGCACAAATGAAACAGCATTCTGTACAAAAAGATTAGTCTGCTTCAATATATTAACTATTCAATGATTTTCTGTTTTTGCAAATGTTTTGGTTCCATGTTTTTGTCTGTTCTGTATCTGAATTTGTATTTTTTTTAGACTTTCAAATTTTCATAATAATTTTTATTTTTCTATTGTTTACATTCTAGGGATATAACACACTTAAAAATACTCCATCAAATGACACCAAAGTAGAAAAATGCATATGTATATATGTGACATGTATATATTTTATTTGCTGTGTATTGTAGATAAGATCAGTCAATCAAAATGCCTCTGTACGCTGCTTCTAAAAAGGGGTGCATCTCAAAAACTAAAAGAGATAGACTGTTGCAATAACTTGTGTAGTATGAAGAATTAATTTTTATTTTTTATATCCTTATTTATTTTTGCACATTTAGAAATGTTGAATCACTATGTTTTGTGTGTTTACTAAAATGTGGACAATTTTCAGATTGTGTATTTTTTATATTCATCACATAATTTTAACATTTTCATAAGTTATTATTGGCCAGTGATTTTCATAACTGGCTAGCTTAAGATGTACAGTTTATAGAAATATAAAGTACTTGAGGATACACCAAGAGATTGCTAAAATAATATGCACAAAAATAACAGTGTGGGCATTGGTGGACCATTTTCGTTGCAGTTTTTAAAGGACCTTACATTAGTAGTTGCACAGTTGCAGAAACAAAATTTCTTCTGTAGAAATCTGCAGCCAATTTTTTTCCAATGTGATCCATGCAGGCCTAGAAAGACATTTCTGGCTTCTCCTCCAATAACCAATAACCTCAGGTTGACCCAGGGGTATCCAATCAGATAACGGAAGAAGTCAGCACCAGTCCTCTAGCTCCACCCCTGATCAGTGATGTGTGTGGTACAAAACTTGTCAGTACTTGGTGCCATTCTGTTATCATTCTGTGTAAAGCAGGGATCCTCAACGCTGGTCCTCAAGGCCCACTGTCCTGCAGACGTAATGTTTTCCTGCTGCAACACACCTGACTCAAATTAATGGCTCAACAGCAGACTTGTGCAGAGCATGTCAGAGGTCCATTTAATCTGAATCAGGTGTGTTGCAGCAGGGAAACATCTAATGCCTGCAGGATAGTGGACCTTGGGGACCAGCGTTGGGGATCACTGATCTAAAGCATCCTTGTCTTTGGCATTAAAAAATAAAAAGCCCCGCCACACTGTACAGATCACCAAACCTTCACTGGATGATATTCTCACCTTCCATTGCTTACAAAAACTAAAGGACTCTGGACACCTTGTTGTCCACCTGTTTGACTCTGGAAAAAATTATACAATCATCAAAATATGCACCATGACAGTTTTTATCACAAAGCCATCAGCATGTTGAACTCTGAATGAAAAAACACATTTCCCACTAACGTGCAATAACCAGGTGCATTTTAGTCAGTGTGAACAATATGGATTTTCTGTATTCGATGTCTCTCTCTCTCTCTCTCTCTCTCTCTCTCTCTCTCTCTCTCTGTGTGTGTGTGTGTGTATGTGTGTAATTATTGTTTTAGGTATATGCAAGATTAATAGTTTTTCATTTCTTTTAAATGATCCGTTTTACTCTTATTTATTGGTTTTCCTGAAATTGGTTTTCATGTGTGGAAAAATTTTGTTGTATCTGAAATCTGAGAAAATGAAGAAAACCTACTTTGCTTATCATAATTTGAAATTGTTTGTATTCTGGAAAGTTTCCATAAATTACCTTTGATTTGTCTGAGTCAAGCAGACAATGACTTTGACTTCTCATGTCCCACCAGTCTTTGGATCTACTCCTCAAATGGCACCAGGTGGAGGCTGAAAATAGCTCTTTCTGTGAACACTAACACACCATCTATTGGGAGATTTGTTTTTGGTTTCAGAGACACTCAGTGGGTAAAAACAGTGGGTGCCAGAGTGATTGACTGAATTAGTTGCAAGCTCACACAATCATAGTGACATCTTACAGACATGGACACAATTGTTGGCACCCCTTTATTATTCTGTTATGTTATTCTATTCAAAAGTAATGTCTATTTCAATTTCAATGTTCAAAAAAAGGGTTAATGAAACATACGCTGGCTACAAACACCTCCTGAGGCCACTAGAGGGCTGAATGTTGGCTTTTCCCTGTCTTCATTGCAAACATGCCTAAGGGATGAGGGTGATGAAATTATTTTCTGGCAAAATATCATATCCCAAGTGTGATAGCTTTTATTTGGAAATGAAACAGGCAGACATGTGGAATCTGGACTCAGCGGCCTGTGGGACATTTGGCTGCTCTTATCCAAATCCTAAGAGCTTGAATTAGACAACTAGACTTCTTTTCTTGGTTCTAAAAGACATTTATTTAATTCAAAAGGCCTTTTCAGTTCTAGCTGTTTGGAGGCAGGTTTCAGCTTATATATAATTATACATAAAGAATACCTTTACCTGGTGGAAAAAGAACATTCACTCTTGGTGGGTTGTTTAAGCGTCTATCACGTGGTTATATGTATGAATAAGGGGAAGGGTGTCAAAGCTGCATTGTACTGGAAAGCTGATAGCTGAGTTGACAGCTGAAAGCGTCTTTTGTTCAGTGCTGGTTTTTCCAGTTTAACATGACTTCCTTCACACCTTTCTCAAACCATCTGTCTTCTTTTGTCCTGGAAGAATGCTTCTTGAGATTCAGGTGGGCAGTTAATTCTTAACCTGCAGATCTGGCTCTTTGTACTGTGCCATGCATATATGACGTGGTTATTTAATTTGTCTCAAATAAAGGTCTGTCACTTCCGGGAGATGCCACAGGCTGCCACAATGATGCCACAACTCTCATAACCATAGACATTAACGGTGGCACAGAACTTATTGCTGCATATACTTCAGCAGTGATGTGGCAGATCCTCAGAACTTTCCAGTGGACCGAATGAAAGAGAGTGCCAGCAGCCTGCACCAGGTAAAACTAGACGGCAAGGATAATGAAAGTAATAATGAAATTTTATTCATAGTCTAGGCTTGTGTTTGTAATGTAAATGTATTTATAGTAATTTATAGCCTATCAAGCATATTGTCGCTTACTTTTTGGTTTTTAACTTCCCTTAGCTCCTCAAACTATGTTGTAGTTTTAGGTAAATGAATCTCTTTGTTACCTTATGCAATAAACGTTTTATCCCCACAGCCCATCACAACCTGCAGGAGCAGTTGCCATGAGCTGCCACAGCCAACAGTTGCCAAGACCCCTTTAATACTTTGATTGTCCAATGATTGCCATTATATTATAAATGTAATTACTAATTACTTAACATTTAAATAAGCTACCCTTTTTTTCTAAAATATGTGCAACTATTTTAAGACCGTCATTATTATAATTTAATATAAGCAATTAGACAACCCTACTTCTCTGTAGTTATACGTTCCTTAATTTCTCCACGTTTATGAAGTGTAAAGTAGTTCTTCTACCTTCACGTGACTACACCCTGACAGCATTCTACAGCAAACACCCTGCTATGGAAAGACTCATACATAACTTATCCAGCTACCTCACCAACAAGGAACAATCTTTTACTAGAATCACGCCAATATATTTAGTGAGGAAGACTCACATTTTGTGGTGGAAGCCATCATGGTAATTTCTATCTTGCAACTCTACCACTGTGCAGTTTTAAATAAAGTAGTTTTGGTCAGAGCAAGTGATCTTGTAAATGCTCACTATATATGTTTACAATCAATCAATCAATCTTTTACAGTCAATCTTTATTTATAAAGCACTTTTCAGACAAAAAAATGTAACACCAAGTGCTTTACATTTAAAACATAATGAACAAAGAAACAAACAAACAAAAAGAATCTTCTGAAATCTACTCAAACTGTGTTTGATGAGGTTGAGAGTCAACAGAAACACAGCAGGGGCATATTTTACAACATGACCATGTAGGGATATTGTACTAAATTTGATTCACCAATTACAATCTACTATCACAACACTGATACACAATAAAACATGCAAAGCTTAGTAAAAGCAGGTCTAAAAAAATCTTTATTTAAGCAATATTTTCCTGAAAAAAGTCAAAATCATGCATCATGTTTTGCTTCCTTTTTATGATTATAATTTGTATCAATGTGCAAAATCCATACATGACTGTTACCAACACTTATTTTCAGCATTATTTATCAACAATACCACTAATGGCAACATGACATAGGATGATTTAAGGAAAACATCACAGTTTGTGAGAACTCATGAACTGATATTTTTACTTTTACACCAAAATACTGTAAGCAGGTTCCAGAATATGAGCTGCTGTTGTGATTTGAGTGAAGTTGTTAACTCAGTTAAATGGTCATTTCTCCCTTCCGCAGTCAGTGCACAAAACGTTGTCGCGTTGGGTAAGGAAACCACGTCCCACTAGTGAAACTGAGCACTGCATACAGGTGAAACACTCACTGTGCCACTGCCGTTCCTCAAAGGAGATATATTTGGCACCTGCAAGACCTGCACACAACACACAAGAATCCAAGTTTTTGTACATAATGTAATAGTTTTTGCTTTATCTCCATCCTGTGGAGTTAACATTTTCCAAACAGATATAAAATAAGGGAGATAAAAAAGAGCTATGTGGCATCAGAGTGAAAGGAAACATGGTGACTCACTAGTAATGGGCTTGGCACAGCCTACACACTTCTTTGCATACAGGTTGCTGAAACACTCCAGGCAGTAGGGATAATTTTCTCTGGATGTGAAACGTTGGCCAGTCAGCTGCTTCCTGCAGCTGATGCAGAGGAAGCACTCACGGTGCCAAGGCTTGTCTTGGTATGTCACTCCTCCGGTTGTGATAGCCTAGCCATTACAGATGTTCAGGTAAGTTTGATGCAAGGCAAAGAAAGGCATGTAATTCCTCTTAAAATGCATTGCTAAGAGTGAGATTATAGTGTCAGTGTCAGCGGAATTTATTGCTCTGGTCAGTACATTTAAGCCTATCTGTTGTAAGCCTACCTTTTTACAGGCACAGCACTGATATGCAAACTGCTTCTCAAAGCAGGGCACACAAAAGTAGCCAGTGTCTTTGGGGATAAAGGACTTGGTTCCTATTGGCTGCTGGCAACGATGGCACAGGAAACAGGTCTCATGCCAGCTGTTCCCCTTGTATTCCATTTTGCGGGAACCTGGCACACAAGATAAGAGCAGCTTAGTCAGCATATGGTACCCCGATGACAGAAAAAAAGTGCTCCCAAAATAGCCTCTCTTTGCCTGAAGAGACAAGATGATGGCATCTAGATAAATTTGGAAATACAGTACATTTCAGAAAAGAAATCAATTACTTTACACGTTCATATCTCAGTGCATGTTCAAAAGTAAGAATAGACCCTGTTATACCCTTATAAGATCAGCTAATGTTTTAAAAATCAAAAATTAAATGACATTTTTCCAATAAAGTGAGCGTATGAGAGTCAAGATAGAGGTACTGTTTGAGTATTATTAAGATTGTGGAATCACTAATTGTAATTTCAAGATCAAGATTTAGATGATAAAAATAATTTTGATCAAAATGAGCAAAATATAGTATGTGTTTTGTTGGAGGGTGTGCTCTCCAAGCGTTTTTGTTTGTGCATGTAAAAGGTCTGCAAAGATACAGAGCCCTAAATCAACATCAGATGAAGGTTTTTCCTCCTTCAGCATACACTGCTCCTGAGTTGTTACCTTACTGGTAGTCTGAAGTGTCTGAAACATCTTGTTGACATCAGGCTTTTATTTGGGTATAAAACATCAGCTTGCAACATGTTTGCACGATAAATACTCTGTGGCTACTGTGTTTAGTTCAAAGACTGAATGAGTTTCTGCAACAGGGTCTCTGTTGTTGACAACATAACACATTCCACATGGGTAAGCAATATTACAAGCTTTCACCTTTGCCTTTGGGCAGACAAGAATACAATGAGGTTGTATTTTCAGAGTTTCTTTCTATGATCTAAAATATACCAGTTTTCTGTAAGAATAATGAGAGGATTTGCAGCTTGTGAAAACATTTCTCTCAGAGACTCTAGTTGGGAAACTTGTGTTCAGTTTCTCCAGCTGGAATGAATAGATTCAAAACCTATTGCAAAAACCACACATTAACAACTCTTCAAGGCTGTTTCTGAGAAATCATTGCTTTCTGTCATTTATAACTCATCAGGGGACTTTGGGACAGGAGACAGGAGGAAACTAAAAACTAAAAAGAAATGATGTGACAAGAGATGATGCAGTAATCATAAAGAGTATTTTTTTTACCCTGCAAACATTGAAACATATTTTCATTGATTCCACAAATGAAATTATGAACCTATAAATAAACATATGTGCTGTTTAAAAGCTTATTCTGCACCTTGGAAACAGTAGCCTAAGAAACAAATAGAAATAGCTTTTAATTGGCCTTTTGTTGGGATTGTTTCTCAGCTGTTTTCAAGATTGATTATTACTTTCAGTCTAACAGAAAGTTTGCTTAAACAGTATAGCATTTCATGTTTGGCATGTGTTATTAAAGTAAATGTGACAACATATTCTGGTATAGATTTTAAGTATTGTACAGCCAGATGAATCCCTGCATGTACCTGGCATGATGGTTTTCTTGCAGGTACAGCACTTGGAGGAGTAATCCTGTGCATAGCACTCAGTGCAGAGCAGTAAATCCTCTTTGGCAGCAAAGGCCTTGTCTACAAGTGAGCGGCTGCACTTTGCACACTGGAAGCACTGCTCGTGCCAATGACGATCCTTATAGGAAAGGTCCTGCAAATATTTACCATAGCATTTAAAACATTAATTGATTAAGCATCAGCATGAGTTCAAATACTTAAGAGCAGAGCTAAAAGTAAATTTGTCAATACTGATTTGGACTATAGACCACAACAGACTTAAACCAGAAGGAATTATTTGCAGTCAATGTTACTCTAAGCATTGCCACACATTCCTGATGGACAAGGCATCACACCCAAGGCATCACTATGGTTCCTTACCTTGCAGTTACAGCCAATAGGTGATGAGCACCCCTCACAGCAGTTGGCAAACAGGTTCTCATAACATTTTATACAGTACTGTGTGTCCTCTTTCATTATATACTTCTTCCCCAACAAAGAGTCTTTGCAGTAATGGCAGTCAAAACGTTCACTGGAGGACATAGCTGAATGCTTTTCTTATCTGTAGGTCAAGAGCAGTAAGAGCAAATGTGCAATAAAGAATAATAAGAGAAATAGAAAAAAAGGAAAACCACTGAAATATTATGGGTAGTTTCATCCCCTTACATTAAGCAAGAAAGTAATATAAAAAACTGAATTAATGAAAGTTTTACCTCAGCTGATGAGGGGCAAGAATGAGAATGGAGTCACAGACAGCAGAGTGTGAGTGGCTCAGACAGAAGGATGAAAAGGGGCCAGGCAGGATTATGGGGCATCCACTGAGGGGCTCTTCTATAAATATGGGCCCTCTTATTAGTGGTAATCTCTGGAGAGAATGGACATACTCCACTGCTTCATTCTGCACCTTTTAGGGAGCTCATTGGGCACACATCATTAAGTATTTAAACTGGTTCAAAAATTGTTTTTAAACCTAAAAAAATGCAAAGAAAAAAAGAATATTAAAGTGAAAGCAGATTGTTGGGAAAAATGGCAGCCCTCAATAGGACAATGTCAGTGTTCAAATGGTAAATCAATGTCAAACAACAGTTTGGACCCTTGGGTCACAGCAGACGGTTAGCCATTTGTCATGACGTGTGGATCCACTTGTGGTCTTTCTCAGCACCTGCAACAGACATACAGTTACAGATGGCTTGTGCGAGGTAAGTGCCAAAAGGTATGTGGTTGCCAGATACTGAATTATATTGCCTGGATCTCTCAGCGGCTATCGAGAGTGCCTTGGCAAGAGAAAAAGGAAAGAACATGCTGCAGGGAATTGTGTTTAATCCTCCCACAGCAAATAAAAGAGGTGAAGCAGAAACTGCTGTTTCAATCTCAGGCATCTTGCTGATCATGATATCATGATACTCTTATAGCTTAATGAAAAATCAGATCATGTGAGCAATGTTTGTCTCAGTTGCCTTTACCAAGTTAAATAAAACACACTGTTTCTCTATTTAAATCTTCAAATTCATCTGCATCTTTGACCGATGGCTGACTAATTAGGTTTGGTTCATGTGCCCATATCAGCTTCCCTAAAGGATTGGGGTGGGGGGACGTCTTCATAAAAATAGCCTGGGAAGACCACCAGCCCAGCCCACAGGCCTAATCCCTTACATGCACAAACAGGAAGGTCAGTGACAGGGATGAGGCTGAGAGGAATGCAGATCTGTGTAGATGAACTTTCTTCCCTTCAGTTCTCTCTACCTTCCCTTCAGAACCACTTCCTGTAAAGTAATACATCAAGAATTCCCCCCTTGTGATTTATGGAATCATTTCTGGATCTACCAGTGATGCTGGCAGTGTTTGTATGTTTCAACTATCTCCAAACCTCTATGTTTATTTGACATGTGTCATGCAAGTCCTTCAGCACAATAACCATATCTGATTTGAAAACGTTCAGATTCCTTTCCATTTCTAAGTAGGCAGATCTACTGGATTACACTGGGAGCTTGCTGTTCTGGATTAAATTACCAGCCTGTAGAATCCATTCACCCTTCTGGTGTCCAGATGAGTGACTGATAATCACAAAACAACGCAGACCTTAAATACACCCAGAATTAACTAGATGACAATTGTAGTTATAGCCTCTTCTAATCTTTGTGGTCACATAGCTACAAATGTTTATGATCCAGGCAGAGAAGATGACCTATATTCTTTACCAAACAAAAACTTTTGCATTGTGTTGGCAAATGAAAGCTAAAAACTGCATGACAACAAAGCAGATTATCATATACCGAATTTGGTGCTTGTTAATCTTGTACCTTGGTCTGCCATTTTTGCAATTTTTTACACAGCTATGATTTGGTTCTGAGGGATAACAGGTGCTGATCTTTGACTCCTGAATTATTAAGTTCTACAGTAGGCAGTGCTAACTGCTGAATAAAAAGCTTGCTGATCTTGCATATTCCTTTCTGCCCGATTAATCCTCTGAAGTCAACTAGTGAACAGCTGCCAACAGATTTCATATGCAACCTGTCTAGCCCCAATAAATAGACCTTTATTTGACCTGGACTCCGATGTCCTCTTATCTCAATGTATTCAGGCTATACAATAAGGTGTCAAAAGCCATATTTTCTCCATAATCACATGATCTCAGAGGAGAAGAGAAGCATTTACTTTGGTAGCTCCTTTGAGGTGGTGACTTGCAGGCTGAGACAGATCAACACAACACAGTCACATTTTTCTGAAGCACAAAAGCTTTGTAGCACCAAAGCTGACAGCTGGTTGGCATGGCGATGACAGCTTAAGTGGGGTCCATTAGGTTTGGATGAGGGGTAGCTCTAGTAGTTAATAAGAGGACTCACACAAACCTGTCCTTTTGCAGACTTCTGAGCTCTCCTCTGACGTGCAGAGCTCGCTTTCAACACAGCACTTTCAAGTGAACAGGATAGCCACACAGGGGGTTGCAGGATGCAAGGAGGTTCAATGATCTCAGTCTACAATCTCACAAAATGTCAAACCCTTTTGGGAGGCCTTGTGAGTGCTTGGGTAATACCTCCACTAACCACTCCTGCTACTCCACACCAGTTCTCACCAAATGGAGGCATGGTATCAGTGGGTGAAAAGACTTGTCCAAGAGCCAAACAAATCATTTCCACTGCATGTACTACACATTTAAATGTTCTCTTTGACTCTTGGTTGTGTCATAGATTTGGTGGTGCTTGGATAAACTAAGCACAAACTCTGTGATCTCTTTGGAGTGGCAGCACTTGCAGGGTTAATAGTTATTCACAGCCTGCAAAATGAGGTAGTATTTAAAAGTAACTTGCCAATATTAAAAACTTTTTTTCCTCTGTGAAATATTTACTAAAAGAGTGCAGTGAGATTAATTTAATATTAAACCCCCGATCTTAGCATTGCTGGCACTTGTACAGCAAAGATGACAAGTTTTAGTAAGAATTTGCAATCTTGCAAACCTAAAATAACAGATTTCTTCACTTAGGACAAGACCAGCTTGCTGCAACCAAAAGGAATATGAGAGGAAATATTAAAGTTAATCAGTAGGAGCAGCCCCTTTCAAACTGTACTTCATTTACTATCATTACTGACACATTAATGACGGCTTCTTAAAGACATGTTTATCTGTCGAACTGTAGTGATGAGCATTTCATTTAAGAGAACAACTGTCCAATCCACTACTGAGGGCAAAGATATAAGATGTGGTTCTGTCTTGACTTCCACAAACAGGGGGCCCTCATCCCCCCACTGCCACCATCTGAACTTTCCCATTAATCCCCAACTAACATCGATGGATTATTTGCACCACACACACACATGCACACACACACACACACACACACACACACACACACACACACACACACACACACACACACACACACACACACTAATCATGCTCTTGGGCTTGTAGTGTTGAAAGGAGGAGCTTGACAAAGATGTGTTGTCTCTGCATGGTGATGGAAGTGACTGTAAATACCAGAGTGCCACCGAGGATATGGCGTAACTAACAACAGCCGCAGGATTAAGGCGTAACCCCCACAACACCCTCAGATCCCTCTCATCAATCACTTATCAAGGCTTTTGGATAACTATTTATAGCCACGCCTGCATTTCATGGAACTGTTGAGGAGTAAGGGCAATGACTGTGGAAAGAACATTGTATATACTCTGGATACACAAACAAACATCAGGCAGCATCATATAAAATAGGTTAAAATTTGTTCATTTTGTCTCATAAATTGAAGCATTTTTTCACTCTTAATATAATATTTAACTGCTCAACAGTACAGAGTGGCCTTTGCATACTATCTTCGAGATTACAGCTCTGGGGCTTCATGTATAAAACTGTGCATAGCTAAGCAAACTACAGGTGGCATCTGTGGGGCAAAAAGGAAATGTGGCACACTCGAACTTTCTGCTAAATGACAGTAATGATGCTAATAGTCTTTTGTTATCATGTATAAAATAAATATGTACAGATACATCTGAGATTGGTAGCAGTTTATTTAGTGTTAAATAATATTTCATCATAGTTCCTGGGTGTTCCAATTGGTTCGGCGGTGCTGCAGCTGTGGTCAGAGAGACTTGCAGCACCGCAGCAGCCGTGTCCTCAGAGGAAGTCCTGCAGGTGCAGAGGGACACGATCGCCACTATTAACAATGTGGCCAAGGAGTTGCGGGAAATGGAGTCTGTCTTGCCAGAAATTGGGAAAACAATTACAAAAGGATTGTGTAAGAATAAATAAATAAAAGGAAATCCACCTCTTGTGTGTTTCATAAGTGTTGCATCACTCCTAGATGCTCCAGTCTGTCCCACTCTGCTGGGTCTCAGAATAAATGACCGAAGCTTACTTTTCACATTTTCTTTTGCTAACTGGTAACCATTGCCTTGATTTTATTCTGTGCTGTTTGTGTTGTAGTTTCCCATTTTCCCATAAATTGTACACACACCATGGTCAGAGTTTGCGTGGTGGTAGGAACATTCTCCCACCAAGTTTGGATTTTAGAAATCCTAAAAGTTGACTGTATTTGGCATATGCCGGTTTTCTGTACCTATACCAGCTTTATGCATGAGGTCCCTGGACTGGAAACAGGCCATAGAACTATTAGATTTTCAGAATTAAGCTGAGATGTTGTAATATGTACAAAATGTGCAAAAACAGGCTATCTAACCAAGTCTTACAATCTTATATCAATACAAAGAGTATTTTTGATCTTGTTTGTGAGTGATATGTTTGACAAGAGTAGGATATAGAAGATAATTAACCATGCTATGAGAGTATATGTCTTTTTTTTTTTTACTTAATTTACATGCATGTTAGGTTAAATCATATCACTTAGACACTGTTTGAGATCACACTGTCTTTCAGGCCCAGTTTTATCTGTCAAAACTAGTTTCAAGACCTCTCAGTAGGATTCACACAGCAAAAACTGGCTATAAAAATTGAATACAGATTTAATCAAATTTAATTACCTTACTGCACATTAATGTGAGTAGTCTAAACCTTCCAAAGTTCAGTGTTTTTCTCCCTTATATTAGGATAACATATTTTATAGTGTAGCCCTGTTTTGCTGAATGAAAACTTAGTCTGCCTTAAAAATGTATATGTTGCCATCCACAGAAAAGAAAAATATGTTTAAAAAGATTGTTCTCAAATTAAAAATAATATAATATAATATAATATAATATAATATAATATAATATAATATAATATAATATAATATAATAATTTAAATATAATTTCTTAGGTGCTTTTAATACGATTCAGCCTGCTCTGCTGTGTGAGAAGCTGCAGAAATTCCAGGTGGATCCCTCCACAACCACCTGGATTTACGACTACCTCACAAACAGACCACAGTTTGTGAGACTGAAAGGTTGTGTGTCTGAGATGGTGGTCAGCTGCACTGGAACACCACAAGGGACTGTACTTTCACCATTTCTATTCACGCTGTACACCTCAGACTTCCAGTACAACTCTGAGTTCTGTCATCTGCAGAAATACTCTGATGACTCAGCAGTTGTTGGGTGTATCAGTGATGGACAAGAAGCAGAGTACAGAGAACTGGTCGGTCAGTTTGTGAAATGGTGCGGTGACAATCATCTCATCTTGAATACCAAGAAAACAAAGGAGATGATTGTTGACTTCAGGAGGAACAAGAACACACATAGAAGTGTTTCCATCATGGGAGAGGAGGTGGAGGTGGTGGAGGAATACAAGTACCTTGGAGTTCAGCTGGACAACAGACTTGAGTGGAAAAGCAACACTGAGTACATTTACAAGAAAGGTCAGAGCAGACTCTACTTCTTAAGGAAGCTGAGATCTTTTAACGTCTGCACCAAAATGTTGCAAATGTTCTACAGGTCTGTTGTTGAAAGTGCAATCAGCTTTGCAGCAATCTGCTGGGGCAGCGGCATCAGAACCAGAGACTTGAAAAGAATTAACAAACTGATCAAGAAAGCCGGTTCTGTGCTTGGAGTAACTCTGGAGCCGCTGGAGTTGATCATCAAAAAAAGAATTCTGTACAAGCTGACGAAGATAATGGAAGATCCTTCACACCCTCTACACAACGCCGTGACGAAACAACAGAGTGTGTTCAGTGGGAGGCTTGTTCAAGTCCGATGCAAGACAGAGAGATACAGAAGATCCTTCCTTCCAGCAGCTATCAGGCTGAAGAACAAAGCCCTTAATTAATTAATGTGATTGTTTTACTAAAAAAAAAAAAATAAAAATTACTACTACTACTACAATATTGAATTTCCCTTTGGGATTAATAAAGTATTTTTCATTCATTCATTCATTCATGTTGTCTTGGTAGGACTAAGTATTTCTTTCCAAAAAGAACTGTACCCTATTTACCCATTTATTCACATCTTTTATTTCCCTTATGGCAACATCAGACACCAGAAACAAAACATTTGGCAAAATACAATGATTTCACAAAAAAACAAACAAATAAAAAAACAAAAACAAACATTGATTATTTTTGGTAAACTGGTAGACTAGAACCAGTACTGGTAATTCCCTGCTCCCCAACTCCAACCCACCACACACCTTCATATAAGTCAGAAAACAGCATTTTTAATTTATTTTAGGATACTAGAACACAAAATTAGCATCTGGTTAAACAGCACAAATGTCACCTTCTGGTGCTGAGACACATTCACAGACTCAAAGCAGGGGGGAAAGGAGCCACACTGCATGATTGTTTTTATAATAAGAAAGAAAGTGAAGGAAAAAGAAGGAAAGAGACAACACACTCTAAATGCACAGCACAAGAAATCTTTGGTCTCATTCATGAGTTAGGACTGTACAATGAAACCATGATTGGGAATTTCATAGTTAACCTGTGGAACAAATGAATGTTTTTCATGATAGTTTCTGAACCAACATTATCTCCATCTAAGACAGCCAAATGCACAGTGAGTCACACAAATCCTCATCAAAAGAACTGTTTCTCTGTTTTACATTTTGGCACATGTTTTTTGGTAAGGTTATGCCTACAGGATTACCACCTGATAGAAAAATTTACTGAGCCTGCCTCTACACTGAAAGCATTGCCTACAACAGTATTTCTCAAACTTTGTGAGCCAAAACCCCCACAATAACATATGGCGGTATTTCCTTGGGACCCCCAGTTTGAAAAGCGCTGGCCTATAACTGTTTATCCACTTCAAGTGTTTCTTGGTTTTTGGTTTGAGTCAAAAAGTCTTAAAGCAGCATTCATTACTAAGAGATATAAAGTGGAATTAACCTGCTGACATTTGCCCTTTGTAAAGTAAATTTGAACGTTAAAAAATATATACAACACATTGTATGTTTCCTTCATTAATGCAGTGTTGAAAGGCCTCATGACTGTCGAACATGCAGGAATGACTTCCGCTTGAAGACGGGCTTTGACCCAGTCGATTGTAGCTGTAAAAGCTTGATTAACAGGTTTTTGTCATCAGGACCAGATTCTATGATGGTTCATCCCATGTTACTGGTTGGTGACTTTGAGAACGAGGAAATATTTAAATATGTTTGTTACTTCCACAACGAAGCTGCCAACACAGTTGCATATAGTTGTAACACAGTTTCACTCAACTTTTTTTACAAAAAAAAAAAAATATACATATATATATATGATAATAATAGTCATGTAATGCTGTTTGCATTTAAAACAACTGTCAAATTGATAGGTTATCTACTGAAATTGATACGATATCTAAAAAATTTAGACTGATACTGTCTTAAATCTTCTGAGCATTTAATACGGCAGCCATCTGTCCTTTATCATTAGCAGGCTTGGTTCAATTAGGGGCAAAAATACAAACTTCAGAAAAAATGTCACCTACTATGCTGAGAAATATTTTTATATGAAACTATTTGACTACCCTTTTTTTCTAGGCTTCACTGAGATATTATATTCATATTTTTACTGAATTTCCTTCCACAGCTACCACTGTGTTGTGTGTTCACAAGAAGGTGATGAGCACTGCAAAGTCCCTTAAATGCACCATTAGCCCCAGTACCACTCGTCAACATTATTAAATGCTTGGTACTCTTTGTGCCTTTTGAGGTAATCACATGCCAAGCATGTGTGCTCTGCCCAAGCATATACCTTCCTTACTGTAAAGTGTTGCCGCCACTTGAAGTAATTAAGGTACATTTCATCATTTTTGTCAAGAAGCATCAAGTACTCTGCCAGTTCCTTGGGTGAGTTGAAATCATCTACATGGATGAAGGCATCTTGTTTAATAAAGTTCTCGTAGTTCTTTCTGGATGTACCCAGAACTACTGGCACTGTGCCCACAGAGAGAGGGTTGTACAGTTTTTCAGTAATGTAGTCTTTGTGAACTGAGTTCTCAAAAGCCAAGTAGAACTTACAGCTGGCCATGGTGGGGCTGAAATCTTGGTCAGAGATGGGCTTCCCAAAGGCATTTCCATATACATGAACCTCAACATGATTTTTTAAATCATCGTAATATTTCGTACGCAAATGGTTCTGGTTCCAGTTGCTCACAATCCAGCATACCAGCTTATCTTTTTTAGGTGGTACAAACGCCTCCTGAGTCTCTGAAGGTATAATAGACCCTGAGGGCACTTGAATGTCAGCATCCCGACGATAATTAAGTGTAAGATTGAACAAGTTTGCCATGCCAGGCAGCTTAGATGAATGAGACGGTGACTCCAAGTTCATCCATATCCACTTTTGAAATGATGGCCGCTGGAGCTTCGGCAGATTGGATAGATCACCAGAGATGTCTCGGTGATGGATGACAACACCATCTGACTTGTTGTAGAGGTTTCTGTCTGCTGTGATGAAACAGCCCTCAATGTTGAAAAGAGAGCTACAGACATTCAGATCATAGGTTTGTCCAAAGGGCCAAAGCCAGAGCAGCACAACGGTCATGATTTCACTGCTCCCAGTAACAAGGTGTGTCTTGACCTGCTCCGTGTAAGCTGTTGGTTCTATTGGTCTATAAAGCCAGTTGGTGGATGGCTTGAAATACATAAAAAATAAAGTCACAAAGCATCCCAGAATGAAGGTAGCAAGCAGAAGGGGTCGTAGGATTTTGTGAAAAGCTGTGGTTGACATATTCTGTTCTGAAAATGATAGAGAAAAGCAAGAATAAAGTCATGATATAATGCACCCAATAGTTTCTATCAATACCAACAGTGACAGCTCTTCAATCACATTGCTAGACAAACCTTTTGACTATGTTGAAAATCCACAAAATAGCTGAGATTGAGGTAACTGGAGGAAACAGAGGGCTGTACCGATCTTCTTTGTGAGTTACTGTTGATAAAAAAAAGAAAAAGAAAAACTGCAGGTCACAGATGTGAGATGCTTCTCTTTGCTGCCCAGAATAGCAAGGGTCCTTAGTTATCCAATGATGTGCATTTCTTCATGAATCAGCAGGTCTTCCAAATGTCTCCTTTAAGAGAGTAAGGATAAGATAACGGGAAAAAATTAGGAACCAAAGAGTTGGAAACAGGGGACACACCATCACAATGAAAATAACATGTCAACATGCAGAGCCAGGTTAACTAGTAAAAAATAAAGTAGAAACAGTAAAGTTCTTTAAGAAATAATAAGCTAATCCTGGATATTAAAAGATTTTTGAAGCATGGGTTGAAGCTTCCATCTGATATTATTTTTTAGCATAATATGCGTTGGTCGGAAATACTGCCTTCTAAAGACTACGGAAAGCACAAAAGCCCCCAGCCTCTCTGATCCTTCTCACCTACTTGATGCATAAGTTGACTATCAAAGCACAATGAGCTGCCAAATCTAGATTTAAATCTTGGGACATAACTTTGTTTGGTTTCATACATCACTGAGCCAAATTTGAATGAAAACAACAAAGTCAAAACTTCTTTACATCATATTTTGAATTCTATAGGCCTTCATCTCTTCCATCTCTATAATATTTGACTCTAATAAACAGATATGCACCCACAGACCTCCTGAGCCAGTGTTGCTGGTTAAAGAGGTCTGAAGCTGGTGATCCCTGTCAAAGTGATCACCAGCTTCGGACTTTGGACTGGTGAGAGTGCAAAGACATGACTTTGATGCAAGACATCAATGTAACTCATTGTTTTATGTTCATCTCTAGTTGGTAACTACTTAAAGTAGTACTTTATTGTAGCAGTTTGGTAATAATACTTTAATAAAAAATAGTTAGTTCCTCCTATTTACAGTCTTTTAAAGTCTTTTAAAAGTATTTTATTTATTTATTTTTTTAGCACTAGTGTCCTTCTTTAATTAGTAGCTAGACAGGAAAGATGGCAGAAGAGAGGGAGAAGTGACATGCTTCAAAGAGCCCCAAACCTTGGCCAGCCATGACGAGGACCTATAGGCGAATCTTTGTTTACATCTTTTTGCGCATGCGCGTGTGGTTGGGTGGCAAGAAGACCTGTTGAGATGGCGGAACCTGCTAGCATAAACAAGAAAGTAAACGGGCGAAATCCAAATTATATAAGTACGCTAAGCTCCGAAGACCAGAGGAGGTTTAGAGAGAAACTAAAAATTTGTGTTGCAGACAAAATCGAACAAATACAAAGCCCATATGAAGTCTGGGATGACGAAAAATACTGGTCTGACTCACCTGCATCTTGGCCACAGATGTGCTGGGGAGATATTTATTCTTATTTAGTTGAAAGCCCTGGACCCTTCACCCACGAGAAGTTAAAAGCTTTTAAAAGCCTCGAAGCTTATAACTATTTTGTTTCAAGAAAGGTTGGGCCAATCTTTTCGGTGAAACAAAAATCAGTGGTCGTGCTCAAAGCGGAGGTCAGACCCGGCCAAGTAGAGTCACAGCGTGATTCGCATCTTCCGTGGGTGATCGCCCAAGAAAACGGTGAAATAATCACATGTCACTGCGACTGCAAAGCCGGGTAAGGCTTTATCAGTGCCTTTGAATTTTTCATTTTAAATCTAATGACTGTTTTTCAATTTTATTGGTCCTGTTAACTATAATTTAAATGGCGTTTGGTCTATCGTGAAAAACGATCATAACATCTTACAAAATTTTTCTTTCAAATCCAGTCTAGGAGAAACATGCAGTCATGTAGCAGCTTTAATGTTTAAAGTAGAAACAGCGGTCAGGATAGGACTTACCGTGATGCAATGCGGCAAAAGGTAAACACTGACGTCACGAAAGATTCGCCTATACCGTGATGCAATGCGGCAAAAGGTAAACACTGACGTCACGAAAGATTCGCCTATAGCCTCATGAGGTGGCTACTCTACAAAGAGAGCTAAAAACCACCCCAAAGTGGATTCAAGTCTTACAAACAGGATCAACTTTGTGTCTCTTGACAGTTTTATGGCTCCTAAATGGTTTATCAAGTTGCCTGTATGATTTAACTTTTCCATGCTACCATCACTATAGCTAGAAATACTAATGCAATACACTTTACACTCTACCAGGATTGCTTATTTGGACGATTTCAGAAGGGCTTATAAATTAAATAAAAAAACTGTTTGTTTGGCTCCATTTAGATTAAACTTTGAAAGCAGACAGAAAACTCGCCTTAATGAGAAACACAGCAGGTTTGTTTCAGCTGAATAAGTTAAATAATTCTGTGCCATCTTTGAGGTTTTAATCCAATGGAGTGAGAGGTCAACCTGCTTTTAGCTGTAATACAAGTTCCTCAGATATTACAGGTTAAGTTAATAATTTTAACTTCCTGGGTTATATTTAAATGGAAAGTAAAGTAAAAGAACTTAATTAAAGAACACATTGACCTGTCTACTCTATTGTGGAAAGTGTACAAATGTTGAAAATTATGCAAAACAATAAAAATAGAAATAAAAGTAAACCCAAACATACAACCAAACAAGATTCCTGCTGTTTTAACAGAACAAGAGGAAGCTGACTGATTGAGCCACCAAACCGTCTTCAATTGAAATCAGGACGCATGCAGTACACTCAGGCGTAGCATTAATCCTGTCATTCCTTGTGCAACCTTCCTACCTCCCACACACACCCAAAGACATAAAAAAAAAAAAAAAAAAAACAGTGATCCACAACCAGGTTAGAGTATGATTAAGGCAGGTTCTGAAGAGTAAGCTTAATGGGAAAGACAAAGTCCAAGCCATCAACACAAGTGCCCTGTCTGTTATCTCTCTCTCTCTCTCACTCTCTCTCTATATATATGTATATACATGTTAAAATAAAAAAGAAAAAAGGATATCAGCTGGTCATTAAAGCATGAGAAGATCAAACAATTTATGGCTGTGTGTTGCAGGTGTTATTTTTATGCAGCATGGCTGTTTTACCTGATTTTTAACCTTATAACGAACTGTAAGACAAAATTGTGTGGATTATCACTATGTTTATTATATTGTGATTTCATTTGTAATTCATCACGATACTTTGGACTAATCATTATGTTTTTAGAATCTGCTTTATACCAATTATTATAATTTAGGTATTAATATTTAGAAATGTACTCAGCAGCATTTTTGCTTGTGTGTGTGCTGATTTATGCTTTGGAACCAAAGGGGAAGCTGTGGATAAGACATGATTGGGCAAGAAAGACCACTACATACTCGGCTCTCCATATCGTATCTTATAAACGAGTGGTGTAAATGTCCATCAGAAAAGGGCAGCCAACAAATTTCTGGGCAGTTTGAATGACCTGAAGCCTCCTTCTGCCTGCCTCAGTGCAGCTGCCGTACCACACTGTGATGCAGTACGTCATTAGGCTCTCAACGGATGAGCGGTAGAAGGTCAGCAGCATATTGGTGCTCAGGTTGTTCTTCCTGAGAGCCCTCAGGAAATCTTTCAATCTCTCTTTACAGTTGTAAAGCTAATTGACACCTGCAGTGTCCAAACACAACCAGCATCCTCTTAAAATGTGGTGAGCTTGTGGAGCGAGTGCATTTGTTTATATAAAACCACCAGATGAATCTAAAGGTTAGACAGAGGTGTCATTAAGCAGGGTACCAGAGCATAACCTTGAGTTCTTAATGAAAGTAATCTTAATAATTAAAGCCAGTGTTGTGGTAAATTTGAATTATTAAAGACCACATTCAACAGGTGGCTCTGGGAGCCAAAGATTACTTGGAAATCTACAGAATTATATTACTTGCAGTTGAGGGAATGGATCAGATCAAATCCTATCCTGATTGTGACTTGTTCTGGAATGAACGACAAATAGTTTAATTTATTCCTGAGGAAAATTATGTTAGACCACATTCTTCAATATTTTGCTATTCATAATAAAATAACAAAATGCTTTGTAAATTACCAAAAGTTCAACCTGACAAAAGCATTGTTGTAATTTCATTATTGTATGTTATTGAACTGAACCCCAGAAGACAAAACAAAGCTGCCTTTCTTTTTTTTTTTAAACTTGTCCTGTCCAGCATCACAACAAGCAAAATGATAATCTGGTTGCTGTATCGTGCTGAACAAATTTGCTTTGCCAAGTGGAGGCCTATGGGTAAGGCTCCTCTTGATAATCTGATTTATTTATTTATTTATTTATTTACTTTGAATCACAGAATCTATGTAATCTTGCTGGGCCTGACCGGAGGGGCCAGAAAAAGATGGAAAATAGCAAAAAGAGCAAAAGGGAAAGAAGACAAAAAGATCACAGACAGAAGGAAACGACCCTTCAATCCACACCATCACCAGACAACAAACTGTTACACCTGTACATGAACACACCAGAAAATTTCCTACAACTTTTACAAAAACAGAAACACACACACACAAAAAAAAACAGAGCTGCTAGTCATTAAGAGTTTTTAAATAGTAACCAAATCAAAAAGACACATCATGAAAGTAGCCTAACAGCAACCAGATACTAACTCACAGGAAAATAAAAAAAAGAATTGTCTCTTAGTATAAAAACCCACTGGACAAGTCAGTGATTGTGTCAGCATGCAGAGCATGAGGAATAAGGAGTGATCAGTGATGAAGAGTGGTGAGTGAGATTGTGCACATGCGACCACGCCTCTACGGAGGTCAGAGGCAGACCAGGGCAGCCCAGAGACCCGGGCCCTCAGCAGCAGCCCTGGAGCACTAACCCAAGCTACCACATCACGAAGACGACTCCAGCCCCACCCAAAGGGTGGCAGAGGAGGGCCCCAGCAAGAGCCCCCCACGGTCTTGGGGCACAGGTCCCAGTGGGCCAAGATCGGCAGCCGCTGACCCCGCCAGGGACCAGCCACCCAGGGTAGCCCAAGCGAAGGGCCGAGGGCCCCAGGAACCCAGAAGCGGCCGCCCCACCCACCAAAGCAGAGGGCCCGCAACATGCCTAGGAGGACCAGGCCCCCCCCCAGACAGCCACCCGACATAGGCCAGCACACACCCCGATGTTCTAGCCGCACACCCCAGGAACCAGGGCGCCATCGACCCCCTCCCCTCACCCCCTACCTACTCCAGTCTGCACCCCATATAACCCCACACTCACACCCTCCCCTGTGCCGTACCCACAAGCACTCACCATCACACAGTCACGTCACACATAACCCACCCACCATGCCCCGTGGGGGACACCCCAGGCTGACCAGAGGACAGCACCCACAGAGCCAGCAGCCCATCAGCGCAGCCACCCCGGGACCCGGCCCTGGGGCAACCATCTCCCCTTGCTCGCCACCGGCCACACCCATGGGGAACAGGGGTGTGAGAGGTCCCCAATACCCTCTCCCTCCCCGCTCCTGACTGTTTATGTAGTGTGTGTTGTGTCCCCCAGGGCAAGACAGGCCAGGAGAGGCCGCCCCCTACGACCGGACCATTTAGGGACCGCATCAGAAGGTACCCACCCCCCCACATGCCTAACGGAGAGTGAGAGGATGGGGACAGCGGCAGACCCATGGCACACCACCCCCCAGCCCCGCCCAGGCCCCCCCCACAAGTGCACTTAACCCCGCCCCAACCACACACAGAAACACATGCACACACCTATTTCCTTGCACACCCCCGCTCATCCTAACATATACATGCCTCCTCAGCCCCACCCACACAATATAAACACTCACACAGCATACAACCCTCCCACTCTC
This sequence comes from Melanotaenia boesemani, assembly GCF_017639745.1. Classification (NCBI taxonomy): domain Eukaryota; kingdom Metazoa; phylum Chordata; class Actinopteri; order Atheriniformes; family Melanotaeniidae; genus Melanotaenia; species Melanotaenia boesemani. The sequence goes on from NC_055701.1 coordinate 15,201,557, forward strand.
TCTCCCCAGACACACTCCCACTCATCCTAGCACATGCATACGCACGTACACAAACATACCCACACACCCACACAAACATCATCCAACGCATAGACACACACACAACATACAAGCATCACTGTCTCACACCCCAGCACCTCCCCCTATAGTCCCTAGAACCCACTCAGCCCTCCTTCAAACCCCTACACCCCTCCTGCCACCGGGCCGTACCCTGGGTCCCAGGGGGGCAACCAGATACCAGGGCATGCACCAACCCACACCAGCACATCCAGGCAGGCCCAGACCCCCAGCACATACGGACCCCACCTCCCTGGAGGGAGGAGGACTACCCCTAGGCACCAGAGCCCAGAACCAACCACCCAGCCCGCCCCGGAATAGCCCGACCAACGCCCACCGACCCAGGCGTCACCAGTGGCCTCACCTCCCTGCCACGAGGCGACACCAACCGCTGGCCCCCACAGCCCCTGACAGAGCCAGACCCAGAGCCACCTCACAGAGCAGCCCGGCCCCGCACTACGGGAAACCACAAAGAACCCGCAACCACCAGTCACTCCCGGCCATTTTCCAACCCCCAAAGCAACGAGGTCACAGTCCTCCACCTCCACTAAGTGATGGAGCTAAGCACAGGGGACCAGAGGGAATGAGATTCAGCGAAATGATTCTTTGAGGAGGCAAACATTGTCTCACTACTGATGTGGTCAACTAAGAGATTCCTAAACTGCTGAATACACAGATTATTTTTGGTTTTCCAGTTCACAAGGATAGTTTTCTTTGCGATGCAAAATGCTGTGCGTATCATGTGTGCAGAGTTAATTGCCATATTAATGTCACCCAAGTCACCTGGTAGACACAGTGCGGGGTTTGCAGGAATATTACATTTAAACCATGTGACATGTCCACACATACCTGAAGCCAGAACCTGCGGACAGGTGTGCAGGACCACAAGGCATGGAGATAGTTGTCAGGTGTGTTTTCATTGCAGTGTGGGCAGATGTTTGATTGTGACAGACCCATCCTGAACATCCTTTGTCCTGTACAATGAGTTCTATGCAGAATTTTGAATTGTATCAATTGCATATTAGAATTCTTAGTAATTTTAAAGGTGTTTAAACATATTTGTGACCATTTATCTTTATTAAAGTTACTGGATAAGTCACCCTCCCATTTTGAAGTTGGAAGACAGATTGAGTCTTCTAGTTTGGATAATAGTCTATATGTTTTTGATAATAGCTTTGGGGCATTGAGATTCATGAATTCTGCCACCCTTAATAGGTAGCTGTAAGTTTAATTGATTAATGGCATATTTTTTACATATAATAGATTTAAGCTGGTGATATTCTAAAAAATTTTTGTTACTGATTCCATATTGTGAAGTGAGAATATTAAATGAGAAGAAGTTTCCATTTTCTGTTATATGTTCTAACTGTTTTATTCCTTAAATTTTTCCATTGGGTAAAATTGATAAGCTTTTTGTTTTGCAGGATGTCAGGGTTGTTCCAGAGGGGTGTAAACTTACATGGAAAAAGTAAGGATTTGGTTATTTTTAGAAATTCCCACCAAGCCACTAAAGAGGAACTGATATTAATGCTTTTAAAACACTTATGTGTTTTAATGGTTGCGCTGATGAATGGCAGGTCAGAGATAACCAGATCCTCACATAATGCTTGCTCTACATCTAACCATGATTCATCCAGACTGCTAGGTTTAAGCCATTTGGAGATATATTGCAGTTTATTAGCTAAGAAAAAGTGATTAAAGTTAGGTAGCTCCAATCCATCTCTATATTTAGTCTGTTGTAAAGTTTTTAGACTGATACGTGATGGCTTGTTTTTCCATAAAAATTTAGATATATGTGAGTCCAGTGACTTAAACCAGCTGGAGGATGGTTTAGTGGGTATCATTAAAAACAGGTAGTTTACTTTAGATAGAACCATCATTTTAACTGTGGCAACCCTCCCTATGAGTGATATGGGTAAGCGCCTCTACCGTGAGAGATCATCCTCTATTGCTTTAAGTAGAGGACATAATTTAGCTTTGTTAGTTCTAATAACCTGGGAGAAATGTTTATGCCTAGATATCTAATGTTTCCAGTCTGTATTGGAGTATTGGGTGTGTTTTGTAGGTCACAGTTAATGGGCCTAACAATAGTCTTAGACCAGTAATAGAGTAGTCAGATATTGATGAGAATGTGTTATTAAGTGTGATTGTCTGGGGGAGAGATGCCGGTGGGTTCTGGCGGAAAAGTAATACATCATCAGCATAAAGACTTATCTTATGTTCTATATTTTTGGCATGGATTCCTTTAATCTCTTTATTTTGTCTTATGGCAGCAGCTAGGGGTTCAATAAAAAAAGCAAAGACTGATGGAGAAAGCGGGCAGCACTGTCTGGTTCCTCTCTGCAACCAGAAGTTTAGAGAAGTTTGATCATTGGTCTTCACACATGCATTTGGGTTGTTATATAATATTTTTATCCAATCTATGAAAGATGACCCAAACCCAAATTTATTTAACGTTGCAAATAAAAATTTCCAGTTTACTCGGTCAAATGCTTTTTCTGCGTCTAAAGATATGACTGTGGATTCCAGATTATATAGAGTAGAATAATCTAAGATGTTAATTAATCTATGCATGTTAGTAGAGGAATGCCTACCTTTAATAAAGCCTGTTTGGTCAGGATGTATTATTAGAGGGGTTATTTTTTCTATCCTTCTGTCCAAAGCTTTGCTAATTATTTTGAGATCTACATTTATTGACATTTATTTATTTATTTATTTATTTATTTATTTATTTATCTAAGAACAAATCCAGGGCCCTCATTTATGAACCATTCATGGAAACTATCTTGAATTCCATCCTACAAATGAAATTTAAACATTTGTAAGTACAAAAAAAGAGGCCATGGAGGCTAACTGTTGAAAAATCCCACATGTTCTAAATCACCTGCTCCGGTTCATTCAAACATCTGTTCCCTCGGTTCTCTCTTTCAAGGTAACGTTTATCTAAATAAATAGATCTGAAGTACATAAGCGCAAGGCCTAGATATTATCAATCTCCTGAAACATCAAAAGACGAGTTAAAAACTAAAGTAGAAAACAAAAGTAAAAAACTACACAAAGTAGAAATCTCAAAAAGAAATTAATTGGGCAAACTTACAGACAACCACATGTGATTCACATGTGCTCTATAAATAAAGCTGGATTGGATGCTTTAAGAGTATATGTCTTTTTTTTAGTTATCTTCAATTGATTAATTTACATGCATGTTAGGTTAAATCATATCACTAAGACACTGTTTAAGATCACACTGTCTTTCTGGCCCAGTTTTATCTGTGGAAACTTGTCAAGTACGATTCACACTGCAAAAATCGGCTATAAAAATACTTAAATTGAAAAGAGTCAGACTATAATCCAGAGAAATAATCTCTTTCTCACTTTTAAGAGAAAAGACCTTAAAACAAGATATTAAACAAGATGATTTTTTCAAATTCAAGTAGTGCTACTGCAGCAATGCACACAATATAGACGGGGGTCGGCAGTGGGTTCAAAGAGTGGTTGGTGTGGCACTGCCATATTTCCATCAGTCCGCTCCCATGACCCACCACCAGTGTGTGAATGTGATGCGAATAAATGATAGACTTAATGTATAAATCTTATCCATTATGTATTTTATTTAATGCAGATCTTATCAAATTTAATTACCTGCATTTTAATGTGTGTAGTCTAAATCTTCCAAAGTTCAGTGTTTTGCTCCCTTATATTACGATAACATATTTTTATAGTGTAGCCCTGTTTTGCTGAATGAAAACTTAAGTCTTCTTTAAAAATGTTTGTTTAGTCATCCACAGAAAAATACCTTTAAAAACATCGTTCTCAAATTAAAAATAAGCTTCCAAACCAAATATAATTTCTTAGGAATGTTGTCTTGGTAGGACTAAGGATTCCATTCATAAAAGAACTGTACCCTATTTACCCATTTATTCACATCTTTTATTTCCCTTATGGCAACATCAGACACCAAAAACAAAACATTTGGCAAAATACAATGATTTCACAAAAAACAAACAAATAAAAAAACAAAAACAAACAGTGATTATTTTGGTAAACTGGTAGACTAGAATCAGTACTGGTAACCCTCTGCTCCCCAACTCCAACCCACCACACACATTCATATAAGTCAGTAAACAGCATTTTTAATTTATTTTAAGGATATTAACAAAATTAGCATCATGTTAAACAGCACAAATGTCACCTTCTGGTGCTGAGACACATTCACAGACTCAAAGCAGGGGGGAAAGGAGCCACACTGCATGATTGTTTTTATAATAAGAAAGAAAGTGAAGGAAAAAGAAGAGAAGAGGAAACACATTCTAAATGCACAGCACAAGAAAGCTTTGGTCTCATTCATGGGTTAGGACTGTCCGTGAAACCATGATTGGGAATTTCATTGTTAATCTGTGGAACAAATGAAAGTCTTTCATGATAGTTTCTGAACCAACATTATCTCCATCTAAGACAGCCAAATGCACAGTGAGTCACACAAATCCTCATCAAAAGAACTGTTTCTCGGTTTTACATTTTGGCACATGTTTTTTGGTAAGGTTATGCCTACAGGATTACCACCTGATAGAAAAATTTACTGAGCCTGCCTCGACTCTGAAAACATTGCCTACGACAGTATTTCTCAAATACTGTGTGTTTACCTTAAGACCCCCAGTTTTAAAACCACTATAACTGTTTATCCACTTCAAGTGTTTCTTGGTTTGTGGTTTGATTCAAATACTCTTAAAGCAGCATTCATCACTAATGGATATAAAGTGAAATTCACCCGCTGACATTTGCCCTTTGTAAAGTAAATTTAGACGTTTAAAAATATATACAACACATTGTACGTTTCCTTCATTAATGCAGTGTTGGAAAGCCTCATGACTGCCAAACATGCAGGAATGACTTCCGCTTGAAGACGGGCTTTGACCCAATCGATTGTAGCTGTAAAAGCTTGATTAACAGGTTTTTGTCATCAGGACCAGATTCTATGATGGTTCATCCCATGTTTCTGGTTGGTCACTTCGAAAATTAAGAAATATTTAAATATGTTTGTTATTTCCACAACAAAGCTGCCAACACAAGTGGCATATATATATATATATATATATATGTGTGTGTGATAATAATGGTCATGTAATGCTGTTTGCATTTAAAATAACTGTCAAATTGATAACTTATCTTCTGAAATTGATCCGATATCTACAAAAATTTTACATTTTGCCATGTGATTGCGGGTGTGTACTATAAACACACAAAAAAAAAATCTACAATGACAGCTTTCAAACACTTACAAATATGATCTTACAAAGAACTTCACTTTCCACCGTCTTGCAAAACAATGAAAATGTTAATTTCATTTCACCAAATTCAGAAAATCATTCTGAATTAAACAGAATATTAGAGTAAACATATTAGACAAAATAAGGTCTTTCAAATTAGACAAAAGAACAATCAAAAATATATAAATCAAATTAATCACTTCTGCGGTGACCTTGTTCTCTTTCTAGCCTGTTAAATTTTAAGTCAAACGCAACCTCACCAGGGATATTGGGACTTCCTGTTGCAGTGCAACCGCTCTGCACTATATTGTATTGACATTCACAAAGGCTTCAAGTACAATGTAATACACGTGATATGAAAAATTCACAAGAAGAATAAATCGTATTCCTTTTCGCAGCATAGATTCTCGTCTGCTGAGACACTGATACTGTCTTGAACCTTCTGAGCACTTAATACAGCAGCCGTCTGTCGTTTATCATAAGCAGGCTTGGTTCAAAGAGCTGCTGATTCATGAAGAAACAAAAAAAAACCTTCAGAAAAAAATGTCACCTACTGTACTAAGAAATATATTTAAATGACACCATTTGACTACCCTTTTTTTCTAGGTTTTACTGAGATATTACATTCATATTTTCACAGATTTTTTTTTCCTGAGCTACCATTTCTTCACTGCGTTGTGTGTTTACAAAGGGTGATGAGGACTGTAAAGTCCCTTAAATGCATCATTAGCCCCAGTACCACTTGTCAAGACTATTAAATGCTTGGTACTTTTTGTGCTTTTTGAGGTAATCACACGCCAAGCATGTGTGCTCTACCCAAAAATGTACCTTCTTTACTGTAAAGTGTTGGCGCCATTTGAAGTAATTAAGGTACATTTCATCATTTTTGTCAAGAAGCATCAAGTACTCTGCCAGTTCCTTGGGTGAGTTGAAATCATCTACATGGATGAAGGCATCTTGTTGAATAAAGTTCTCATAGTTATTTCTGGTTGTACCCAGAACTACTGGCACTGTGCCCACAGAGAGAGGGTTGTACAGTTTTTCAGTAATGTAGTCTTTGTGGACTGAGTTCTCAAAAGCCAAGTAGAACTTACAGCTGGCCATGGTGGGGCTGAAATCTTGGTCAGAGATGGGCTTCCCAAAGGCATGTCCATATACATGAACCTCAACATGATTTTTTAAATCATTGTAATATTTCCCACGCAAATGGTTCTGGTTCCAGTTGCTCACAATCCAGCATACCAGCTTATCTTTTTTAGGTGGTACAAATGCCTCCTGAGTCTCTGAAGGTATAATGGACCCATAGGGCACTTCAATGTCAGCATCCCGACGATAGTTAAGTGTAAGATTGAACAAGTTTGCCATGCCAGGTAGCTTAGATGAATGAGACGGTGACTCCAAGTTCATCCATATCCACTTTTGAAATGATGGCCGCTGGAGCTTCGGCAGATTGGATAGATCACCAGAGATGTCTCGGTGATGGATGACAACACCATCTGACTTGTTGTAGAGGTTTCTGTCTGCTGTGATGAAACAGCCCTCAATGTTGAAAAGAGAGCTACAGACATTCAGATCATAGGCTTGTCCAAAGGGCCAAAGCCAGACCAGCACAACGGTCATGATTTTACTGCTCTCAGTAACAGGGTGTGTCTTGACCTGCTCCGTGTAAGCTGTTGGTTCTATTGGACCAAAAGTAGTCATGTTTTTATCACTCTTGGTGGAAAACAGATTCTTCACCTGGTCTGTGAAAACAGTTGAATCCAATGGACCATAAAACCAGTTGGTGGATGGCTTAAAATACATAAAAAATAAAGTCACAAAGCATACCAAAATGAAAGTAGCAAGCAGAAGGGGTCGTAGGATTTTGTGAAAAGCTGTGGTTGACATATTCTGTTCTGAAAATGATAGAGAAAAGCAAGAATAAAGTCATGATATAATGCACCCAATAGTTTCTATCAATACCAACAGTGACAGCTCTTCAATCACATTGCTAGACAAACCTGGTTTTGACTGTATGTTGAAAATCCACAAAATAGCTGAGATTGAGGTAACTGGAGGAAACAGAGGGCTGTACCGATCTTCTTTGTGAGTTACTGTTGATAAAAAAAAGAAAAAGAAAAACTGCAGGTCACAGATGTGAGATGCTTCTCTGCTCCTGAGTAGAATAGCAAGGGTCCTTAGTTATCCAATGATGTGTATTTCTTCATGAATCAGCAGGTCTTTCAAATGTCTCCTTTAAGAGAGTAAGGATAAGATAATGGGAGAAAATTAGGAACCAAGAGAGGTGGGAATGGGGGGGCACACCATCACAATGAAAATAACATGTCAACATGCAGAGGCAGGTTAACTAGTAAAAATGAAGAAGAAACACAAATGTTCTTTAAGAGATAATAAGCTAATCCTGGATATTAAAAGATTTTTGAAGCATGGGTTGAAGCTTCCATCTGATATTATTTTTAGCATAATATGCGTTGGTAGAAAATGCTGCCTTCTAAGGACCAAGGAAAGTACAAAAGCCCCCAGCCTCTCTGATCTTTCACACCTTCTTGATGTATAAGTTAACTATCCAAGCACACTGAGCTGCCAAATCTAGATTTAAATCTTGGGACATAACTTTGTTTGGTTTCATACATCACTGAGCCAAATCTGAATGAAAACAACAAAGTCAAAACTTCTTTACATCATATATTCCCAAATTTCCCTGAGGTCTCTCCAAAGGGATTAATAAAGTATTTCTATTCTATTCTATTTTGAATTCTATAAGCCTTCATCTCTTCCATCTCTATAATATTTGACTCCAATAAACAGATATACACCCACAGACCTCTTGAGCCAGTGTCCTGTAAGCTTTCACTTGCAGGACCCTACAATAGTTCTACAAATAGTTCTACAACAGCTTATTGTCAAGGTCTGCAGCAGCCTCTTAAAGACCCATTATTTGAGTCAGGTGTGCTGCAGCATGGACACTTTGAAAACCTACAAATCGCTGGTTCAAGAAGTCTGAAGCTGGATATTCCTGTCACAGTTTCTCCACGGTGAGAGTCCAATGACATGGCTTTGATGCAAGACATCAATTTAACTCAGTGTTTTATGTTAATCTCTAGTTGGTAACTACTTAAAGTAGTCCTGTATTGCAGCATTGTAGTAAAAATACCTTAACAAAAATAGTTTTCTCCTATTTACAATGGAAAAAAGTCTCTTAAATTTCTTTTTTAGCATTAGTGTTCTTTTTAAATTAGTAGCTAGACAGGAAAGATGGCAGAAGTGAGGGAGAAGTGACATGCTTCAAAGAGCCCCAAACCTTGGCCAGCCATGACGAGGACCTATAGCCTCTGTACATGAGGTGGCTGCTCTACAAAGAGAGCTAAAAAACCACCACAAAGTGGATTCAAGTCTTACAAACAGGATCAACTTTGTGTCTCTTGACAGTTTTATGGTTCCTAAATGGTTTATTAAGTTACCTGTATGATTTAACTTTTCCATGCTACCATCACTATAGCTAGAAATACTAATGCAATACACTTTACACTCTACCAGGATTGCTTATTTGGACAATTTCACTAGGCCTTATAAATTAAATAAAAAACTGTTTGTTTGGCTCCATTTAGATTAAACTTTGAAAGCAGACAGAAAACTCGCCTTAATGAGAAACACAGCAGGTTTGTTTCAGCTGCATAAGTTTAATAATTCTGTGCCATCTTTGAGGTTTTAATCCAATGGAGTGAGAGGTCAACCTGCTTTTAGCTGTAATACAAGTTCCTCAGATATTACAGGTTCAGTTAATAATTTAACTTCCTGGGTTATATTTAAATGGAAAGAAAAAGAACTTAATAAAGAACACATTGACCTGTCTACTCTATTGTACACTCAGGCGAAACATTAATCCTGTCATTCCTAGTGCAACCCTCCTACCTCCCACACACACCCAAAGACATAAAAAAAGAAAATAAAAAAGAAAAACAGTGGTCCACAACTAGGTTAGAGTATGGTTAAGGCAGGTTCTGAAGAGTAAGCTTAATGGGAATGACAAAGTCCAAGCCATCAACACAAGTGCCCTGTCTGTTATCTCTCTCTCTCTCTCTCTCTCTCTCTTTATATATATATATATATATATATATATATATATATATATATATCAGCATGATATTAGCATGTCATTAAAGCATGAAAAGATCAATTTTAAGTTTCAAATATAATCCCTGTACACCTTTTACAAATAATTTCTAAGGTTTTGCGTGTCAAGCAGAAAAAAGGCATGGGACACTTCATGACTGAGACATTTGAGCTGTATTAGCTTCAGGGCACAATACTAGATGCTATTATTTCTGCAGATGTGATATATATGATCTGTACATCACATTTTGTGTACCAAGAGAAAGAAATATAAAACAGTAGGACAGAATAGCTTATTCTTTAAGCAGTGTATTCTACAATTGGAGCAGGGACACATTGAAAACTTGCAGAACACTGGCCCAAGAGGTCCATGTTTGGTGATTACTGACCTAGGGCTTAACCTATACTGGTGGTTCAACATACCCAAGGCATCTTTAAGTGACCGTGTGTAACTAACAAGAGAGATCTTTCTAAGAGGTCAGTAACTCTATAAGTAAATCCAGGTGGATTTGTGCAACTTTATGTAAAATGTAGAATGTAGAATGGAGTGCAACCTTCCTACCTCTCACACACACCCAAAGACATAAAAAGAAAGAAAGAAAGAAAAAAAAAAAACACAGTGGTCCACAACCAGGTTAGAGTATGATTAAGGCAGGTTCTGAAGAGTAAGTGCCCTGCCTGTTTTCATATATCTATCGATATATATATATATATATATATATATATCCCACACACCCAAAGACATAAAAAAAGAAAATAGAAAAGAAAAACAGTGGTCCACAACCAGGTTAGAGTATGATTAAGGCAGGTTCTGAAGAGTAAGCTTAATGGGAAAGACAAAGTCCAAGCCATCAACACAAGTGCCCTGTCTGTTATCTCTCTCTCTCTCTCTCTCTCTCTCTATATATATATATATATATATATGTATATACATGTTAAAATAAAAAAGACAAACGGATATCAGCTGGTCATTAAAGCATGAGAAGATCAAACAATTTATGTTTGTGTGTTGCAGGTGTTATTTTTATGCAGCATGGCTGTGTTACCTGATTTTTAACCTTATAACGAACTGTAAGAAAAATCCTGTGTATTATCATTATTTTCATATTTTTGTGATTTCATTTGTTATTCATCATGATACTTTGGACAATGGATAATTATGTTTTTAGAATCTACTTTGTACCAATTATTATAATTTAGGTATTAATATTTAGAAATGTACTCAGCAGCATTTTTGCTTGTGTGTGTGTGCTGATTATGCTTGGGAACCAAAGGTGAAGCTGTGGATAAGACATGATTGGGCAAGAAAGACCACTACATACTCGGCTCTCCATATCTTATCTTATAGAAAATGTTGAAACCTGAAACTGTAGTTCTGAAGTATTTGATGTTTGAGGGAAGAACTCTGTGAACCTCCCCTATAAAATCTTGTGATCTGTAAACCAGTTCAGTGTGTGTATCAGACTCGTATGTTCGTAAGTAAATTGTTAACATTAAGTAATGGTCTGTGTCTTTCTTGTGTTGAAGGTTAAGCTTAGCAGTGCTTGGTGTTTGGAAGAATTTTCCTAACAAGAACAAATAAAAAAATAATAGAGTAGATTTATTGTAAACATTTTAATTAATTTTCTGTCGTCTAAAATGAAAATGTATTAAAATGGATTTAAGTTATAAACCAACTTCATGATACAAAAAAATTCAGAGCTTAAGCTGAAGTTACTTGCCTTTTCCAATTTTTCCTCTTAGATTGGTGAATACCAATCCCTCTGTAAGTTCAAGTGTCATGCTGACTGGCCCTATTTTACAAAGGTGAAAATAAAATGCCCATAAAAAGTCGTGAGACTGGCAAGCTGTGTGCAGACAAGGAAAAAATGACAAACAGAATGCCAAAAGAATGAATGAAAATGAATAATAATATTCAAGAGATGCACTGGAATCTGTTTGTCATCATTTTGAAGCAATACACTTGGTTATAAATAATCACAAGGTGAGATTTTGATCATATAAAAAGTATTATGTAGAAATCTGCAAAAAAAAAAAAAAAAATTCCCCAACATGGACAGGGAGTCTGATGTTTGGTCCTATGAGCACTCTACAATGCACATACTGGGGGTGTAGCAGCTAGTTTCAATTTTCAGTTCAAAGTCGTTATTGTCATTATACAAGTGTAATGAGATTTGAGGGGGGCAGCTCCTAAAATATTACAAAAAATAATAGTATAAAGTATAGAATAAAGCAGTTTTAAATCACTAAAAGACACACAGAGGCTATAGCCAATGTTGGTTAATAAATAAGTAAAAAGTAGTAAGAGTTTGGGAAGCCTCGTTGGGAATATTGCACAGAGGTAGAGAGTACTTAAGGGGGATGGGAGGTGGTCAATATAATTTTGAGTCCAGAGTGATGATAGATTTAAGAAAGAAAAGGGGTTTTTAAATTTGTTTGTTCTGGCTTTCATGCATCTGTAGCACCCACCAGAGGACAACAGGTCAAACATGTAGTGGCCAGGATGTGATCTGTCCTTAATGATGATATATGCTTTACTGAAGAAGCGGGGGGTGTAAATGTCCATCAGAAAATGGCAGCCAACAAATTTCTGGGCAGTTTGAATGACCTGAATGACCTGAAGCCTCCTTCTGCCTGCCCCAGTGCAGCTGCCGTACCACACTGTGATGCAATACGTCATTAGGCTCTCAACGGATGAGCGGTAGAAGGTCAGCAGCATATTGGTGCTCAGGTTGTTCTTCCTGAGAACCCTCAGGAAATCTTTCAATCTCTCCTTACAGTTTGTAAAGCTAACTGACACCTGCAGTGTCCAAACACAACCAGCATCCTCTTAAAATGTGGTGAGCTTGTGGAGCGAGTGCATTTGTTTATATAAAACCACTAGATGAATCTAAAGGTTAGACAGAGGTGTCATTAAGCAGGGTACCAGAGCATAACCTTGAGTTCTTAATGAAACTAATCTTAATAAATAAAGCCAGTGTTGTGGTAAATTTGAATTATTAAAGACCACATTCAACAGGTGGCTCTGGGAGCCAAAGATTACTTGGAAATCTATGGAATGATATTACGTGCAGTTGAGGGAATGGATCGGATTAAATCCTATCCTGATTTTGACTTGTTCTGGAATGAACGACAGATAGTTTAATTTATTCCTGAGGAAAATTATGTTAGACCACAATCTTCAATATTTTGCTATTGAACCGATGTTTCTGTTTGTCAAAATACATGCAGATGGACAGAACATCGTAATTTTTGGACGGGAAACTTTTTTATAATTATTTTTTTTAATAAAAGCAGTTTTAATTTATGCAAGACAGCAAAGGTAAGACATGCTTTCTGACTTTTACAAACGAGAAGCATAAATCGGATCTTCTTCTACCTCTGGTTTGGTGAATCTTGGTCATAGTGAGATGAAACTTCCAGCTGTGGAATCTGTAAGATGTGTGCTTTCAGTAGAGGAGACGTTTGTACATGTTCATGCCGTGAGGTGGACACGGGGAGACATAATTTGTGTTTACATATTTTTCGGACTTTGTGTAGCTGCTCTTTAAATAATTTGTTGTCTTAACTGTGTTTGTTGGTGATAGAAATGGTTTTACTGAGCTGGTAGTTGAGATTCTGGACTTTCTGTGGATACCACACATGTTTATAGTTACATCTACAGACCTGACGCTACACCCGGAACGATATGTTAACCCCTTAACTCCCGGTAGCGGAGGCTGAAAATTAAAGTTTAGAGAAATTATAGGCCAGAAACCTGGATAATGAAACACTGAAGGTGCATGGATGGAAGTTATTGTGCATATTGTGAATATTTCTCTCTTCTCACCATCTAGAAGCTGTGAGATTCTCATCCTGCTTTCTGTCTGTTCACCTGATGCTGATATTCATCACATATTGTTCCTTCTGTGTTTAGAAGGAAGCAGCTTCACAGCTTTAAATTCATCTTGCTGACTTTTTACCTTTTAGTTATTAAATCCTGAACATTTCATCCTTCTTTGTCATAAATATTTGATTTTATAAATATATATGAAGAAATATTTTATCTGAAAATTGCTGCTAAATCTGTGTTTAGTGCAGGGGTCTGCAACCTTTCCAATCCAAAGAGCCATTTTTCCCTCAGCCAGCTAAATAAAACTACTTTAGAGACGCAAATGTTACGAGACTTTTCAAAAAGGCAAGTTAATCTAAATTTTTAATGAAGAGCCACCATAGGAGGTTTGTTTTGAGTGATGATTTTGATTGATTTTTAAAGAACCACATTTTTATTTCCATTTTTAAAGTTTTAAAATAAAGAAAAACATAAAACCTTTATAAAAAAAAGAGGATAGACAGACTTTCTGCTAAGGAATGTAGATATTTGTGGAAAATGATGTAAAAGAAAGGAAAAAAAAGTCCATGGTTTCCAACCTAATGACAGGAAAGACAGATTTAAAAAAAGATTTTAGCCACATATTTAGAGGCATTGTGGAAGGTCCAGAGAGACACTTGCAGCTCCAGAGTTGCAGGTTGGAGACCCCTGATGTCGTGTTTGTAAACCAAAACTTACTGCATTTTCTTTTTATAGCTGTAGGCCTTTTTTTAAAGGAAAGAGACATTTTGTGCATCACGATGCAATTAATCGCAGCATGTCATGCGATTAATCGCTATTAAAAATTTCAATCGTTGCCCAGCACTAATTATTTTATATTATTATATGTGTATATGTTAATGAGCTGAACCCCAGAAGACAAAACAAAGCTGACTTTTTTCAAACACAGACACGCCTGAGTGTCCACTGAATTTATTATTATCTAAGAACAAATCCAGGGCATCAACCATTCATAGAAACTATCTTGAATTCCATCCTACAAATGAAATTTAGAAAATTTGTAAGTACAAAAAAAGAGGCCATGGAGGCTAACTGTTGAAAAATCCCACATGTTCTAAATCACCTGCTCCAGTTCATTCAAACATCTGTTCCCTCGGTTCTCTCTTTCAAGGTAACGTTTATCTAAATAAATAGATCTGAAGCGCATAAGCGCAAGACCTAGATATTATCAATCACCTGAAACATCAAAAAACGAGTTAAAAACTAAAGTAGAAAACAAAAGTAAAAAACAACAGAAAGTAAAAATATCAAAAAGAAATTAATTGGGCAAACTTACAGACAACCACATGCAATTCACATGTGCTCTTTATATAAAGCTGGATTGGATGCTTTAAGAGTATATGTCTTTTTTTTAGTTATCTTCAATTGATTAATTTACATGCATGTTAGGTTAAATCATATCACTAAGACACTGTTTAAGATCACACTGTCTTTCCGGCCCAGTTTTATCTGTGGAAACTTGTCAAGTACGATTCACACTGCAAAAATCGGCTATAAAAATACTTAAATTGAAAAGAGTCAGACTATAATCCAGAGAAATAATCTCTTTCTCACTTTAAGAGAAAAGACCTTAAAACAAGATATTAAACAAAATGATTTTTCCAAATTCAAGATTTGCTACTGCAGCAATACACACAATATAGACGGGGTCGGCAATGGGTTCAAAGAGTGGTTGGTGTGGCACTGCCACATTTCCATCAGTCCGCTCCCATGACCCACCACCAGTGTGTGAATGTGATGTGAATAAATGATAGACTTAATGTATAAATCTTATCTTCTTGAAAAATGTATGTGTAGTCATCCACAGAAAAATACCTTTAAAAACATCGTTCTCAAATTAAAAATAAGCTTCCAAACCAAATATAATTTCTTAGGAATGTTGTCTTGGTAGGACTAAGTATTCCTTTCCAAAAAGAACTGTACCCTATTTACCCATTTATTCACATCTTTTATTTCCCTTATGGCAACATCAGACACCAGAAACAAAACATCTGGCAAAATACAATGATTTCACAAAAAACAAACAAATAAAAAAAAAACAAACTGATTATTTCTGTACACTGGTGGACTAGAATCAGTCCTGGTAACCCTCTGCTCCCCAACTCCAACCCACCACACACATTCATATAAGTCAGTAAACAGCATTATTAATTTATTTTAAGGATATTAACAAAATTAGCATCATGTTAAACAGCATAAATATCACCTCCTGGTGCTGAGACACATTCACAGACTCAAACAAGGGGCAGGGCAGTTACACTGCATGAATGTTTCTATGATAGGTAAGAAAGTGAAGGAAAAAGAAGAGAAGAGGAAACACATTCCAAATGCACAGCACAAGAAAGCTTTGGTTTCATTCATGAGTTAGGACTGTACAATGAAACCATGATTGGGAATTTCATTGTTAATCTGTGGAACAACTGAAGGTCTTTCCTGATAGTTTCTGAACCAACATTATCTCCATCTAAGACAGCCAAATGCACAGTGAGTCACACAAATCCTCATCAAAAGAACTGTTTCTCTGTTTTACATTTTGGTACATGTTTTTTGGTAAGGTTATGCCTACAGGATTACCACCTGATAGAAAAATTTACTGAGCCTGCCTCGACACTGAAAGCATTGTCTACGACAGTAGTTCTCAAATGTTTTGTGTTTACCTTAAGACCCCCAGTTTTAAAACCCCTATAACTGTTTATCCACTTCAAGTGTTTCTTGGTTTGTGGTTTGATTCAAATACTCTTAAAGCAGCATTCATCACTAATGGATATAAAGTGGAATTCACCTGCTGACATTTGCCCTTTGTGAAGTAAATTTGGACGTTAAAAAATATATACAACACATTGTACGTTTCCTTCATTAATGCAGTGTTGAAAGGCCTCATGACTGTCGAACATGCAGGAATGACTTCCGCTTGAAGACGGGCTTTGACCCAGTCGATTGTAGCTGTAAAAGCTTGATTAACAGGTTTTTTGTCATCAGGACCAGATTCTATGATGGTTCATCCCATGTTACTGGTTGGTGACTTTGAGAACGAGGAAATATTTAAATATGTTTGTTACTTCCACAACAAAGCTGCCAACACAGTTGCATATAGTTGTAACACAGTTTCACTCAACTTTTTTTACAAAAAAAAAAAAATATACATATATATATATGATAATAATAGTCATGTAATGCTGTTTGCATTTAAAACAACTGTCAAACCGATAACTTTTCTTCTGAAATTGGTACGATATATAAAAAATTTAGACTGATACTTTCTTAAACATTCTGTGCATTTAATACGGCAGCTGTCTGCCGTTCAAAGAGCTGCAGATTCATGAATAAACAAAATACCAACTTCAGAAAACAATGTCACCTACTGTACTGAGAAATATATTTACATGAAACTATTTGACTACCCTTTTTTTCTAGGCTTTGCTGAGATATTATATTTATATTTTCCTGAGCTACCACTTCTTCACTGTGTTGTGTGTTCACAAGAAGGTGATGAGCACAGCAAAGTCCCTTAAATACACCATTAGCCCCAGTACCACTCGTCAAGATTATTAAATGCTTGGTACTCTTTGTGCCTTTTGAGGTAATCACATGCCAAGCATGTGTGCTCTGACCAAAAATATGCCTTCTTTACTGTAAAGTGTTGCCGCCACTTGAAGTAATTAAGGTACATTTCATCATTTTTGTCTAGAAGTGTCAAGTACTCTGCCAGTTCCTTGGGTGAGTTGAAATCATCTACATGGATGAAGGCATCTTGTTGAATAAAGTTCTCGTAGTTCTTTCTGGTTGTACCCAGAACTACTGGCACTGTGCCCACAGAGAGAGGGTTGTACAGTTTTTCAGTAATGTAGTCTTTGTGGACTGAGTTCTCAAAAGCCAAGTAGAACTTACAGCTAGCCATGGTGGGGCTAAAATCTTGGTCAGAGATGGGATTCCCAAAGGCATTTCCATATACATGAACCTCAACATGATTTTTTAAATCATTGTAATATTTCCCACGCAAATGGTTCTGGTTCCAGTTGCTCACAATCCAGCATACCAGCTTATCTTTTTTAGGTGGTACAAATGCCTCCTGAGTCTCTGAAGGTATAATGGACCCATAGGGCACTTCAATGTCAGCATCCCGACGATAGTTAAGTGTAAGATTGAACAAGTTTGCCATGCCAGGTAGCTTAGATGAATGAGACGGTGACTCCAAGTTCATCCATATCCACTTTTGAAATGATGGCCGCTGGAGCTTCGGCAGATTGGATAGATCACCAGAGATGTCTCGGTGATGGATGACAACACCATCTGACTTGTTGTAGAGGTTTCTGTCTGCTGTGATGAAACAGCCCTCAATGTTGAAAAGAGAGCTACAGACATTCAGATCATAGGCTTGTCCAAAGGGCCAAAGCCAGACCAGCACAACGGTCATGATTTTACTGCTCTCAGTAACAGGGTGTGTCTTGACCTGCTCCGTGTAAGCTGTTGGTTCTATTGGACCAAAAGTAGTCATGTTTTTATCACTCTTGGTGGAAAACAGATTCTTCACCTGGTCTGTGAAAACAGTTGAATCCAATGGACCATAAAACCAGTTGGTGGATGGCTTAAAATACATAAAAAATAAAGTCACAAAGCATACCAAAATGAAAGTAGCAAGCAGAAGGGGTCGTAGGATTTTGTGAAAAGCTGTGGTTGACATATTCTGTTCTGAAAATGATAGAGAAAAGCAAGAATAAAGTCATGATATAATGCACCCAATAGTTTCTATCAATACCAACAGTGACAGCTCTTCAATCACATTGCTAGACAAACCTGGTTTTGACTGTATGTTGAAAATCCACAAAATAGCTGAGATTGAGGTAACTGGAGGAAACAGAGGGCTGTACCGATCTTCTTTGTGAGTTACTGTTGATAAAAAAAAGAAAAAGAAAAACTGCAGGTCACAGATGTGAGATGCTTCTCTGCTCCTGAGTAGAATAGCAAGGGTCCTTAGTTATCCAATGATGTGTATTTCTTCATGAATCAGCAGGTCTTTCAAATGTCTCCTTTAAGAGAGTAAGGATAAGATAATGGGAGAAAATTAGGAACCAAGAGAGGTGGGAATGGGGGGGCACACCATCACAATGAAAATAACATGTCAACATGCAGAGGCAGGTTAACTAGTAAAAATGAAGAAGAAACACAAATGTTCTTTAAGAGATAATAAGCTAATCCTGGATATTAAAAGATTTTTGAAGCATGGGTTGAAGCTTCCATCTGATATTATTTTTAGCATAATATGCGTTGGTAGAAAATGCTGCCTTCTAAGGACCAAGGAAAGTACAAAAGCCCCCAGCCTCTCTGATCTTTCACACCTTCTTGATGTATAAGTTAACTATCCAAGCACACTGAGCTGCCAAATCTAGATTTAAATCTTGGGACATAACTTTGTTTGGTTTCATACATCACTGAGCCAAATCTGAATGAAAACAACAAAGTCAAAACTTCTTTACATCATATATTCCCAAATTTCCCTGAGGTCTCTCCAAAGGGATTAATAAAGTATTTCTATTCTATTCTATTTTGAATTCTATAAGCCTTCATCTCTTCCATCTCTATAATATTTGACTCCAATAAACAGATATACACCCACAGACCTCTTGAGCCAGTGTCCTGTAAGCTTTCACTTGCAGGACCCTACAATAGTTCTACAAATAGTTCTACAACAGCTTATTGTCAAGGTCTGCAGCAGCCTCTTAAAGACCCATTATTTGAGTCAGGTGTGCTGCAGCATGGACACTTTGAAAACCTACAAATCGCTGGTTCAAGAAGTCTGAAGCTGGATATTCCTGTCACAGTTTCTCCACGGTGAGAGTCCAATGACATGGCTTTGATGCAAGACATCAATTTAACTCAGTGTTTTATGTTAATCTCTAGTTGGTAACTACTTAAAGTAGTCCTGTATTGCAGCATTGTAGTAAAAATACCTTAACAAAAATAGTTTTCTCCTATTTACAATGGAAAAAAGTCTCTTAAATTTCTTTTTTAGCATTAGTGTTCTTTTTAAATTAGTAGCTAGACAGGAAAGATGGCAGAAGTGAGGGAGAAGTGACATGCTTCAAAGAGCCCCAAACCTTGGCCAGCCATGACGAGGACCTATAGCCTCTGTACATGAGGTGGCTGCTCTACAAAGAGAGCTAAAAACCACCACAAAGTGGATTCAAGTCTTACAAACAGGATCAACTTTGTGTCTCTTGACAGTTTTATGGTTCCTAAATGGTTTATTAAGTTACCTGTATGATTTAACTTTTCCATGCTACCATCACTATAGCTAGAAATACTAATGCAATACACTTTACACTCTACCAGGATTGCTTATTTGGACAATTTCACTAGGCCTTATAAATTAAATAAAAAACTGTTTGTTTGGCTCCATTTAGATTAAACTTTGAAAGCAGACAGAAAACTCGCCTTAATGAGAAACACAGCAGGTTTGTTTCAGCTGCATAAGTTTAATAATTCTGTGCCATCTTTGAGGTTTTAATCCAATGGAGTGAGAGGTCAACCTGCTTTTAGCTGTAATACAAGTTCCTCAGATATTACAGGTTCAGTTAATAATTTAACTTCCTGGGTTATATTTAAATGGAAAGAAAAAGAACTTAATAAAGAACACATTGACCTGTCTACTCTATTGTACACTCAGGCGAAACATTAATCCTGTCATTCCTAGTGCAACCCTCCTACCTCCCACACACACCCAAAGACATAAAAAAAGAAAATAAAAAAGAAAAACAGTGGTCCACAACTAGGTTAGAGTATGGTTAAGGCAGGTTCTGAAGAGTAAGCTTAATGGGAATGACAAAGTCCAAGCCATCAACACAAGTGCCCTGTCTGTTATCTCTCTCTCTCTCTCTCTCTCTCTCTTTATATATATATATATATATATATATATATATATATATATATCAGCATGATATTAGCATGTCATTAAAGCATGAAAAGATCAATTTTAAGTTTCAAATATAATCCCTGTACACCTTTTACAAATAATTTCTAAGGTTTTGCGTGTCAAGCAGAAAAAAGGCATGGGACACTTCATGACTGAGACATTTGAGCTGTATTAGCTTCAGGGCACAATACTAGATGCTATTATTTCTGCAGATGTGATATATATGATCTGTACATCACATTTTGTGTACCAAGAGAAAGAAATATAAAACAGTAGGACAGAATAGCTTATTCTTTAAGCAGTGTATTCTACAATTGGAGCAGGGACACATTGAAAACTTGCAGAACACTGGCCCAAGAGGTCCATGTTTGGTGATTACTGACCTAGGGCTTAACCTATACTGGTGGTTCAACATACCCAAGGCATCTTTAAGTGACCGTGTGTAACTAACAAGAGAGATCTTTCTAAGAGGTCAGTAACTCTATAAGTAAATCCAGGTGGATTTGTGCAACTTTATGTAAAATGTAGAATGTAGAATGGAGTGCAACCTTCCTACCTCTCACACACACCCAAAGACATAAAAAGAAAGAAAGAAAGAAAAAAAAAAACACAGTGGTCCACAACCAGGTTAGAGTATGATTAAGGCAGGTTCTGAAGAGTAAGTGCCCTGCCTGTTTTCATATATCTATCGATATATATATATATATATATATATATATCCCACACACCCAAAGACATAAAAAAAGAAAATAGAAAAGAAAAACAGTGGTCCACAACCAGGTTAGAGTATGATTAAGGCAGGTTCTGAAGAGTAAGCTTAATGGGAAAGACAAAGTCCAAGCCATCAACACAAGTGCCCTGTCTGTTATCTCTCTCTCTCTCTCTCTCTCTCTCTATATATATATATATATATATATATGTATATACATGTTAAAATAAAAAAGACAAACGGATATCAGCTGGTCATTAAAGCATGAGAAGATCAAACAATTTATGTTTGTGTGTTGCAGGTGTTATTTTTATGCAGCATGGCTGTGTTACCTGATTTTTAACCTTATAACGAACTGTAAGAAAAATCCTGTGTATTATCATTATTTTCATATTTTTGTGATTTCATTTGTTATTCATCATGATACTTTGGACAATGGATAATTATGTTTTTAGAATCTACTTTGTACCAATTATTATAATTTAGGTATTAATATTTAGAAATGTACTCAGCAGCATTTTTGCTTGTGTGTGTGTGCTGATTATGCTTGGGAACCAAAGGTGAAGCTGTGGATAAGACATGATTGGGCAAGAAAGACCACTACATACTCGGCTCTCCATATCTTATCTTATAGAAAATGTTGAAACCTGAAACTGTAGTTCTGAAGTATTTGATGTTTGAGGGAAGAACTCTGTGAACCTCCCCTATAAAATCTTGTGATCTGTAAACCAGTTCAGTGTGTGTATCAGACTCGTATGTTCGTAAGTAAATTGTTAACATTAAGTAATGGTCTGTGTCTTTCTTGTGTTGAAGGTTAAGCTTAGCAGTGCTTGGTGTTGGGAAGAATTTTCCTAACAAGAACAAATAAAAAAATAATAGAGTAGATTTATTGTAAACATTTTAATTAATTTTCTGTCGTCTAAAATGAAAATGTATTAAAATGGATTTAAGTTATAAACCAACTTCATGATACAAAAAAATTCAGAGCTTAAGCTGAAGTTACTTGCCTTTTCCAATTTTTCCTCTTAGATTGGTGAATACCAATCCCTCTGTAAGTTCAAGTGTCATGCTGACTGGCCCTATTTTACAAAGGTGAAAATAAAATGCCCATAAAAAGTTGTGAGACTGGCAAGCTGTGTGCAGACAAGGAAAAAATGACAAACAGAATGCCAAAAGAATGAATGAAAATGAATAATAATATTCAAGAGATGCACTGGAATCTGTTTGTCATCATTTTGAAGCAATACACTTGGTTATAAATAATCACAAGGTGAGATTTTGATCATATAAAAAGTATTATGTAGAAATCTGCAAAAAAAAAAAAAAAATTCCCCAACATGGACAGGGAGTCTGATGTTTGGTCCTATGAGCACTCTACAATGCACATACTGGCCGTGTAGCAGCTAGTTTCAATTTTCAGTTCAAAGTCGTTATTGTCATTATACAAGTGTAATGAGATTTGAGGGGGCAGCTCCTAAAATATTACAAAAAATAATAGTATAAAGTATAGAATAAAGCAGTTTTAAATCACTAAAAGACACACAGAGGCTATAGCCAATGTTGGTTAATAAATAAGTAAAAAGTAGTAAGAGTTTGGGAAGCCTCGTTGGGAATATTGCACAGAGGTAGAGAGTACTTAAGGGGGATGGGAGGTGGTCAATATAATTTTGAGTCCAGAGTGATGATAGATTTAAGAAAGAAAAGGGGTTTTTAAATTTGTTTGTTCTGGCTTTCATGCATCTGTAGCACCCACCAGAGGACAACAGGTCAAACATGTAGTGGCCAGGATGTGATCTGTCCTTAATGATGATATATGCTTTACTGAAGAAGCGGGGGGTGTGAATGTCCATCAGAAAAGGGCAGCCAACAAATTTCTGGGCAGTTTGAATGACCTGAATGACCTGAAGCCTCCTTCTGCCTGCCCCAGTGCAGCTGCCGTACCACACTGTGATGCAATACGTCATTAGGCTCTCAACGGATGAGAGGTAGAAGGTCAGCAGCATATTGGTGCTCAGGTTGTTCTTCCTGAGAACCCTCAGGAAATCTTTCAATCTCTCCTTACAGTTTGTAAAGCTAACTGACACCTGCAGTGTCCAAACACAACCAGCATCCTCTTAAAATGTGGTGAGCTTGTGGAGCGAGTGCATTTGTTTATATAAAACCACTAGATGAATCTAAAGGTTAGACAGAGGTGTCATTAAGCAGGGTACCAGAGCATAACCTTGAGTTCTTAATGAAACTAATCTTAATAAATAAAGCCAGTGTTGTGGTAAATTTGAATTATTAAAGACCACATTCAACAGGTGGCTCTGGGAGCCAAAGATTACTTGGAAATCTATGGAATGATATTACGTGCAGTTGAGGGAATGGATCGGATTAAATCCTATCCTGATTTTGACTTGTTCTGGAATGAACGACAGATAGTTTAATTTATTCCTGAGGAAAATTATGTTAGACCACAATCTTCAATATTTTGCTATTGAACCGATGTTTCTGTTTGTCAAAATACATGCAGATGGACAGAACATCGTAATTTTTGGACGGGAAACTTTTTTATAATTATTTTTTTTAATAAAAGCAGTTTTAATTTATGCAAGACAGCAAAGGTAAGACATGCTTTCTGACTTTTACAAACGAGAAGCATAAATCGGATCTTCTTCTACCTCTGGTTTGGTGAATCTTGGTCATAGTGAGATGAAACTTCCAGCTGTGGAATCTGTGAGATGTGTGCTTTCAGTAGAGGAGACGTTTGTTCATGTTCATGCCGTGAGGTGGACACGGGGAGACATAATTTGTGTTTACATATTTTTCGGACTTTGTGTAGCTGCTCTTTAAATAATTTGTTGTCTTAACTGTGTTTGTTGGTGATAGAAATGGTTTTACTGAGCTGGTAGTTGAGATTCTGGACTTTCTGTGGATACCACACATGTTTATAGTTACATCTACAGACCTGACGCTACACCCGGAACGAGATGTTAACCCCTTAACTCCCGGTAGCGGAGGCTGAAAATTAAAGTTTAGAGAAATTATAGGCCAGAAACCTGGATAATGAAACACTGAAGGTGCATGGATGGAAGTTATTGTGCATATTGTGAATATTTCTCTCTTCTCACCATCTAGAAGCTGTGAGATTCTCATCCTGCTTTCTGTCTGTTCACCTGATGCTGATATTCATCACATATTGTTCCTTCTGTGTTTAGAAGGAAGCAGCTTCACAGCTTTAAATTCATCTTGCTGACTTTTTACCTTTTAGTTATTAAATCCTGAACATTTCATCCTTCTTTGTCATAAATATTTGATTTTATAAATATATATGAAGAAATATTTTATCTGAAAATTGCTGCTAAATCTGTGTTTAGTGCAGGGGTCTGCAACCTTTCCAATCCAAAGAGCCATTTTTTCCCTCAGCCAGCTAAATAAAACTACTTTAGAGACGCAAATGTTACGAGACTTTTCAAAAAGGCAAGTTAATCTAAATTTTTAATGAAGAGCCACCATAGGAGGTTTGTTTTGAGTGATGATTTTGATTGATTTTTAAAGAACCACATTTTTATTTCCATTTTTAAAGTTTTAAAATAAAGAAAAACATAAAACCTTTATAAAAAAAAGAGGATAGACAGACTTTCTGCTAAGGAATGTAGATATTTGTGGAAAATGATGTAAAAGAAAGGAAAAAAAAGTCCATGGTTTCCAACCTAATGACAGGA
This sequence comes from Melanotaenia boesemani, assembly GCF_017639745.1. Taxonomy (NCBI): domain Eukaryota; kingdom Metazoa; phylum Chordata; class Actinopteri; order Atheriniformes; family Melanotaeniidae; genus Melanotaenia; species Melanotaenia boesemani. The sequence continues at coordinate 15,226,191 of NC_055701.1, forward strand.
AAGACAGATTTAAAAAAAGATTTTAGCCACATATTTAGAGGCATTGTGGAAGGTCCAGAGAGACACTTGCAGCTCCAGAGTTGCAGGTTGGAGACCCCTGATGTCGTGTTTGTAAACCAAAACTTACTGCATTTTCTTTTTATAGCTGTAGGCCTTTTTTTAAAGGAAAGAGACATTTTGTGCATCACGATGCAATTAATCGCAGCATGTCATGCGATTAATCGCTATTAAAAATTTCAATCGTTGCCCAGCACTAATTATTTTATATTATTATATGTGTATATGTTAATGAGCTGAACCCCAGAAGACAAAACAAAGCTGACTTTTTTCAAACACAGACACGCCTGAGTGTCCACTGAATTTATTATTATCTAAGAACAAATCCAGGGCATCAACCATTCATAGAAACTATCTTGAATTCCATCCTACAAATGAAATTTAGAAAATTTGTAAGTACAAAAAAAGAGGCCATGGAGGCTAACTGTTGAAAAATCCCACATGTTCTAAATCACCTGCTCCAGTTCATTCAAACATCTGTTCCCTCGGTTCTCTCTTTCAAGGTAACGTTTATCTAAATAAATAGATCTGAAGCGCATAAGCGCAAGACCTAGATATTATCAATCACCTGAAACATCAAAAAACGAGTTAAAAACTAAAGTAGAAAACAAAAGTAAAAAACAACAGAAAGTAAAAATATCAAAAAGAAATTAATTGGGCAAACTTACAGACAACCACATGCAATTCACATGTGCTCTTTATATAAAGCTGGATTGGATGCTTTAAGAGTATATGTCTTTTTTTTAGTTATCTTCAATTGATTAATTTACATGCATGTTAGGTTAAATCATATCACTAAGACACTGTTTAAGATCACACTGTCTTTCCGGCCCAGTTTTATCTGTGGAAACTTGTCAAGTACGATTCACACTGCAAAAATCGGCTATAAAAATACTTAAATTGAAAAGAGTCAGACTATAATCCAGAGAAATAATCTCTTTCTCACTTTAAGAGAAAAGACCTTAAAACAAGATATTAAACAAAATGATTTTTCCAAATTCAAGATTTGCTACTGCAGCAATACACACAATATAGACGGGGTCGGCAATGGGTTCAAAGAGTGGTTGGTGTGGCACTGCCACATTTCCATCAGTCCGCTCCCATGACCCACCACCAGTGTGTGAATGTGATGTGAATAAATGATAGACTTAATGTATAAATCTTATCTTCTTGAAAAATGTATGTGTAGTCATCCACAGAAAAATACCTTTAAAAACATCGTTCTCAAATTAAAAATAAGCTTCCAAACCAAATATAATTTCTTAGGAATGTTGTCTTGGTAGGACTAAGTATTCCTTTCCAAAAAGAACTGTACCCTATTTACCCATTTATTCACATCTTTTATTTCCCTTATGGCAACATCAGACACCAGAAACAAAACATCTGGCAAAATACAATGATTTCACAAAAAACAAACAAATAAAAAAAAACAAACTGATTATTTCTGTACACTGGTGGACTAGAATCAGTCCTGGTAACCCTCTGCTCCCCAACTCCAACCCACCACACACATTCATATAAGTCAGTAAACAGCATTATTAATTTATTTTAAGGATATTAACAAAATTAGCATCATGTTAAACAGCATAAATATCACCTCCTGGTGCTGAGACACATTCACAGACTCAAACAAGGGGCAGGGCAGTTACACTGCATGAATGTTTCTATGATAGGTAAGAAAGTGAAGGAAAAAGAAGAGAAGAGGAAACACATTCCAAATGCACAGCACAAGAAAGCTTTGGTTTCATTCATGAGTTAGGACTGTACAATGAAACCATGATTGGGAATTTCATTGTTAATCTGTGGAACAACTGAAGGTCTTTCCTGATAGTTTCTGAACCAACATTATCTCCATCTAAGACAGCCAAATGCACAGTGAGTCACACAAATCCTCATCAAAAGAACTGTTTCTCTGTTTTACATTTTGGTACATGTTTTTTGGTAAGGTTATGCCTACAGGATTACCACCTGATAGAAAAATTTACTGAGCCTGCCTCGACACTGAAAGCATTGTCTACGACAGTAGTTCTCAAATGTTTTGTGTTTACCTTAAGACCCCCAGTTTTAAAACCCCTATAACTGTTTATCCACTTCAAGTGTTTCTTGGTTTGTGGTTTGATTCAAATACTCTTAAAGCAGCATTCATCACTAATGGATATAAAGTGGAATTCACCTGCTGACATTTGCCCTTTGTGAAGTAAATTTGGACGTTAAAAAATATATACAACACATTGTACGTTTCCTTCATTAATGCAGTGTTGAAAGGCCTCATGACTGTCGAACATGCAGGAATGACTTCCGCTTGAAGACGGGCTTTGACCCAGTCGATTGTAGCTGTAAAAGCTTGATTAACAGGTTTTTGTCATCAGGACCAGATTCTATGATGGTTCATCCCATGTTACTGGTTGGTGACTTTGAGAACGAGGAAATATTTAAATATGTTTGTTACTTCCACAACAAAGCTGCCAACACAGTTGCATATAGTTGTAACACAGTTTCACTCAACTTTTTTTACAAAAAAAAAAAAATATACATATATATATATGATAATAATAGTCATGTAATGCTGTTTGCATTTAAAACAACTGTCAAACCGATAACTTTTCTTCTGAAATTGGTACGATATATAAAAAATTTAGACTGATACTTTCTTAAACATTCTGTGCATTTAATACGGCAGCTGTCTGCCGTTCAAAGAGCTGCAGATTCATGAATAAACAAAATACCAACTTCAGAAAACAATGTCACCTACTGTACTGAGAAATATATTTACATGAAACTATTTGACTACCCTTTTTTTCTAGGCTTTGCTGAGATATTATATTTATATTTTCCTGAGCTACCACTTCTTCACTGTGTTGTGTGTTCACAAGAAGGTGATGAGCACAGCAAAGTCCCTTAAATACACCATTAGCCCCAGTACCACTCGTCAAGATTATTAAATGCTTGGTACTCTTTGTGCCTTTTGAGGTAATCACATGCCAAGCATGTGTGCTCTGACCAAAAATATGCCTTCTTTACTGTAAAGTGTTGCCGCCACTTGAAGTAATTAAGGTACATTTCATCATTTTTGTCTAGAAGTGTCAAGTACTCTGCCAGTTCCTTGGGTGAGTTGAAATCATCTACATGGATGAAGGCATCTTGTTGAATAAAGTTCTCGTAGTTCTTTCTGGTTGTACCCAGAACTACTGGCACTGTGCCCACAGAGAGAGGGTTGTACAGTTTTTCAGTAATGTAGTCTTTGTGGACTGAGTTCTCAAAAGCCAAGTAGAACTTACAGCTAGCCATGGTGGGGCTAAAATCTTGGTCAGAGATGGGATTCCCAAAGGCATTTCCATATACATGAACCTCAACATGATTTTTTAAATCGTCATAATATTTCAACCGCGAATGGTTCTGGTTCCAGTTGCTCACAATCCAGCATACCAGTTTATCTTTTTTAGGTGGTACAAACTCGTCCTTAGTCTCTGAAGGTATAATGAACCCCGAGGACACTTGAATGTCAGCATCCCGACGATAATTAAGTGTAAGATTAAACAAGTTTGCCATGCCAGGCAGCTTAGATGAATGAGATGGTGACTCCAAGTTCATCCATATCCACTTTTGGAATGATGGCCGCTGGAGCTTCGGCAGATTGGATAGATCACCAGAGATGTCTCGGTGATGGATGACAACACCATCTGACTTGTTGTAGAGGTTTCTGTCTGCTGTGATGAAACAGCCCTCAATGTTGAAAAGAGAGCTACAGACATTCAGATCATAGGTTTGTCCAAAGGGCCAAAGCCAGACCAGCACAATGGTCATGCTTTTACTGCTCTCAGTAACAAGGTGTGTCTTGACCTTCTCTGTGTAAGCTGTTGATTCTATTGGTCTATAAAGCCAGTTGGTGGATGGCTTAGAAAAGATAAAAAATAAAGTCACAAAGCATCCCAGAATGAAAGTAGCAAGCAGAAGGGGTCGTAGGATTTTGTGAAAAGTTGTGGTTGACATATTCTGTTCTGAAAATGATAGAGAAAAGCAAGAATAAAGTCATGAAAAAATGCACCCAATAGTTTCTATCAATACCAACAGTGACAGCTCTTCAATCATATTGCTAGACAAACCTGGTTTTGACTGTATGTTGAAAATCCACAAAATATCTGAGATTGTGGTAACTGGAGGAAACAGAGGGCTGTACCGATCTTCTTTGTGAGTTAGTGCTGATAAAAAAAAAGAAAAAGAAAAACTGCAGGTCACAGATGTGAGATGCTTCTCTGCTCCTGAGTAGAATAGCAAGGGTCCTTAGTTATCCAATGATGTGCATTTCTTCATGAATCAGCAGGTCTTTCAAATGTCTCCTTTAAGAGAGTAAGGATAAGATAACGGGAGAAAATTAGGAACCAAGAGAGGTGGGAACGGGGGGCACACCATCACAATGAAAATAACATGTCAACATGCAGAGGCAGGTTAACTAGTAAAAATGAAGAAGAAACACAAATGCTCTTTAAGAGATAATAAGCTAATCCTGGATATTAAAAGATTTTTGAAGCATGGGTTGAAGCTTCCATCTGATATTATTTTTAGCATAATATGCGTTGGTAGAAAATGCTGCCTTGTAAGGACTAAGGAAAGCACAAAAGCCTCCAGCCTCTCTGATCCTTCACACCTACTTGATACATAAGTTGACTATCCAAACATACTGAGCTGCCAAATCCAGAATTAAATCTTAGGACATAACTTTGTTTGGTTTCATACATCACTGAGCCAAATCTGAATAAAAACAACAAAGTTAAAACTTCTTTACATCATATTTTGAATACTATAGGCCTTCATCTCTTCCATCTCTATAATATTTGACTCCAATAAACAGATATGCACCCACAGACCTCTTGAGCCAGTGTCCTGTAAGCTTTCACTTGCAGGACCCTACAACAGTTCTACAAATAGTTCTACAACAGCTTATTGTCAAGGTCTGCACCAGCCTCTTAAAGACCCATTATTTGAGTCAGGTGTGCTGCAGCATGGACACTTTGAAAACCTGCAAGTCGCTGGTTCAAGAAGTCTGAAGCTGGATATTCCTGTCACAGTTTCTCCACGGTGAGAGTCCAATGACATGGCTTTGATGCAAGACATCAATTTAACTCAGTGTTTTATGTTAATCTCTAGTTGGTAACTACTTAAAGTAGTCCAGTGTTTTAGCACTGTAGTAAAAATACCTTAACAAAAATAGTTTTCTCCTATTTACAATGGAAAAAAGTCTCTTAAATTTCTTTTTTAGCACTAGTGTCCTTTAATTAGTAGCTAGACAGGAAAGATGGCAGAAGTGAGGGAGAAGTGACATGCTTCAAAGAGCCCCAAACCTTGGCCAGCCATGACGAGGACCTATAGCCTCTGTACATGAGGTGGCTGCTCTACAAAGAGAGCTAAAAACCACCACAAAGTGGATTCAAGTCTTACAAACAGGATCAACTTTGTGTCTCTTGACAGTTTTATGGTTCCTAAATGGTTTATTAAGTTACCTGTATGATTTAACTTTTACATGCTACCATCACTATAGCTAGAAATACTAATGCAATACACTTTACACTCTACCAGGATTGCTTATTTGGACAATTTCACTAGGCCTTATAAATTAAATAAAAAACTGTTTGTTTGGCTCCATTTAGATTAAACTTTGAAAGCAGACAGAAAACTCGCCTTAATGAGAAACACAGCAGGTTTGTTTCAGCTGCATACGTTTAATAATTCTGTGCCATCTTTGAGGTTTTAATCCAATGGAGTGAGAGGTCAACCTGCTTTTAGCTGTAATACAAGTTCCTCAGATATTACAGGTTCAGTTAATAATTTAACTTCCTGGGTTATATTTAAATAGAAAGAAAAAGAACTTAATAAAGAACACATTGACCTGTCTACTCTATTGTACACTCAGGCGTAACATTAATCCTGTCATTCCTAGTGCAACCCTCCTACCTCCCACACACACCCAAAGACATAAAAAAAGAAAATAAAAAAGAAAAACAGTGGTCCACAACTAGGTTAGAGTATGGTTAAGGCAGGTGAAAAGAGCAATTTCAAGTTTCAAATATAATCCCTGTACACCTTTTACAAATAATTTCTAATGTTTTGCGTGTCAAGCAGAAAAAAGGCATGGGACACTTCATGACTGAGACATTTGAGATGTATTAACTTCAGGGCACAATACTAGATGCTATTATTTCTGCATATGTGATATATATGATCTGTACATCACTTTTTGTGTACCAAGAGAAAGAAATATAAAACAGTAGGACAGAATAGCTTAATCTTTAAACAGTGTATTCTACAATGAACAAGCAGACACTCAAGCACAGCCCAGGTCTGACAAGAAAGAATTTAAATTAAAGCCGCAAGCGGCATCCATCGGGTCCGAGCGGCCTGGACCCCGCCACCCGTCTCATACACCTTATCCTAGCATGGTAGGTAACCTGGTAACATCCTAGTTAACATGGTAAAACACCCAGCTGAAAAGCTGAAATGTTGATATACTTAGTTAGCATTTTTTGCTAGCATGCTAATTTGGTAGCTAACATGCTATGTTGCCATGACAACAGGTGGTGTAATGCGTTAGGGACCCAACAAGTATGAATCCTGTGAAGTTTGGTGCAGTTCCCATGTATTCCTATGGAGATATGAGCAAACCGTGTTTCATGGCGAGAAGGCTTTTTTCATGGTTGCCACGGTAACACGCTTTTTTCCTATTAGAAAGATTTGTATAGCGTTTGGTCCCCAACTTGTCAGGAAGGTTCCCACCAAGTTTGGAGGCAGTCGCACGAATCCCCTCAGACTAGTTCGTTAAAATGGCAGTGAAATCCAAGATGGCAGGCACCCTGTTGCCATGGAAACAGGTGTTTGATTGACTTCTTTGCTGGACTTGGGGTGTCACCAGTATGAATCCTGTCAAGTTTGGTGCAGATCCCACGTATTTCTAAGGAGATATGAGCAAACCGTGTTTCATGGCGAGAAGGTCATTTTCCGTCGGTTGCCACGGTAACACGCTTTCTGCTATTAGAAAGATTTGAATAGCGTTTGGTGCCCAACTTGTCAGGAAGCTTCCCACCAAGTTTGGAGTCAGTCGCAAGAATCCCCTCAGACTAGTTCGTTCAAATACGATGTGTGTAAAGTGGAAAAAATGGCAAAAAAATGGCCGCACACGGCAAGATGGCGGGCACCCCGTTGCCATGGCGACAGGTGTTACATTGAGTTTTTTGGTCAACACGGGGTGGTACACGTGTGTGCCGAGTTTCGTCTTCCTACGTTGAAGTAGACTTCCTGGGCCCCATTCATGTGGTGATTTTTGGTGACTCTAGGTGGCGCTGTTGAGCCAATTTTGCATTGAAGTGTATGCGGACCTTATAATATCCGATTTTCGCCGGGCTTGACGTGTGTGCCAAGTTTCACAACTTTTCATGGGTGTTTAGGGGGTCAAATTTGGCGTCGAAATGCTTAGGAGGAGGAGAAACATTTCAGGAACAATAGGGCCTTGCCATACTTTGTATGGCTCGGACCCTAATTAACCTGTTCTAAAGAATAACTGGTTTTTGTAGAACCTGTTCCTCAAAAAGGAACATGTTCTGCATTAAAGTAAACAAACAAAAGGCCTCGGGCCTAGCCCCTTGCAGCCACTGCGTCAAATATTCAGTTTCATTTACCCGATTTTAAGACATAGAGCAAGGATTACTAAATTCACACCTCTTGGACCAGTATCACTGCTACAACACACCTGACTCAAATGAATGAGTTTTTGTGCAGAATTTCACATTCGTTTAATTTCCTTTTAATTTGAGTCAGGTGAATTGGAGCAGGGACACATTGAAAACTTGCAGGACACTGGCCCAAGAGGTCCATGTTTGGTGATTACTGACCTAGGGCCTAACCTATACTGGTGGTTCAACATACCCAAGGCATCTTTAAGTGACCGTGTGTAACTAACAAGAGAGATCTTTCTAAGAGGTCAGTAACTCTGTAAGTAAATCCAGGTGGATTTGTGCAACTTTATGTAAAATGGAGTTGACAGAAGACCAATCACAATCAAGTTGGCTTGCAGATACACAGCTGCTGCTGTCAAAGCAGGAAGAAAAGATGACTAAAACACACATGCTAAAACAGATGATATAAATATACATTAAAATTAAAAAGCCAATCGACATCAGCATGTCAATAAAGTAGTGATGTGCCATGCGCAGAAGATCCAACTTTGAGAGCCGATGCTTGGTAGTCACTCAATATCCACTATTGTGAAGGAGCAGCATAAGAAAAACATGAAGAGGCGCAATAATGGAATATGGAAAAGATTAGATGTTTATCTGTTAATAAAGTGACTGCAGTGGGGAACCAGCTGTTCCAGTGCTTGTTAGTCACGGTCTCCAGGGGTTATAAGGTGCCTGCCAGACTGGAGCAGATCAAAAAGGATGTGTGCTGGGCAAAGGTGATTCTGGTTTGTGTTGCGCCCTGGGCAAACGGCCTTTCTTTTCACATAAATACCTTTTTGATATGCTACTGTCCAGCGACAACACCAGACACACACAAAAATAATTACTTCACAATCACATTGTTATGCAAGAATGTATATATTCCCCAAGTCACCCACAAACAGATGTGTGTGTCCAGAAATCAGGAAAAGAAACAAAGCCAAGTCCTACCAATATGTTAGTGTTTGTTTACAAAAATAAGCTGACATAAGATCATGTTTTTTAGGCTAGCTATGTAATAACTACTGTAATACGTTATATCCACCAACTGGGGGCATTGTCAAATATGTATAAAATACAATAACATTTATTTAACAATTAGATTATTAAGATCTGAATCCACAGTTCCATTCACCATCCCTTTAACCTTCCAGTGTGTTGTTAATTAAGCATTTACAACTTCAAATTTGATGTAAAACACTCCGTTTTGTTTATGTAAAAACTACAATTCCCAGCAACAGAACCATGCAGCTGAAAACAAATCATTTCCCGGTTTTCAGAACAAGCTTGAAAAATAGGGTTGATAAAAGATATAGCTGTTATGTCATTCAAGTAGCCTATAGATTAACAAGTAATTAAACTACTTCTTGATAATCTGTGTTGATAAAATGTAAATATGCTCATTTATTTGGTTAAATAAGTTTTCCTGAAACAATGGGGGAAGGTCTTCCTGTTTTGCAGTTTTACATAGGGTCGACAAATGCTCACTTAATATTCATTCATTCATTCATTCATTCATTCATTCTCTGTACCCCTTGGTCCATTATGGGTCGCGGGTTAGCTGGAGCCTATCCCAGCATTAACAGGTGAAAGGCAGGGTACACCCTGGACAGGTCACCAGTCCATTGCAGGTTCACTTAATATATCAAACTAATTGCTCAACCAAATGGGGGGGAATTACTCAATAACTAAGTGATCAAGAATGAGAAAAAACACATAGGTTTATTCAAGATATTTTATCCAAAACATTTTGTAAATTACAGCTTTTACAACAGGAAGAGGAATGGAAAAAAAAACCCCAAAAAAGACCAACTCTGTATTCCTGTTAGACTGGATTGGTAGTCTTCCTATATCAGTGCTGCTGATCAGTGATATACATATGTTACAACCGCCTACCTGCTGGGAGGTGGAATAGGCCCTACTGTCCCACACAAATGGGCTAATAACCACTGTTAAGGTCCATTCAATCGAGTGATAATGATCAAATCCGGTTCTGCAGACCTGTTTCATTTGTCTTCTCTCCTTTCCCTTTTCCTTCCTTCATTTATTATTTTGGTCCCCTACATGATTCTTCAATCTTTTAATGTCCATTTGTGTTTATTTATCAGTTGACTTGAGAGCCAAAACTTTACATTCCCCTTACACTGTCAATTCAGCATCAAGACGATGTTAAGCAAATTACGGTAATTTACCTGGATCGGCATATTTGTGGGTTTTCCTCTTTTTTGCTGTTTATTTAGATTTCACATATCCTACAAAAATAATACACAAATATAATTCTACTGGTGCATAACCAAATCCTTGAGTGAAAAACACTTTATTTGGAAACATTTTCTGGTGTGATTGACTTTAGTTACATCCTAAGATGCAGAGCTAAATCTACTCTATGTTCTTCCAAAACAACCTCTGTATATGTGATTTTCTCAGCAACCTGGTGCCATGGGACGCTCCATTTCCTGAAAATGTCATTGGACTGAGCAATTGCTTGTGAAACAGGTTGGGGGAACTAATTTTTTAAGTCCCCTTTTTTGTATTGCACGCCCTTATGCAGATTGTGCCATGGGAGCTTAAACACATCGCCTATTGTAAAAGCTCTGTTGGTGCAGGGTGAGAGGAGTTTTATGATGTTTCCCAACCTCTTTTGAGTCCTGGAGGAGTACAGATCCTGAATAGAGGGCAGGGGAGTTCCAATGATGCACTCTACAGACTTCACAGTGCACTGTAGTCTGGTCTTGTGCTGTTTGGTGGCTACACCAAACCACACAAAGATAGAGGCACTCAATGAGATGGGTGCTGAGCCAGAGGGTCAGTGTCAGTGGATGGAGGGGGAAGGTAAGCAGGAAAAGGAGGTGCAGTGAGGAAAGAAACAGGTGTAAAGTAGTCCTTTTCAAAGTAGAAGCTGTTGAGGTAATCAGCCAGGGCTTTGTTGACTTGAGCAGTGGGGCAGGGTGACTCCTGTTGTTGTTGTTGTTGTTGAAGTCTTGCAGGTCTGCAAGACTTCGACAACAACAACAACAATAACAACTTTCAACTTAGCTAAAAACTGGTTCCTCAGGTTTCAGAATAGAGCTCCCTGGCCTCTCTTATCCCCTTCAATGTTACTGGCCTGCCTGCACAGGGCTCTGTCCTCACTGTCCTCCTTGGCGCAACAAAGGTGTTGAAGTTTGGGAGTGAACCAAGGTTTATAGTTACTGTTTGACCTAATGATATAGTAGGCATACATACATCTTCACAAAAGCTAATGTATGTCACATCTACTAGTTCATCAAAATTGGTGGGTGCAAGGTAAAACTCATACCAGGCTGTGGTGTTAAAACAGTCTGGAAATTCCTGTTTACCCGAAAAGCCCAGGAGATGTGACCATGTTGATATTGTTTGATGAATGAATCGTGATCCTGTATTTACTTAAAATGACTACAAAAAAAAAAAAAAAAACTAATTCACTGCACTAGCACTACATGACAGCACCTAGGTCCAACTGGACTCAAAAGTGGTCTGACACTTAATTATGACGTCCCATCTTGTTTGAATTCATGCTTGTGTTGTTCTTGCTCTCAAATGTAAGTCGCTTTGGATAAAAGCGTCTGCTAAATGACTGTAGAATAGAATAGAATAGAATAGAATAGAATAGAATAGATGCAGTCTGCTTTCCATGATAGAATCACAGAGCCAGCTTTCTGTTCTCACCTGTGTATCACAGGTGTCTTTTCTAAGTTTCGAAACAAGTGAAGTTACATGTCTATTTCTTTATTTAAAAAAAAAAAAAAAAAAAAAAGATGCTGTAGATTCTAGATTCTGTACCTACGCATGGTCAGAGATGTAATTATATTTGTGAACATTTCCAAGTATAAGTGGCTACATGATAGTAATTTCCATGTTTTGCATGAAAATGTTCACATCCTAAATATGTAGAAATCTGTGCATAAGGACAGTTGATAAATGAGGGCCCTGGATACGAAGACTTTTGTGAATGTCACAATCTTGGTAAAAAATTTGTAAGTAGAACCTAAGAACAAATTTGTTTTCTTAAAAACAGTTTTTTGAACGAGACCCACTGTTCTGATTAAGTTAGGTTGGTTTTACTCTTTTTTTTTCTTAACTCTAACCCTTTCAGTTTATTATTTTTCATCAGCCCTAATAGCTTAACCTTTTTCATGGCTGTCTGGATATTTTCAAAATAAAATTTAAATTACCCAAAATTTTCCTCAAAGTCTAAAAACTACTAAAAGTACAGCAACTTTGGGTGATATAAATGAAAACCTGATACATTTCACAGCAGCACAGACAAACCATAATGTTACCCTACGAAGTGACAATTAGTCTTGCCCGCTTTTGGTCAGGTAAATCCAGGTAATGCATTTGAAAAAAATAAATAAATAAATAAAATAAAAACAGCAGTTTGACAACATACATGCTTTCTCCTTATGGAGTTGCAAGCTGTTGTCTGGACATGCCCTGTCAAGTTTTTTGTTTTGACACCATAGGCTCATAAGAATCCTGACGTGTAATCTGAGAGCCTGACAAACTGCAACGGTATTCCTGGCTAGTTTAAACTTTTTCCTCAAGTGATTTGTCAGGTTTTTTATTTATTTATTTCTTTTTTTATTATCAATAATGAAGCTTTATGATAAAAACAGTCCAATAAAACTACTCACAAGAAAGCAAGTAGGTTATCATAAACCATGGTTAATTGAGGAAATAGTGAAAGCATATAGAAATTAAAATTGCACTCCATAGGATATTTTTAAAAATGCAGTACAAAAGAGGCTGAAAATAAATATAAGATGTATAAAAAAAATTAAGCATTATTAGGTTAAATAAAAAAAGATTATTAGCCCAAATTTTTGGAGCAACATAAAGATAATATTTAGGACACATGGAAAGTAATTAACAGACTAATAAAAACACATCTCGCTCTATGTTTCCTTCTCGTTAGTTCACCTGGTCTGAATGCTCACTCACGTCACCTGTTCCTGATTACTTCCTCAGTGTATTTTATACCCCATGGTTTTCAGTTACCTTTTGTCAGATCCTTGAGGTTTTATTTCTGTTGTGTGTGGGTTTTTTCCACTGTCGTTTGGTTCCAGTTATTCCAGAGTTTGGAAATAAATAATTTGTTCCTGCTTTCTGTCAGCCTCCTGCCTCTGAGTCCTGCATGTGGGTCCTCACCTCTGCCGCATGTGACAATTGCTGCTATAGATTGTAGTAGTGTGTGAAAGATAGGGGCTAGGGTAGTGGGGTTTGAGGGTTTGGTGGATAATCCTCTTCTACACATTAAAAACAGAGGCAATTTCAACCAGTACATTTCCCCGAGGCTACAAGGACAGCTGCACTCTTTGACTAATTGGTAATCCGTGTGTTTACTCTGCAATGTGAGTCATGTTTAAAGCCTTTCTTTCTTCTATGACAGAAAAGTTTTTTTTTTTTTTTTTTTTTTTTTTTTTTTTTTTTTTAGTTTTGCAAAGCAAATTAGCTATTTTTCAAAGTTCATGTCTCATATATTCTTCTTTAAAAAGAATGGAAACATGGAAACTGTTTTTAGGGGTTTGCAGACACCCAAAAATATCTGTATTTCACACACTAATCTATTCTAAAAAGAGTTAACAGTGATCCTTCTAGACATTGCAGTTAGTGATATGTATTAACTGGCCATCACACAGTAACTTCTGTCTCATATTGGCCACCCCATTAAAAAATCTGGAGCTGCCACTGGACACTGCATTTATCAAAATAAATTTGACTATCAAAGCCATAAATGTGTCCTAAAATTTATAAAAATATCGACCATTTTAGCAACAAAAAGAAAATACACAGGCTTCCTCTTTCAACCTGTCTGTGCTAGCTTCTCTGAACTAACACTCAGCAAACACAGCCCCACCCAGCAAGCTGTCAGGGTCAGTTGGTGTTGATTTCTCTAAATGGTCAACACATGCAAACTGTCTGACTTTGCCTTTGAGGTTGAGGGTATGAACGCAGAATCAAAACAACAAAAACACTGGCCAGAGAGGTTTTAGCTAATTTTTTGCTTGAAATATATTTTGTAACACTTGTAAAACTAAACAAACAGAAAACACACCATTAGGACATGTTGCAAAAATCCAAAGTTGATCCTTGGCTGAAGAGGATTTTTTGCAGAGGTGGAGTGAAACACCTCTACTTGCCTGTAACATTAAAGCAGTAACTTGCAGTAAAATAGCTAGTTGTGTATAAGTCCTTACTGAGTTGATCAGGAAATACAAAAACATTAAAGTGGTTTTTGTCATGTCACAGAAATTCAGGAATTAACTGTTACCTAACAATTAATATCCTGTTTTATAGCAAAACACCGAGACAGATAAAAGTGTGTTTAAAATGCTTGAAAACAGCCAAAGTTAATAAATAATTTTTGCAGAATGGAAAAACGTGTACTGGCAAGTCCTTCTGTCACTGAAGTTGGTTTGATTGCCCTGAACTTTGGTCTATATTTGCACAACTGCTTCTTCTTTGTTAAAACTTAGTAAATGTTAAGTATTTATTCAGTAAATATTGTTTCTTAGGTTTTAATAATCTTCCCTTGAAACCTCTTAAAAAATACCTTCGTTATCTAAAAAAATAAATTCCAGCATCTTCCTTGTTGCAGGTATAAGCTGACTATTATTTTCCTTGGCTGGAAAACTTGTTTAACTGTTTTGAAGTGACAATGATTCATCACCTGATCTCTTGGTCAAGAAGTGACTGTTGCAATAACAGAAAATCTGAATCTTGCAAAACTTTAATGGGCTTCTTTAGAACAAGAAAAGAAACACAAATACTGGATGATTTCTCATACAACAAATTTAAAAGTTTTCACTGTCAAGAAAATCACAATATTTCCATTTTAAACTTGACTAAAATCGAAATTTTTAACAGATTATGAACTAATACAAGAACACAAGACCTTTTTTTGATGAGGACATAGTGTTCACAAGCTGAATGATCTTTGTATGTTAACATAAAACAAGACTTTGTTTAGGAAGTGTTTTGCTGAAATGAGAACTGACATCAATGTGATTTTTGGTATAATATAATCAGTCTGGTTTTTTTTTACTTCTTGTCGGGGTTTTGAATTTTCAAGTTAAATGACAAGCAAATTGCTAATTTGTGTATGTGTGTGTGTTTCCACACCTGTTTATTTGCCAGTACATTTGTTAAAGCCACATATGTTCTGTGGACATAAATTTCTAGTGGCCTCCTGTGGAGCTGAGTAACAATCCCTTAAAACAAACGTATTAACATAAGTAGAAAGTGGATGTTTTTTTTTTTGAGTGTTCATGTGTGCTACAAGAGGTGGAAGGAGAGTACAGCAGTACAGGAGAGGAGTGTGAAGCTTGTCTTACCTTACGTAGCTTTAAAAGAAGACGAGGAAGATAAGCAGGCTGCTTTTCAAAAGGCTCTGATGATTTTTTAAATGTTGACTGGATTTGTCTGTAGGAGTCTGTGTGGAGGATGGTAGTCTAACCTTTTATTTTTCATTGCCGTCGTCCCCACTATCCACACCCAGGGAGAACTAACAGGAGGGGCTGGGGGAGTGAGCTACCTGAAGAAAGCCTCCCTCTAATGAATGTTTTCACAGCACATGGTAGCACAACCGAAACAATAGAAAAAAGGATAGGTGCATTAAAAAAGACATTTTTTAGTTTCATGTTTGTTGATCAAATATTTATTCATATATTAGGCCTTTAGATGTTTTTACAGCTCTTTGGAAACACTTTTTTTGTTCCTTTCACTTCTTTGTTCCTAATCAAACAGCCACAGTTGTCTAGAGCAGGTATTAGAGCATAATAGATTTTTGTTTTTGTACTCACCATCACTCACTTATTTTTTTTCTTTATTACTATTTACCTGCAACTACAAAAGCTGTGTTATTCATACCATTTGTTCATTAAAGTACAGTCCAGCTTAGCAGTACCACACCCACATCATGATACCTTTGTAGGTGTGGCCAGACTAAGTGCAGTACATTCATTGTGGTGGCACAAAAGATTATTTACCCCTAAAAACATCGAGTTAGCCCAGCATATTAAAACTTAGTTCAGTCAGCAAAATTCTTTCTCCAGAGATTAAAGATTAAACACCCAGTTAGCTTTTTTAGTGCAGTTAAAGTTTGTTTTATGCTTTTGTGTCTAGTTAACTAAATAAAGATGAACTATGAGGTCTTTTTCAAATTTAATACATTATGTAATATTGTTTTTCACATTAGAAAGGGTTCAAAGCTGTTATCTAGGGTCCCAAAACTATCTGTATTTTACTGATTCCAATAAAAATGAATAACAAATTAACAGTGATCTTGATGGACATTGCTGTTAGTGATATCTGTGCCACCCCACACTAACTTCTGTCTTATCTTGGCCATTCCATTTAAAATTTCCTGGATTCGCCACTGAAACATGGTTCCCAACTATTTAGCTTTTTTTTTTTTACCAACATTAAATTCTAAATGGACCTGAAATGAAGACACTAAAAAAAATGAATAAACCAAACACAGATAATTTGTTAAGAGTTGACTCTTTATTGTCTGCAACCTTAGTTGTGGGAGGTTTAACATGCTTTTGTCCCTGTCCCACCTTTCTTATATGGTTGGCAGAGTACTCGCGGGTGACAGCCTAATCACATAGGAAGGAGATTCAAAGCTTAGGGCTCCTTTCAGCACCTCTCTTCTGTCTGTAGATGCTGCCCCAGTGGTGTGAGAGATACTGACAATGACAGCTGTCAGGGGAGAAAAGCAGGAGTAATCCAGAATAATATAATACAAATAATGAATTTGGGACCCTTAAAACCTCTAATTAAAGTGCCAATCCAAAATCCAGATGCATGGTCAATAAACAGGCACACAAACCCAAGATGTCAGGAAAATTAACAAGGTGATAGAATTGGTGGACAAGAATAAAGGCATGGGTAGATATGAAGTTAACTGGAAAAAAGAAGAGGTCTATTGTGGGCAAGACAAAGAGAGATCAATGGGATGGGAACTTCTTGGCAACTTGAAACAGAAGTGAAAGGAAAGCCCACTGGGCAACTACTGGCACAAGGCTGTTGATAATCTGGTAAAGAGAGAGAGACTGGAGAGAGTTTATGTAGTGCAGCACACAGGCAGGACAGGCAAAACAATTAGTCTAAGCCCAGGTGGGCTGAATAAGGTTGATTGGTGAACAGAGTCTCGGCATGAATAACATGGTAAGAGAATATGAAGGTGAAAATACAAATTAAACATAGACATGACATAATGGAAACGTGAACCATGACATGTTTATTCATTAGTTGTACATCATCATATGTGTATTTTCCAAAAGAACTATATGCTTTAGTCATGTTTGGTCAGTTGTCCATATCATTTATTTTCATTTAACACAATCAGACATCTACACTTAAAACACAACATTTGGCAAAATACAATGATTTGGCAAAAACTTGACTGACTGGTTACTCAGTGACTTGGCAGAATATTAATATCTCTTGGGGCAAACCCATATGGATTTAATTTCACTTAGTAGACAGTTTTCAAGGATGCCAAAAAAAGTCATTGTCTGGATAGAAAGCATCCAGAGATGTCTTGATGCACTCCCTGGTGCTGAGACACACTCACAGACTCAGACAGGGAGACAAAGAAGCCACAGCTCATCATGTTTGTTTTAGTGACCAAAAAAAGAGAGAAAGGAAAAAAGATAAGAGACAGAAAACACTCAGAATAAAAACCCTTTTGCTCCTCAAAGTTTCCAAACACATTGGACAAGAAAGCTTTGTTTCCATTCATGTACATCCTGTACAATATGAAACCATGGGATCAGTCAAGTCGAGATTTGTATGAGTTATTGTACTCACATGATCTCCATCCAAGTCAGCCAATTGCAAAGTGAGTCACACAACTCCGCATAAATAAAAGTGCTTATCTCGTCTGCATTTTGGCACAACTTTTTTTGTTGAGGTTGTACCAAAAGGATTACCACCGGATACAAAAAACTTGCTGAATCGAAAATTGCGTGCCTTGACAGTACGAGCATTGCTTGTGGTGCTGTTTGTCCACCTCAAGTGTCTGTTGGCTTTTACTTTAATTCATAGACTTAGAGCAGCAAAGACTACTCACAAGGATACCGTGGAATCCCATTCATCTCCTGACAATATTTGCACTTTGTAAAGTAAATTTGGACAATAAAACATATATACAGCACACTACCTTCTTAAAAGCAAACAGTATTGGAGCTTCTCCATACAGCTGAATGTATAGGAAGGATTTACAATTCAAGTTCAAGGTCCAAAAACATGTTTAATGATTGACTTTAAGGATCAAGTTTTGTAAAAAATAAAATCAGAATTGATCTTGTTTTACATGCTGGTCTCTTTGACAAAAAGAAATGACAAAATAATAGCACGTTTATGACTTTGACCCAGAAGATGGCACAACTTGCATAAAATTTTTACATTGTTTTGCTCAGAACTTCATGTAAAACTAACAAACTTGTCATATTGTAATTTTGAATGCAGTTAAAATCACTGATAAGTTATCTTAGGATTTATGAAAGTGATGTAACATCCACAGATACTGAACCATCTCTTGTAGTGTGATGTTGATCATGTGTTGTAGTGCTGTAAACAATAAAGTAGAAAAAAACAAAAAGCAAAACAAAAACAGAACAGTAACTTTTACATGCATATGATGACTCTTAGATAAGTCATGGAGACATTTCTTCCCTCCCCCCCACACTGTCAAACTCACTTCATTATTAAATCAAAACTCTGGCCCAATGGTCATCTCACCTGTTACTATTCAAGTCTGATCTGTTTTATTTAAAATTATCTTCTGTTCTGCCATTTCCCATTCAGGCTGAGAATGTGCAACCTGCCTCTTAGAAGTGCTATTGCTATCTCCTCATCCACCAGAATCTATGTCCACCGGTGTCTATGGGGTGATCCTATGTCACTGCTTCCCTAACATGATGAATTAGTCTAACTGCCAAATAAAATAGTTTTAAAATTAACTCTTGCATTTCAATAATTGTTACATATTTTTAAAAGATCTTTCTTATCAAAATAACCTCTGCTGGGGAAAAAAATAATGTCAATATTTGAGCTTATTTCATAGGATATTAAAGAGCCCCAAAAATATCTGACTCACATTCCTCAGCTTTGTGTTGACGTTATGCTCTTCATGGCCAATTAAACTTTTTTCAGCTTTTAAAAATTAGAATACATCATTGTTGGGTGTTTTGGTACCTATTGTTACTACTAGCTTCTGTATTACTATACACAAAGATTCAAAGAAGTGCAATATAACACAAATCAATTGTAACTTCCCTTTCAAAGAATAGTCACTACTGCTTGTAGACTACTGAGGTAATGTCCGTCATATGCACACTACACTTAATACAATAGCCATCTGTCAGTCAGCTCATGAGTAAAAACAAGTATCAGTTGCATTATCAGTGCAAATGCAAATTTGACAAATATGGGGAAAAAAAGCCAGCTACACTATAAAAAAAAGCGCATATAACACTGTTGAACTACCTTCACATTTCAGTTCAGTACACTGCATAGGTGACTGCATCACTAGCACAGATGAAATGTTTTTTTTTCTATCATAATGCCTTACTTAAATATTACATATAGAATTTCACTTACAAGTCAATCTGTTTCTTGAGCCACAATTTCTTAAATGTGCACGGTCATCTCATTAAAAACTATTTTATAGCCTTTCAAGCCACTATCCACCCCAGTACCACTTGTCAAGATTATTAAATGCTTTGTACTCTTTGTGCCTTCTCAGGTAATCACAAGCCAAGCATGTGTGCTCTGCCCAAAAATATGCCTTCTTCACTTTAAAGTGCCGCCGCCACTGAAAGTACCTGAGGTACATTTCCTCATTTTTGTCCAGAAGGAGTATGTACTCTGCCAGTTCCTTGGGTGAAGTGAAGTCATCCACATGAATGAAGGCATCTCCTTGAATAAAGTTCTCATAGTTCTGCCTGGGTGGGCCCAAAACTACTGGCACTGTGCCCACAGAGAGAGGGTTGTACAGTTTTTCAGTAATGTAGTCTTTGTGGATTGAGTTCTCAAAAGCTAAATAGAACTTACAGCTGGCCATGGTGGGGAAGTAGTCTTGGTCAGAAATGTATTCTCCAAAGGCTTGTCCATATGCATGAACCTCAATATGTTTGTACAGCTCATTGTAATATTTCACTCTCACATGATCCTGGTTCCAGTTGCTTACAATCCAACAGATCAGCTTGTTTTTGCTAGGTGGTACAAAGTCCTCCTCTGTCTCTGCTGCTACAATGGACCCATAAGGCACTTCAATGTCAGCATCCTGACGATAATTGAGAGTGAGATTGAACAAGTTCTCAGTCCCAGGTAGCTGGGATGAATGAGACGGTGACTCCAAGTTCATCCATATCCATTTCTGAAATGATGGCCGCTGAAGCGGGGGCAGGTTGGATAGGTCACTGGAGATGTCTCGGTGATGGATGACGACCCCATCTGACTTGTTGTAGAGGTTTCTGTCTGCTGTGATGAAACACCCCTCGATGTTGAAAAGAGAGCTACAGACACTCAGATCATAGGTTTGTCCGAAGGGCCAAAGCCAGACCAGGACAGTAGTCACGTTTTTATCACTCTTGGTGGAGAAGAGATTCTTCACCCGGTCTGTGGAAACAGTCGAATCTATTGGACCATAAAGCCAGTTGGTGGATGGCTTAAAATACATCAAAAATACAGTCACAAAGCATCCCAGGATGAAAGTACCAAGCAGAAGCGGTCGTAGGATTTTGTGAAAAGTAGCTGATGGCATACTCCGTCCTAAAAATAACAAAGAATGAAGAAAGTTAGATAACAGTCACGATCAACATCTTGTTGACAAAGACTAGTTATACAATACCGATCCAAACTTATTGGAAGGGTAAATAAATTAATTAATAAGTCCTACTTGGCTTTAACTAATCAAATAGGTAAGGGCCTGCCATTGGGTAATTACTACATTACATATCAGTTGGCTAGATGTTTGTCTGCTTAAGGAGGGTCAAATTTTGGCATGCGTCAAGTGTAGAAAACATTGAATGCTAAACTTCTAAGGGTTAAGAACTCTCCACAGCTTTATCAAAAACTGGAAAGGTAGTGGGAAACTCTCATGGGGATGCTTCAATTTGTTAGGGAGCATTAAGATTGGACTCTGAAAGAAGGTTGTGTGGTCTGAGGAGTCAGATCAGGGTAAGAAGAGAAGACAGTGAAGTAGTGCACCCATCATGCTTAGTGTCTACTGTACAAGCCTCTAGGGTTGTTGCAGTTGGTCAGGATTATGTGCCAAAAACTAAGCTCAGCTGACTACCTGAATATACATAGTCCAAAATGACAACGCCAGGATTCATTGGGCTCAAATTGTCAGTTGTTCAGGGAGCATGAGAAGTCATTTTCACACATGAATTGGCAACCACAGAGTCCCGACCTGAACCCTATTGAGAATCTTTGGAATGTGCATCATCCTTACAAGATCCTGGCAAAAGATTTTGATTTTTTTTTTTGGGGTGGGGGCAGTATATTATTATAGAAATTCTTCACTCATTACAAAAATGTATTAATTGTGACTGTCATGTGAAATTGACTATAAATTTATTTAATTTCACATTTGAATATAATTGACTTGACTATACACCCTGTCATATAGAATGTACTCAGCAGTTTGGATCAATACCAACTGTGACAGCTCTACACATTTCTGTACAAACCTGTTTTTGACTGTAAGCTCAAAATCAAGAGCATAGATTGTGGTAACTGAAGGAAACAGATGGCTGGAACAGTCTGTTTTTTGATTCAGTGCTCATAGGAAAAAAAATACAGGTCACAGCTGAGAGATGGTTCCTTGCTCTTGAGCAGAATAATAAAGGTCCTTAGTGATCTAATGAGGTGCATTTGATCTTGAATCAGCAGGTCTTCCTAATGTTGCCTCTAAGAGAGTAGGGGGAGAGAGAGAGAGAGAAAATGCAGGAAGTTAAGTACGCAGTGAAAGAAGCAAAACAACAATACAGGACAAAAGAAGTGTTGCAATGTACATGCAGAAGTAAACTTAAAGGGTCCATGTCAGGTTTTTCTATGTTTTTTGGCTTATCTGTGGTGTTAAAATACTATGTGTTCACATTAACCAAAGCTTGCAGGTTTTAGTAAATTTTTGCAAAATGAACTAATTTAATTAAGTCATTTTTAATTCTTGATCATTTTACTTGTATAGTTACATTTTCCATAAAACTCAGCTATCTTGGATCAGTGGATGCAGTTTGCTTTTCCTGGCCAAGTTTGTTTGGTACAGTTCAAAGACAATTGACAAGACCCAGTAAGATTTTTGAAGAGACTGGCGCTTAAAATCAAGGCTATATTCTGGATCCTATTCTACCTAAAACATCATTATCACTTTTTTTCCTGACCCATCAAAAAGGATCTACCAATCTGACCAATCAGAAAATACCTCTAATGATACTCGTTTTCAGGAGGACTTATTTATTTTAATTTAATGTTGATTTACACAGGTAAGTTAATTAAGAACTCGTTTTCAATTTACAATGATGACCTAGATCGGCGGCAACAATAAAAAAATGAAAAACTTTCCCTCATCACCAAACCCACCCTGAAAAACCACCTAGTGGAAGGAAGGAATTGCCTGGATTTCTTATGGAGGTGATGCTGAGCTGAATAACTGACTGATGAAACATACTTGCAGCATTTCATATTTCTGTTTATAAGCCTGTGTGTGGAACATTGGAAGCATGTTTTCTTCTCCCTCTTTTTTTCTTTTACTTTTGCAAAATTAACTATATGTTTCCATCATTTAAAAATGACAGTTTCTGCTCTGTGCCACCTTGTAGCCTGCAGCTGGATGTGTTTGCTCATCTGCCTACCTACTCTCTACCTGCCTCCACCTGCCTCTACCTGCCTGTAGGCCAAACATACTTCCAGATCCTTAAGAAACAAGTAGCACTGGTTCCTTATTGCAACTTTCAGACTGTTGTGGTTTCATTCTGGAATTAACCTAGCTTTAACTTCTTCCTGGCAGAACTGAGTGAACCAGTGAGTTTCTCCACCATCTGCTCCACTGTACCTGTCTGCTTGTCATTACAATAAATTCTTATTGGATGTTGCAATTGTAGTCTGTGTCTGCTCTCTGGAGCTGTTATTTTGCTGCATTATGACAGAAACATCAATTTGAAAATTCTAGGGAGCAATCAATAGCAGGCGCAGTGATCACAGGCAATTTTAGGCAACAAGTTAGGAAAATTGATTGAATGAGTTGCGTTTTAAGGTGCATTCACATCAGGATAATCCAACTTTTGCACCTTCCTTTGGTTTGGTTTGCTGTCACACTGCACTTTACTCAAGCAGACCAAACCACCTTGACCATGTCATTAAGTTAGAACAGCTGCTCCCTAGGGGCAATATTCCCCGAAAGGACTGAAAATGGCCCACTCTGCAGGTAAACAATGGAGCAACACTAAATTTATGCAGTCTTGGAGTTTCTGTTTTTACTTTGGTTTTCAAACCTAATGCGGTTTATACTAAAATCTGTCCAGCAGGAGAGGCAGCGTGTTATCTGACAATTTGTGGTATGTCACATCCTTCGTTACATCCCCTCTGCGGTCCGCTGAATGGTCCATTCCCACTGTCAGCACACCAGACCAGAGTTGACTTGCAAGCAGACAAAGACCCCCAGTATTCAAGCTGAACACACTTCTTCTAGAGTCTAACTGGGAATTTACACTGCTCTCAACAGACTGGACTATCCAGGGTCCATTTAAAGTAGACCAAACAATGCCAGTGTGAATGCACCCGTTGATTTTGTTGTAACTGGTTCCATTCATTTGAAGCTGCAAACTAAAATGAGAACTGGCCAAAGGATGTACAGGCTTTTAGGATTAGTAAAGTGTTTAATTTTTTTTATTTTTTTTTAAATAATTAAGGTTTTATAGAGAAACTATTAACGATGGATCCGTCTAAGGAAATTAAGTGATGGGCTTCCCCAGAAGATGTGGAGTTATCATAGATGCAAAGCTAATCTAAAGCTCTAGATTAGGCAGGAATAATTAAATAATAAAAATGACTATACCAGGTGCTCTTTAATCTTAAAAAGCAAATAAATTAATCAGTACAAAAATTAAATAAAAATACCAAGGAGGCCATCCAAGCAAAATGAAGTGCCAAACACAGAAATAAACCTTGTAAAGAAAACAACATTTTCCATGAGTCACTGAAGCAAAATGGAATCAATACTACAAAGTCAAATTCTGATATTGTTCATATCATATGGGAAACACTACAAGGCTTCATCTCTTTCACCCCTACCATTATATGTGATTTTAGCATAAAGATCTAAAACCACAGTCAACATGAACGAGAGCCAGATTAAAGCAACCCCTTTTAAAAGCTTACGATATCAATACATTTTCATGTAGTCAAATCCTCTTAAACAGCTGAAACATGCTCTGTGTCAGAAGCAGTCATAAGCTCTTTGGTTTGCTTGCAGCTCAGTCACATGTTTATCATGGAAGAGGCAGTTTTACAAAGCTATATATAGCCATTGTTCACAGAGATTTGATGACAGTTGACAGACAAACGAGGGCCTACAAAACATAAGGTTGTAGTGTCGCCATGGTGATAGTGCTCAGGTGAGTTTATATAAAACATTTTTAAAAAGTGCAATGATTTACAAATCTCACAAACCAACATCTTTATTAACAATAGAAAATAAAACACAAATGTTGAAAGCAAAGCATTTTACTATTTCTTGAAATTTGTAAGGTCATCTAAAATTTGATAAGAGCAACACATCCCAAAAAGGGTTGGGCAACAACAGACTAGAAGAGTAAAAGATAATAAAGAAAAAGCTAGAGGAACATGTTGTTGCTAATTAGGTATGACTAGGTATATAAGAAGCCCCTTTGTGAGGCAGTCTCTAAGAGGGAAACGTGAAAAAGAAGTTGGGCAATTTGTAAACAGAAATAAAAAAATGGAACTGGCCATTTGTTCATCTGAAAAAACACCATCAATGCTATCAATGCTAAAAGATATGCTACCATCTACCAGGGGTCTCCAACTCCGGTCCTCGTGAGCTACTGTCCTGTACGTTTTAGATGTCTCCTACTACAACACACCTCTGCACAAGTCTGTTAATGACCCAGTGATTTGAGTCAGGTGTGTTGCATCAGGGTAGAATCCAAAACCTGCAGGACAGTAGCTTATGAGGACCGGAGTTGGAGACCCCTGATCTAGACAATATCTTTGTCATGGAAGGCCCTTGCATATTTCAGCTATACAATGATAAACCACTCACTGGATCTATGACAGAAGGACTTCATAGAAGAAGAGTTCAGGTCCTGGACTGACCTGCCTGCAGTCCAAATCTTTCACCAACTGAAAACATTTGCCACATTATAAAGAAAGATCAGAGAGTGTAAGGACAGCTACAGGAGGAAAATGGAGGACCACCTGCAGCAGAACAACGCATGGGAGGTTTGGAGAGGACTCCAAACTATTTCAGGGCAGGGCAAGGGCAAGAGGAGGGATCCTGCATCTGGAGACAGAGACTGGGCTAACAAGCTAAATCTCTTTTTCAACAGATTTGATACTGGGCCTACTCCCAACCCTGTCAGCTTGAGCACAGACCAGCCTACCCCCAGCTCCCCTTGCATGTTTGCCACCTCACTACAACCACCATCACCATCATCTCTGGGTCTCTCACCCTCCCCCTCACCAATACCACCATCTCCGGGGCTCTTACCCTCCCCCTCACTCCCACCACCACCTCTGGGGCTCTCCTCTCCACCACCCCCTTCTCTCCTCACACCGGCAGTGGATCAGATGAGAGTGCAACTAAAGAAGATCAAAGCCAGAAAAGCCACAGGTCCTGATGGCATCAGCCCCAGACTCCTCAGGGACTGTGCAGACCAGGTTTGTCAGGTGGCCTGCTACATCTTTAACCTGAGTCTGGAAAGAGTTCCGGTCAAATGGAAAACTTCCTGTGTGGTCCCAGTACCCAAGATCCCGTGTGCCAAGGAGCCCATCCACTTCAGACCCGTGGCCTTAACCTCTCACCTGATGAAGGCACTGGAGAGGATCGTCCTTAACCATCTCCACTCACTGGTAAGCCCAAATATGGATCCTCTGCAGTATGCATATCAGCCTGGCATTGGGGTGGATGACACTGTCATCTGCCTGCTGCAGAGATCCCTGTCTCACCTGGAGGGCACTGGAAACACTGTGAGGATCACTTTTTTTTATTTCTCCATTGCTTTTAATACGATTCAACCTTCACTACTCAGGATGAAGCTGGAGAGGGTGGGGGTCAGTGACCATCTGGCTGCATGGGTCATGGATTACCTTACTTACAGACCCCAGTATGTGAGGCTGAGGGACTGTGTGTCGGATGTGGGTTTCTGCGGCACAGGGGCCCCTCAGGGCACAGTACTATCACCTTTCCTCTTCACCCTGTACACATCTGACTTCAGGTATTCCATGGACAGTTGTCACCTCCAGAAATTCTCCGATGACACTGCCATAGTGGGATGTGTGTCCGAGGGGAACGACTGCGAGTACAGGAAGGTCATCATGGACTTTGTCGACTGGTGTAGAATAATCACCTTCTAGTAAATGCCAGCAAGACAAAGAAGATGGTGATCGATTTCCAGAGAAATTCCTCCTTTACTGTACTGTTAAGCATCCAGGGACTTGACATCGAGAGAGTGAGGACATACAAGTACCTGGGTGTCCACCTAAATAATAAACTGGACTGGACAAATAACACCGACTCTCTTTATAAGAAGGGTCAGTGTCGTCTCTACCTGCTGAGGAGGCTGGGTTGCTTCGGCGTGAGCAGGCAACTGCTGAGAACTTTTTACGAGACTGTGGTGGCATCTATGGTTTTTTTATGCTGTGGTGTGTTGGGGAGGGGGGTGTTCTGAGCGGGACAAGAACAGACTCAATAGACTGGTAAAAAGAGCTAGCTCAGTCTGTGGCTGCCCTTTGGACTCCACTGAGGTGGTGGTGGAGAGGAGAGTTCTGGCAAAACTGTCCGCCATCATGGACAACACCTCTCACCCTCTGCATTAGACTGTGGGGGCCTTAAGCAGCTCCATCAGTGATAGACTCCTACACCCGAAGTGTAAAAGGGAACGCTTCCGCAGGTCGTTCATTCCCACAGCAATCAGACTGTATAATGCTGCATTACAATCTACTGCATCACTGGAACCCACACTCACATCACAGTATGACCGACAACTAATTATGCACTTTTATTGTATTGTTTATATAATGTTTCTTTCATTTAATTGTATTTTATTGAACTTGTTTTATCTCTTTTTGAGCTGCTGTAACAGTGAACTTTCCCCATGTGGGATTAATAAAGATTATCTTATCTTTATCTTATCTTACAAAATGCAAAGTATGACATTTATTATCCACCACAGTTACATTTACTTAGTTACTTTACAATACAACATTCCTCTCCCAAAGGTCCAACAGCTGTTCTCCTCAAACACCAGACAATAACAGACTGTTGTTAATGATAAAGGTGGTCCTCTCCAAACTTTTTTGAGAGATGTTGCTGCCATCAAAATCAACATGAGCTAATATTGGCATAAAATAATTAAATCTCTCACTGCCAATATTTGATATGTCTTTTATATTGTTGTAAATAAAATATTGGTTTCTTAGATTTGAAAAACATTGTGGAGGTTTTACAATGGTGCTTTTTCTCTTCCTAAACAACAGCTTGTAACAGAGTTGGGATATCACAAAGTGGTGAGAGGCAAACCAACGCTTTGGGTGTGTGTAACACTAGTCTTCCTGACCTGATGCTATTACCACACCCTTCTAAAATTACCATTTGTTATTTAGAGTTTGAGTCTTGTGTAACTGGGAAACATGAGGAAAAGATCTCTTTTAAATAAAAAAGCATGCTCTACAGGTATGCAAGTTCATCCTCTGTAAAAAGAGCTGACCCAGGTTGTCAGTAAATGTCTCTCAACGCTTACTAAGCCAGTAACTCGTTACATTCTTTTTTAACCCTTACTAACTCCACCCAGTACATTTTTGCCATTTGAAACCATGCATGTTTTTCCCTAACAAAAGGCATTCACACACTCAGTCATCAGTCTTTTATAAGTTGTTTTGTGAGCTATCACAGACAGGACTGTTTGTTTTAAGTTTGACTTCATATTGGAATAAGATTTCTTTTGAGGGGTTGAATGAGACCAGTTATGGTGCTCTGCTGGTTACAGCTCCTAAAAACTAGTGCCAGAATGTACACCTTAAAGAATTTGATTCAAACTAAAAATAAAAAGATATAAACAAAAATGTGGTTAGGATAATACATTTTGTTACTGTGAGGCTCGTGCAGAAGTGCATTTTGTTAACAAAACAGTATAGGCAAATTTTCCTTGGATGAATGAACAAACACATCTTTATGCACAATCTGACCATGAGCTCACTAAATCAGTAGCACCTGCTAATAATTATGTTCCAATCATGTTGCATTACTTAAACCTTTATTTTAATGCCAAAATTATTTGGTTCTAGACAGAGATCTGGAAAAAAAATTACAAGTGATATGTTCAGGTCAGTCGTACCTCATCATAATCTTGACAAGTGGATGCGCTCCATCTTGAAATCTATCAGAAAGAAAGGTTTCTGATGAAAAGAAAATGCGTCCTCTTTTGTTTATGCTTGATAAATCTGATTTTCACATTGTAAATATTGTATTTATGTTTCACACACAAAGTCCTATGAAAAAAAAACTACTTCCTGTTTTGACATTAAGGTTTAAGGTATCAGAATCAAGAACGTCTGTGTGCAGGAGGTCTGCATTTGAGATCCAACAGACAACCCGGCAATTTAAACAGATTAAAGTAAATCCTGTGCATTGTTAAGTCTGTGCTTATAATTGAAAACACACCTTTAATATGGGCATGTTCTCTGTTGTTGAAACATGTGTTTTAACTAAAGGGCAGCTCATTCATTATTTTGGTAACAATTATAAAATGGGCTGGCACCCTAATGTGATGTTTGTGTGTGCTTTTCTTCTTTGTTATAATGTTTCATAAGTTACTTCTTCAAAACTGGTTCAACTGAAGTTTTTCTTCTTTTTTTTATTTGTTTATTTTCATTTTATTGTAAACCTCATCATGTGAATCTATGCATGTATAACCACTTCCCAAACCTGTCTTCCTGTAATTTCACATGATCTTTACTTACAACGTTTCATTGATGATGATCTGAAAACTGTTTTTTAACACATAAATGCATAACACATATTCATAAAAGTCAAAATCTTTACAACACATAACTATGGTAATAATGACAGATTAGTGCTTACATGAAAAAATGTCCTTGCAGAAGCTGTTGGAGTTAGGTTTTCAGTTGATAAATTAAAAAGCAGAAATCCCCATTTCCAGCAAAAACCAAGTATATTAAAGGTTCATTCACACCAGCCTTTTTGATTCAAACCAGAGACGGTTTGCTCAGAAAGTCTGTTTTGTTTGGGGTATGGTAAATGTGCAAAGGGACACTGATTCAGATCAAAAAAGTGAGACTCAGTCTGCCTACAAATGTGGACCTGCTTCAATCAGACAAATACAGGAAGTGGACTACAATTCCCGCTTCCTGCATTTGGTTTGGTATGGCATTATGGGTAAAACACAGGGCATTGTGGATAAACATTACCATTAACAACATTAATGAAGAGAAGTAAAAAGGAAAGTAGAAAAAAGGAAGAGGAGACAAAGACACAGTAAAAAGAAGGCAAAATCCAACGTAACACCAGACAACCAACTGCTACACCAGTACAGATACAACAGCAGAGAATCGCCTACAGCTTTTACATGTAAACTAATCTTACAGTCATCAAATAACCAACCCTCCCACTATGCCCTCCCCGGTGGACTAGAGGATAGTGAGCCCTAAATCCAAATTCTGCCCCCTTGTAGATGCCTATGGCATTACAATAATTCTAACATATCATACCGCAATAAACCATACATATATGCAAATTATAGTATGCAAATTTTAGGGGAAAACATGTCTGTGTAAGATAAGTTGATTCTTATTTATCTGAAAAACTAAAGAAAACAACATTAGCTTATATAATTATAATAAGCATATGACAGTCTATTTGTATTCGTTACTTTGTGTGTTAGTTTCCACCAGTAGCCTCGCCAGCTGATTTCCTCGGGCCTTCAGCCCTGGATGTTTTGCCTCTAGCCTCTGGTAGCCAAAACCTGTATTCCACATTTACTGTTAAACCTAATGGCAACCTTTTCCTCCAGTCGCTCTGCTCTGTTGCTTCTTATCGGCCACAGGCTCTATCACATGCTGACATGCATGTTCACTCACTCACAGCCAGAGCTACACTACAGGGCTGGCTGAGCTGGAGGATGGAGAGGTGTCTGATGTTAGTGGTTGTCAGGTTACACTATGTTGCTAGAAACACACAACCCTCCTGTTCCCTTACCAGGCCTGCTCTGTATGTACACGTGCACAGAATGGCATGGCAACAAACTGGCAGATTAACTATCAATCAAGCAATCAATCTTTACTTATAAAGCACTTTTCGTGCACAAAAAAAATTCAACGCAAAGTGCTTTACATTAAAAACATAATGAACAAACTAAAAAAAAAGACAAGAAACATTTTTACCCATTAAAGCCCCCAGACCACAAGCCCACAGATACACATATACACAACATACAACACACACATACACATGACCACACATACACACATATGTACATGAAATATTGTCTTTAGAAGCACCGTCCTAACCCTCACTAAGGGTAGCTACGACACTGGAAAAAAAAAAAGATGTGAAGTTGAAAAAATAAATAAATAAATAACACTTTAAATATAGTAAATACAATAAACTAAACTTAATATAAAATTAATATAAATTAAATAGATTTAAAAACAATTAGAATCCAAAAGTCATTCATTGAAAGCTTTGCTAAAAAGATAAGTCTTAAGCTGCCTCTTAAAAATATCAACACTCCCATCTGCCCTCAGGTATTCTGGAAGGCTGTTCCACAGGCAAGGAACATAAACAGTAAAGATGCTTCTCCATATGTCATGGTACCCACCCTTGGGATAAACAAGAGACCAACCCCCGATGACCTGAGGGGCCTGGGAGGTTCATAAGCTGAAAGCAAGTCTGATAAATACTTAGAGCTTTAAAAACTAATAAAAATATTTTAAAATCTATTTGAAAGCACAGAGGGAGCCAATGCAGAGATTTTAAAACTGGTGTAAAATGAGCTCTCTTTCTGGTCTTCATCAGTAGATTAGCAGCTGAGTTTTATAAAAGCTTCTTTTTAGGAAGACCAGAAAGAAGAGCATTAGCTTAATCTACACTACAGGTGATGAAAAGCATGAATCAGTGTCTCTTAGCCTGAGAGAGGAACTGAAGCACTCTGGAAATATTTCTGAGGTGAAAGAACTATCTGTGTTATCTTTTTAATGTGAAATATAAAATCAAGATTATGAACAAAAATACGGTAATGGTAAATGGTAAAAGCGTTTGTTAAAGCTAGAGAACTTAATTGGAAACTCAACCTGCTTCTATGAAAATCTATTGTTATTTTCCTACTTGTGGAAATGGGTAACAATACCTAAACAAGTGTGGGCCTGCTGTGCCTACTGAGTGGCCCTGCGGTAACAAGAATTATAAAAAGTACAGGTGTGCGGGAAAGGAGTATGTAACTTGTCTTACTCTCTCTGCATGATGTTCAGAAGCCTCTCTGATGATCTGCTGCTGTTGGACAGATTTGCCTGTTGGAGTCTGTGTGGAGGACGGCGCTCTGACTTTCTGTCAGTTTTATGACCATCCTTTCTGCCATCCACACCTGGAAGTAGAGTATGGCAGAGCATCTAAGAGGAGTGCAGCTACCTGATGGGAACCTTCCTCTGATGAAAGTTTCTTCGACCCCTTTTAGCACAACCAACAATAGCAAAAAAAAAAAAGAAAAGAAAAGAAAAAGAAGATAGCATTAGATCAAATGTTACCAAAATGCAGTCATTAGGTTTAAGTATTGAATATATATTTGCATCTCTGGATGTGGATGCCTTTTTTTCTAAGGCAAAGTTAGATTTCTGTTCTATTTAATTCACTTCCTTGATTTTAAATTTGCAGCCACGGTGGTACAGAAGGATACATATGGGAACATCTACTTTTTTCATCATACCAATTTTCAAACCATTTTCAAGCTTTGTTCGTTTATCACACTTATAAGAAGTATATTATTTGCAGCCTCCACTCAGTTACAGAACAGCTTAGAACCTCTGCAGTAACAAACCCTTACAAATATTTGTGTATTTTTGACTTCTGATTAGTGAGTTGAACTGTCAATATCAAGAAAACAAGGCTGGTGTCATATGAAACCTTTTGGATGTTTTTGTCAGCAGGCTGGCAGCTTCAGTCTGGACCACTTCCATGTAGTTTAAAGCACCACGAAGTAAAAACTGAAATGATCAAATTAAGGCAGACAGAAATGTTTTCCATTTATGCTGAAGATACAAAAAGTCTGACTTCAGCTTTTTACCTAATTAAAACAGGATCAAACTAAAGTGTTTACATTCTAACACACAAGCAAAATAACTTTCACTGAAGAAGACAGAAAATCAGGCCGTGATATCACCTTTGGGCCAAAACCAGCAACAGGTATCTATGTTTTATCGGTGTATCCGAATGGTGTTAGCTATCCAGTTCTTTTGTTGTTGTTGTTGTTGTTTTTTTCTTATATACTTCATGCAGCTCAGAAGGACGAGGATCTTTCAAATGTCATCTTTGAAAAAGCATATAAGTCAGAGATCAGTGAAGAACTTTGGAGAGAAAACAATTAGTATCCTGTGTGTCGTTAAAATCACCAATCAGTGAGTGCCCTCTACTATTGTGCTCAGTAAGACAGATTTCAGTAGCTACAACTACTGTGTGTCGTACATCTTAAATCAACATCAGCCAAATACACTCAAATAACGTTAAAACAGATTTGACATTAAAAGGCTATAAGCCGATGTAACAAACAGCGTTATAAGATCTTTCTGGACATTCCTGTTATATTCTATTCAATTGTTGCAACTATTGTTGTGACCAGGAAATTTCAGGTTTTCATATTTGTTGTTTGATTCTGCTTATTTATTCATTTTTTCCACAATGTTAAAACAAAAACAGGTTTTTAAAAACTTGTAAATTCATTTAAAATGAAAGATATAAATAAACAAACTGCTTTGCTAAAGGACCATTGGCAGTGATAAGGCTCCTTGGGAATGTTGCAAGTTTGCAAGTTTTTTCCCGTAGATCAGTTGAAATGTTCAAGCTAAACAAGTTGGTAATTTTCCAGTTTCTCAAGGAATACTGTATTGGACCCAGCTCCAGACTCTGAATGGGTCACAACAGATGATTCCCAAACAAAAAGATCCTCTTCCACCCTCTTTCTTTACACATTGGTGGGCTGTGATTGTTGCTGGCTTACCGTGTCAAATGCATTCAGTAATCACATATTTAGATATTCTGATATTCAGATCCTCTATCATCCATAGTTTATTTATTCTTGGCTTCCTAGATATAATTTTCAGTGAGACCTTGGTCTGACAACAATATGTTAAAACGTTCAATCAATATAAACCATGTTATTTTATATATAGTTTCATAAGCCACAGTGATCTGTTAAAAAGATACAACCCATATTTCTCCACCACATCATCAAAATTATTGAATATTTACTGATCCGGATTTTACAACCACCATAGGGCTACATTTTCTGAAGTCTCAAATGATGTTCATCTCAGGGGTAATGCACAGAAAAATTTTATTTCTTTTATTACTAGATCTCTTTCATCTAGAGTACACAAACAGTTGGGCCTTTTGGAGTAATTTTGGTTCCCATTTAAAACATAATAGCAGGAAAATGATTATTCTCCAGTATATCACTGACTTTTTATAAATCAGAAAAATTAAATCTCAAACCAAAACAAAAAGAGCCTCATTCCATGACTTGCAATACATACATCAATCCCCCAAATTTAATGAATTTCTTTTTGTTTTAATCTAATTCTGATCCATGTCTATGACAAATATAGCCATAGCATGTTCTGAAGTGAGATTCTTAAAAAATTCTTCGTGCATTCATTAAAAATTACCCCAGCAAAATTATTTCAACAATGTACTCAATGGTCAAAAAAAGATCTTTTGTGCAGCTGCAACTAGTTCAGAATGTTGATGCTAATAGTCTTTAGTAACATGAAGCAGTTTTTATATCCCTGAACTTTTCCAAAAGATTTACATTAAAATATTGTAAATATTTGAACTCTTTTAGGCATGCACATGGTTTATTTGTCTGCCATCAGACATAATTTTATATCATTTTAGAAAAAAAAACCTTTTGATCAAGAAGTCATAAAGACCTATCAGTCTTATCAGTCTAAGAAATACATAAACAACTAATCCAAATGTTTTTTGGGCATTGTGAAAAGCTGTCAGAGATAACAGAGAAACATAACCGTCCCATGGTGGAGTCTGTCTATTAGAACAGGCAAGTTCAACATTTGCAGACATTAAGCTAAGGTTTCATTGGACTGGTTCAGAATAATTATAATAATAATAATTATTATAATTAACGGAATTTTCTGTTTGTATAAAGGTGCTTGTAGCAGTCAATTGCAACTTAATCTCATGGTTAATCATAAAATGTGCATCCTGTTCCATAGAGTTTCCTTTTACTTTATGTTTGTATTTAATACAAACCCTTGTTTGAACAAGTTGTTGATGTAACACCTAATGATCAAACAGTGTGTGATTCAGTGTATGAAAAAACAAGGCGTGTTGTTTTCCTCAGATTATGGGCTGTATCTTTGGTTTGTTGAGAAGGGTCTGGCTGGGCAGTTACTGGATAAATGGACAAGTCCCTCCTACCTTTGTCTTCTTATCTCAATTATATAAGTGTTGGGTTTTCCCCCTCTATTCATACAGTAATAGTAGGATGTTTTAACATACCTG
Organism: Melanotaenia boesemani; assembly: GCF_017639745.1. Classification (NCBI taxonomy): domain Eukaryota; kingdom Metazoa; phylum Chordata; class Actinopteri; order Atheriniformes; family Melanotaeniidae; genus Melanotaenia; species Melanotaenia boesemani. The sequence continues at coordinate 15,260,976 of NC_055701.1, forward strand.
ACGGGTATCGGCTGTTACCTGCAGCATTCCTCAGAAACGTCTGCTGGTGCATTACTGACGTGTTATCAGCTGTTTTCCAGAGGTGTGTTAAAACTTCCTAACCTGTTTAAGTTTTTGTTGTCTTACCTTGGACCTTTTTGCCAGGGACATAATGTTGATGTTTCTGCATATTTTTAGATTATAAGAATAAACTAATAATCTACTGCAAACAGTAGAAATGTAGCTTTAAGTTTAACTGAGAGGGGAAATCTTATTTAGCTGTGTAGACATCAAAATGTAAAACTTAATTTCTCAATATCTCTGAAAGCACCACACTTACTCTTCCAACTGTCACTTCAGAGTTTGGTTGTGCATTCACAGCTCCAAAAGCAAACCAGACTCTCCAAGCAAATGAAGCCACCCATAGAGGCTGAAGTACTTCCACAGGCTAGCTTTTAATGCAGAAGGTACCGGTCAGATTTCACTCTGAGCCATTACATCTGTTATGTAAGACAATCTCAGCGCTGAACTTTCACATTTTCGAGTTTCAACTTGTGCATTCTTTAACAAGAATGTAGTTTGAAGATTTTTATCCCACAGGAGCTTGTTGAATAAGTGGTGCTTCACCAACTCTTCACAACAGATTGAAGTAAAAAATGTGAGTTAATGATTGATTAATGGATGGAGGCAGATAATTACTGGTTCCCTGGTTGAGAAATAAGTAAAACATGCACTTAAAATGAGATATAGGCTATGGGTAGTGTGAAGAATCATGGATCCAGTTCAGACAGGCTGGGTTCAGACCATTTATGTCAAAATAACAAAGATTTATTTTAAGTTTGTCCAAAGCAGCTAGAATTTGTACTTTTGCCTTGTGATCCTTGAGTCTTTACTGTTTTTTTCCACGCTTTATTTTTTGATGGCATTTTTTGTCATTGGCCTCCATCCAACTCAAGTCATCTTTCAACCAATCAGCATGACCTTAGCATCAACTCCAGGAGGCATGTCCTGTTAGAATTTTGGACAATTGCAAACAAGCCTGTTTCATTTTGTTGCATGCCAAAATCCTTTACTCTATGTTGGCATACAGTGAAGGGTGTTGAACCTGGGCATAGCTTCATATTCTGTATAAAGGTATCTGAAAGAAGCTATTTCAATTCATTTCAGCTTTATTTTGATAGCGCCACTTCCTAACAATGAAATCTCAGGGCACTTTACAGACAAATCAGTTTGATCTAAATTATAATAAATAATAATCTAGTTAAGGAAAAAAAAAAAACAACAAAAACAAACAAAATAAATAAAAAAATAAAATCCATAAAGTTCACATGAAGCTAAAGAATATGAGGAATTTTGAGGATGTTAACATCCTTTCCTGCAAGGCTTTATCACCAATCTGATCTTTGTTTATGACATCCTCAGCATCTTGTAAAAAATCCACAGCTGAAGCGAACCAACAACCCTCCTGATCCCAGTAGAGAAACAACATGTGACCAAAAGAACTCTCAAGTGATCTATGGACCATAACAGTTTGAACTGCAGAAACTACACCTGCTAGTTGGAAGTGAGAAAGATAAAACAATAAACACCTTCAAGAATCAAAAAGTCATTCTGGAGACATCCACATCTCCAGAGTTTTAAAAAAAAATACATGCATGTGGCTATTCACTTCACATAATAATAATAATAATAATAATAATAATAATAATAATATAGTTCATGTATTTGTTGTAGATATGAGCTACTCAAAATCCACCTAAAAAGTAACTGGTTTTCTCACTGAAACATAGATAAACAGGACTAATGATAAAAGGTTATGATCCAGAGATAATTTTAACCATTACCTAATTAAATTCCTATGTGGGTCCTTAATACAATATTATTACCACCCCAGATTTAATAAAAAATATATACTGTTTTTTTTTTGTTTTTTTTTTTTGCTTCTTCTTCTTTTTTTAAATACACAAAGTAGGCCCATACTTCTACACAATGTCTAATGTCCCTTTTGGTAAAATGTTTCCCTTACAATCTCTGAACAAACAAAACAAGTCTACAGAGAGACTCGTTCAGCTCAAGCATCCATTCACAATTTAAATAACACGGGTTTTGGTAAATGCATTTCGACTTATTTGGGACATGAGAGCCGCATGGATGAGTAGTCTGCAGCGGGGCTACATCTGAAATGACTGCAGGAAAATAAATAAAATAAATAAAAACGCAACCACTGATTTTGCCAGCATCAGTCACAGAGATGCTTCAAATCCCAGATGTGGGTTTAGTTACAGGTAGACTAAAGTGCAAAGAGAATGAGCTTATATCCTGCAAAATATAGGCTATATGTTTCATATATAGTGTCAGGAAGCTCAATGCACTGATTGTACAGACTCCATCCCAGGTGAGAATTAATTTCCCACCACTGAGCATTGAAGGTCATTTTAAAACGTGACGCTACAGTGGAGACGCTCTTTAAAATGGTTCTTACAACACCACACTATTTGAGCTGATGAATAAAAAAATAACTGAAACATGATTGCCTTTTTGTTTGTGCGATACCCCAAATACCAGGAATAGGCTAAAGATTAAATAATAACATGAGAAATGGTGCTGAAGCTGAGTGCAATATTTTAAATAAAAAACCAGTCACATGCATTGTTGATGGAGAAATCCATGTCATTTATGTCTGGTGCACTAAACATATAAAAATGTTTTCAGTGGAGGTCGTTGCTAATTAGCCGTTTTGCCATTAAATCAGGTGGAAAAACAGAAAAAAAAGAAACAGCACTAAATTTTACTCACCATCTCGGCACGCGTGAGTTAAAACGAAGCTTTCTTTTCATTCCTCCGAAATGTCCGCATCTTTTCAAAGACACCTTGCAATAGAAGATGTGGATGCGCTTGGAATGAAAAAAGATGGGCTCGTTCGCTGTACGTGCAGCAGTGAGCCCACATCCGCCGACTTGATCTCGAAAAAAAAAGAAGAAGAAAAAAAGATGATACCAAGGCTACTCCGGTAAAGTGCGCCGCATCTTCCCCTCTGTCGCACACCGACGCAGAGAACAATGGCTGCAAATTCGAACAAATAATATTACTCACGCAAATTGGGCGGCTATCTCGTTAGCCTGAACATTAAATTCATGACTGGGTGTGAAAGGACGCCATGTAGGCTCAGGGATGTTATCTGGTGTGGAATAATTCCCTGCTGGCTGCCCATGCGCTACCTTGCTCTGTTTACCGTTAATGCAGCTGCAGGCTGTGGCGGAGCTTCGGTGTGCGAGCGAGATGCTGAGATGCAGCGCGAGAGCATTTTAAAGCAATCTGTTAAGGTTCACATTTGAATAAACAGATGAATCATTCCTGCTGCAGGATGCATAGGATCAAAATGTTTCATCTCCACTTTGATTGTTGAAAATAACAGGTTTATAATGTAAGGAATGCAAAAGATAAACCCCCAGTTAGTAATAATTATGAACGTGTATACCTGAAACAAACTGTAAATTCATGCAAATTTTAAAATAGTCGATTTTATATATACACTATATTTAAATATATTTTAACTCAGCTCAAATGAGGTTGCTGCAATAAACAAGACCAATGCTTCACAGCCAAGGAGGATAAATGATCTACAAAGGGGTTATCAAACGTGGTTTGCACCTTTAAATCTTAAACTATTTCATTAATTAATCATTTACAGGGGCTTCCAGTTGGACTTTAGAGAGACTCTTTTATAAATTAATGGTCAAAATCTAAGCTACAGAGGACGAAATAAACCAAGTTTTTAAACCTCTGCACAGTAGTATGTGTCTACCTCTAAACATATCACATCCTCTTATGATGCCAGTCTTTCTCTCACGCCTAAAGCTACCTTAAAACATGACAAGCTGATTCCTTTGTTTGGATATAGCGAATTCTTATACCAGATATCCAGAAAGCCCATCCAGGATCCCCAGTTGAGTTTAGTTTGAATACTAGAAGCACCCAGAAAGCGCAGACATTCGCTAAGCCATTGAATTTTTATGTTTTGCCAATGACTGTGGGCATTATTTCTGTGTTAGAAGCTCTAATGGTAAAATTATCCTTATCTCTCCATAGTAAAGAATTATTTAAAAAAAATCCTGGATCCAGGAAGTGATCCATATCACCTCAAAAATCTAACCACTTGTTCCATATTCCAATTCTGAGATTTCCTGAAATTTTCATCAAAATCCATCCATTATTTTTGAGCTATGCTGCTAATAAATAGACAACGCCAAAGCCAACACTGAAAGCAAACAACTCTGAGACAACCCAGCCTTGTTAGAAGTTCAAATGGGGCACAATCACAAAGGGTGGGCAACATTTTAGCAAAAAGAAATAGAAGAAAAAAAAACTTTAAAGATGTTGCAAAATACCAGGGGATCTGCAAAGATGACTGGCAGAGGACCAAAGACAATTTCGGGGGTAGCAGGTCTTTCTGCCTTCGGTTTTGTCCTCATTGAGGGGAGGTGACTGACTCAGACACTTTAGACCATTCTTTTTCTTTCCCGTAAAAAGCTCTTTGGTTGCTTTTGTCATGTGTTTTGGGTCATTATCCAGTCCTTTGAAGAGCTGCCCTAGTTTTCCAGTTTTGCAGTATTTGGCAGAATGAGAACAGAAAGTACAGGTCCATCAACTATGCCCACTGTTTTCTAACAGTCTCCTCTGCTCTGTTTTTAAATGCTACTAGTTTGTATGTTCATTTGAGTCATGTGTGGTCATGATGACACTTTTTAGTAGACCGTGACAATGACAGGCCCATTTGCTGGAGTGTTCTGTACACTACAAGATGTTGAAATTTTATTGTTTAAAGGAATGAAGACAATAGTGGCATGGCCACTCCCTGGGTGTCTGCATTCTCTCCGATACTGTTCACAAACACAGGCACTTCTTTGTCTCACATATTGACAATTCCCATGAACAACTACTCAATAAAAATTAAGCACTTGGAATCAGATTCAGACCTTTTTTATCCTTAATTTGTCAAGTTAAAGTCATGAGGACGCAGGCCCCACCTGATTACATATGAGTTTGTATAACATAAGAAATGCAATTCCAAAACAGTTCAACATTCATGTGGACCACGTTTTAGAAGACTGTATGCAGCAAATGTTCCAATATCTAATCCTGAGTTTATTCAGGTGATTTGAGCAAACATTCACACCATGGCAACACATATTGTAGCGAGAGACCACTTAAATAACAATGTTAACTATTTCACAAGAGAAAAAAATGTCTGCCATTCATACTGAGATACACAAGCTTGTCAGGAGCAGTACTGCTGTCCTGTCTGTTTACAGCACTATTATTCATGCCAGCATTTTAGACTGGCATGCCTGCCTCTGAAATACCAATGTTTCTTGTTTGTTTTTGTACTGTAATTTTGGCCGAGGCGGAGTTGAAAACACAGGGCAGCAACAGCTTTCTACCACCACAGTTTTTTTTTTTCTTCAATGGGACACTTTATTCCTATGAGGGTTTTTGTAGATAATTGAAATACAAATAATGCCAGTGGTTTCAGCTGGTTGTGGTAGGGTTAGTGATAAAACATAATTTATTCATCTCTAAATAGTTAAGGCTGGGTAAAGAAGATTTAGTTAGACAAAAGTAAACAATAATTAACCCAAAAGCAAATAACATACATCAGTTAAGTCAAATTTAAGCCAATGAAGTAGTCATTATTCATGCTTTATGCAAATCATTTTCACATATTGCACATTCTGCTAACAGAACTTAATTTCCTTTTAATTACTTTACACCTCTACTAACTTATATCCGCCACGATCACTCCCGCCATCTTCGTCGCTCACCACCAAATATTGCTGCCCATTTGCGAGTTATCTCTAGATAGATTGTTGGTTTATTGGGCAGATAGTCCAGGTACACAGTTTGGCTGGTTTTAGGAACCGCCGTTTCAATCTGAGTCCCCTCGTGCCACTCGTTAAAAGATGTGATAGAGATAAAGTCAGGCCTGGCTTCCAATGCTGCACTCAGCGAGGTTTCATAGTATTTGCCGTTGATGCGGTTTCGAGTGTTTTGAAAGTTCCAGGGTCGAATACTTGTGTCAATGTATCCTGGCCCCACACTTGGAATAAATATCAGGTTGTTATCTTCACAGAAAGCTTTAATGGAGCCCCAGTTACGCTGAGTGGAGCCATAGGAAAAACCATTAGTAGCAAAGTAGGTGTAGACACCATCAAACCCTGCGGTCAGGATATCCCTCTTATGTTTCTCCTCAACCAGCAGTGCGATGAAGATGGCGTCATACGCTGTATCCCTGATGCTGTTGCTCTCTGTGTGTTTCAGCAGCTTAGCCCACTGTTCAGAGTTCATCAGATATGAGTCATATACATAAAAAAGTGGAAGAAGTTTGCCATTGTTTGTCCGGTACTTGAAAAATGCTGGGTGCTCTCCATATCTGAAGAGAGGAGATGAACAAATAAGAAATGTTGATGTTAAACAGAGAAAGAAAAGCAAATTCCCATTTTAAAAATGAGACACATAAAGAAAACATGTCATGATAACAGAATAGGCTCCATTAGAAAAAATATCATTATACATAACTGCAAAAGGTGACAAACTTAACCCCCTTTAGGGGCTCTAAGAACTGTACAAATATTATCAGCTCCTTTTTCATGAGCATAAATGTTTGTTAAGGCTAACCCCAACTGCATCCAGCCATGTTAGGTGTCCCACCAGAGCTGGTACTGCAATCACTCATTAAACCAGGTGGACGGAAATGTCAATTATAAAGTTTAACATGTCGGAAAAGGTGATGTTACAGAAACAGATCATGACGGTAAGTTAGACAGCATAGTGATATTTGACTGATACTAAAACTCTTCAATACTCACTTCTCAATGATGTATCTGACATTAGTGAACATATTGACTTCATCTCGTCCTCTGTATGGCTCAATATGGAACGCAACCTGTGAAAAGAGATTGGAAAATAGAAATTTATGTAAACTGCTGCGCACTCATTGTCTAAATATTAAAGATATTTTTACTGAACCAAATAAAACTGACCTACTGATGAACAAACACACACACACACACACCTCCAAAAAAACATTTATTAAAATTTGTCGCCATTATTATGTACCTTAATGTGGTATTTATGTGCCACCTGCAACAACAAAGGCACAATTTCATCTATTGTTTCGCCATTGTCATCCTTTGTCTTGGGAGGATACCAGGAAACAGCAATAACACCTGGGAAAGCATTACAATAAAAGTATAAAGATAATTTGAGTGTGAGATGGGAGTAATAGCGTAATAAACCCGATTTCTCTGAGTGCACACCTTAAATTTCTTGTTTTGTGAGCAAATAGTAAGCAATGCAGGACTCAGTGTAATTATCACACTGTAAACTGGAAGCTGAACATAAATGAGTAAACGTGCAGACGTGTCTTACATACAACCACTTCTGTCCTTATTATTGCTTCATTTTACAACTTTTCCCAAACTGAAAAGCCATAATTCACTTCTAGGACCTCAGCAGGAAAACTTTTATATAGCCGTTAATAGCTCTCACATCACACCTGCTCACGATTACTGCCTCGTGTGGCTGGTGTATTCAATTCACTTCTAGATTTCAGCCATATTTCTGATCTCCATCATGATATTGCTGCATCATAATTTCAAAACTGTTTATAACTGAAAAAAACAAAAATAAGACAAAAAAATAATGAACACTCGCAAGCAGAAATTTTTCTTACCAATGGCTGCTGTACGAAGCTGCTGCATATGTGCCTCTACAACAGAAGGGTCCCTGGAACTGTAAGCCCCTAAAGAGGGGTAAAAATTTGACCCAATGTCATCAGGGGGTACGTGTCTTCCTTGGGGATACCCCTGAGCCACCTTTAAGTCCCAGTGTGGAAGCTGTGGATGGTCCCAATGGATGTATTTGCCATCAAATTTGGGGTTTCCATACCAAGGGTAGTAGAAAACATGGAGATAATAGTTTGGAGGCGGGAACTTCCTCAGTGTAGCTTCCAACTCTGCATCTCCGTCTGACTGAGCAGAGTCATTCATTTTGGTCTCATCATGTTTATTGTTGTCGCGTCTCTTGACTTGTGGATCTTTTCTGTCTGGTTGCAGCTCAACGCCTTCTGAGCTGTTGAAAGGAGAATCCTCTGTTATAAGCCCCTTTAAGACCACTGTTATGATCAGTACGAGCAATGCCAAAGCAATCAGTGCGATGCAAGATTTGCGTCTAAACCTTGCCATTCTTTACTTAGTGCTTGAAGCTTTCCATAGTTCATTGTTGAGATAATAATGGGGAACTGATGTTGGACACAGTACCACTGAAACTCCTCTGAGAGACTTTGTTCAGCCTGGGATTTTGAAGATAGAAGAGATACAAGTGTTTATGAAAGGGCTGCAACCAATTCTGCAATATTATATGCATGACAGAAGCAAATATGGATAATGTGCAACATGTTTTCAAATGGAAAATGACAAAGAGAGACAGCTATAAGTGAGCAATATTTTAATCCAAAACCACTGAACTGCCCTCTGTTGCTGGTTCAGTTTGACTTAGATAGCTTAAGATAAATTAAACTAGCAAATTATTCTAGTTTAAGAAATGCACCAAGTTATATTTCTATTCGTATGTGTTTTGACTGCAACAATCAATAATTCTTAAAAATTGAAATAATCCATTTACGTCCTGTCGATTTATTCACTGACTGTAAAAAAAAAAAAAAAAGCAAAAAAAAAAAAAACAGATACAGTCGCAGTAGAATGAAAGCTGTTAATATAGCTAACATGCTAGCTCATGTGTTAAAGTATGCCGTCTAATAAAAATGCCGTTATAATTAGATTACTGAGTGTTTAGCTGATCACTGTAGTTGAGCCTAACGAAACATAAAGCTAGCAACATTAGCTATCTCTATTCTACCTCAAGTGAACTTTAGACTTGTCAACAATAATTACTCATGGCAGGGCTGAGAAATTAGCTTAATCCTCCTACAGTTAAGCAAAGCCCTAAGTTTGTATGGAATAATACAAAAATTGAATGTATAAAGTCAGACACACCCGTATATTAGCTCAAATGTCTCTTCATGAATTATTTTCGCTGCATTACAAGCAGATGACAGGACACAACCTGCATTTCTGGTTCGGTAACTTACCCTATGAAACATCACAGATCTGAAAACGCCCGACCAGGACTCTGACCCTCGCTGTGACCCATCCATATGCTATAAAAACCCGAAATATAACTGCGTCCTTGCCAGTCAACAACAGCCACAGAGGTGATTTAAATGCATCACTAACAGATATCGCCCCCATCTGTTCGGAAGAAGTACTACATAAAACAAACCCAACTTGAAAATGTGTATAATTTAGAACTTTTGGTTGTTGATGTTTAAAAGGAGAGAAGGGGGACAAAAAGAGAAGAAAATCTTTTTGTTCTCTTAGCAAACTGTATGTTTCAAGCGCACAGTGCTACAGAACAGGTAAGTAAATAAGTATGCAAATGAATTAATTATGGATGTAGAATTAATTTTTGTTTGTAATGCATTTTATCAATGTAATTCCATTCAAATAAGTTTAGCAACAGTATAATATTTATAATTTTACCTACAAAGCTTATGGAAAAACAAAGAAATTAACTGAAGGTTCCCATTTTAATGTGGTATGAGATCTGTGCTGACAAACTGCTTTTAAAAGTAATGGGAAAGTGTGTCTAAACTTTTGACTGGTACTGTATTTGTTGATAATATTCTTGTATTTACAATCTCTTTTTTAAAGCACTTGATTATTTCAGCACCAGCTTGTTTTACTCACTCACAATGACCACAGTGGCCTTCAAGACACAGAAATAAGAAAAGGCAGCTTCATTCTGATCATTCCTACTACCTGAAGTCTCTGTACAGTGAAGACATAAGGATGACAACTGCAGAGAGTTTACAGGTTTGTTAAAACAGTTTGATTCATTTGTGATTGCATGAGTTTCAGGAGATTTTATAATATGTTCACCATAATAAATTCCTTCTACATCTTCAAGGAAAGCTCAACATTCAGCTTTCAGATCATCTACTATCTTCTCTTTCTAAAAGTGGCACTGTGGATTAACTTTGCCTGGATGCTGTCACACCTCCACCATGTTTTCTCCTGCCAATGACTCTTTGGTTGTATTCAGAGCCAATGCAAACTGCTCTGAACTGGGCCAAGAGGCGTCTGAGTTGTCAAACTGCTTAAGATATCAATCAGGCTAAACTGTGTACATATGTAGAATTAAAAAATAATGAATGCATTCCCATTTATTTCTACTGTACAGCACCACATTGTACCTCACAATTTACTATATAGCTCTTTTTAAGTAATTAAGAATAAAATATAAACTATGTTATAACCAGAGGATGTAGTGTCTTGTGTTTACTATACAAACTCACAGACAAGACAGCAACAACTTTTGGCTCCATCCATTTTATTGAATGTATAGACTTTCAAACAAACTTGTACAAATCGCAAAACAGCTTTTGGTAATACTTTTGTTTTCTTATCATCAAGGAAATAAACTGAGTGAATTAAACGTAAACAATCTGAACATAAATGTACAACTGAATAAGAAAACATTAAAGCAAATCAAATGAGAAACAATAACAAAAAAGAGGCAACTGTTTTTCAGAAATTTCCAGCTGCATCTGTGAGCAGCAGACTGAATCTGAAACACTAACCAGACCTACCGCTGGTCAGTGTGACTGTGGTACCTCAGAATAGTAAAATATGCCACACCTAATACTGGCAATGTGATACAACCTCCATTGTGATTTATTTGGAAATTTATACCATGGGATGTGCACTACTTTACACTGTAGTGCTGTATTTATACACCAGGTGGCATCACAACCTTAAACAGCGATGCCAAAACCGCCTGGATCTTCCACCCACTCCCAGCTCCACCAGTTTTCACACCCTGTACCTCAACAGATCGGGTGATATGAGCGAAAGAAAACTGGTATTTCAAAACAAATCTAAAAAAAAAAAAAAAACTTTCTGCAGGATGCCATATATACACTGAACACTAACTATTATCTGTAATTTTGTTTGTGAGGCTTTCTGTTACATGAAAATAACAAGTTAGACCCTGCCAGAACTGTAGCCACTGGTTTTACATTTTGTTTCTTCTACTTACAAAGATTTACATTTTCAAAATACAATCCTGTAAACATACATATTTGCCTGCACTACAATCCACAACAGTCTCATTCAAATTAGTGTAATCAAAACCCCAGCTATCCTTAAAACACAACCAGATGATTAGTACAGGTGAAATTAATTTGAGAATAACAGAGGAAAAAAAAAAGGTTAATACCAGCTTTGTTTCAGAACCAGCATGTTTTTGTGTGGGAGTAGAGTCGAGGCACAGGGAGGCATAACAGAGTGGAGAATTTTAAGCCTAGATGATATCATGTTTGGGTAAATCGTGACCACAGCCAGAGCTGTCTGATTTAGCCTTATACTTCATTCAAGCTGGTCTGTTCACATTCATTGCAACAAATAGGGAGGTTAAATACAGAAAATGCATGTGCACAAGACCAACAAAGGGCACTGCACACACTGTGATGAGTTTAACATGTTAAACTGGAACATGATAAATGTTATTAATGTCTGTGAATTTTGCTCAGCTCTGAAACCACAGTCTAAAGTAAAACACATGGGAAAGATGCTCTGTATTTTCAGAGGTCAAGGCAAAAATAATCTCATCTTATTTTTTCTGAAGCACTGAAAATGTTTCCTGTTACTTGGTCATATTGCCTCTCTACAAAGAGAAGGCATCATCTTACACAACACACAACCTCAAACAAATTTGAAATAGAATTGGAAGTAAAACCACCAAATTTATTGTTTGTTAATTATATCAAAAACTCCAACTAACAGGCAAAAAGAAAAAAAAAAAGATTGGTCACAGCAAATCTATGTACACACACACATTAAGAAAAGAGCTGTCAGTGGAGTTGACGAGGGGCTGGGTGAGTGGGAGGAGAAAGATTTGGGCAACAAGATAAGCCCCTTATCTTCACTCTACAGGGGGTGTTACAGGGGTTGCCATGATGGCACACCAGGGATGGACAAGATGAGAAGGTGGGGGAGAGCTGCAGTTGAGTGTTCACCTCTTCTTGGGAGCTTGGGTGGTGCGAGGTGGGGTGACAGGTCGACCAGAGTTTACACCACCATACTGGTACTTAGCCTTCTTCTCTGAAGGCTTTAGGATCTTGAGGACAGAAAAGCAGAAACAGATAAAAGATACCTGAGTGACTGTTTCTGAAAATATGACTTCTCTCTGTGGTTTTCAGGTTACCTGGAAAGAGCACATGAGCGATTCGTCAACACTCATCATGCCGCCCGCATTATCAAACTCCCCGCAGTAGTTTGGAGCAGAGAAAAGTGTGACCAGTTGGCGTTTGGCAAAGAACTCGTATCCATCCTCCACAACCTGTTCAAATACACACATTAACTCCAACGCCCGATCAATACCAAGAAACACATCTCCAGCTAGTTTCAGAAACCAACTTTGCTGTGAAGGTTGGTTGTACGAAACACCTACATCTGAATCAATATGAAGCACAGAACTGAAATAGCTGTGGCTAACCTAACAACTCCTGCGTATGAAGTGCTTTGTCATGCTTTAATACAATTTTAATACAGCAAAAAAGAAATAAAAAGTAACTTTATACTGGTATGTGTAGCAGAAAAGGACAAAGATGAATGAAAGGAGGAAATTGGGAGATACACAGCTGCTAATATGTGGTTTAGTTCTGGGTCCTCCTTAATCAACAATTGTTCCGAACAGATTTGTACATTTTCACGCAAAGTGTGGAATTTACCATCTTGTACTTCGAACTGTTCTTCGATGTCAGAACTGATCATGGTTCTAGTGCTAGAGCGGAGAAACTGCTCTATTTCGTTAATTAATAATTTACGCCAATGAGATGAAATGAGAGACAGGTTGAACCATTCAAAATCAGATCAAAGCGTAGTGTTTCGATGACGCTGGGAATATGTGTGTTAAGTAACAACAGATTAAGTCTCCACCTCTACAAAACGTGTAAAACCAACCGAGGTTAACCAAAGAGCTTCACAGGATAAAAATACAACATCCAAAGGTGGAAGTTCTGTTGGTTTCTGTCCTCCTCCAGCTGCAGCGTTTATTTATTCTTTCTTAGTCTAACTCTTTTTTTATGCAGTGTATTGTTTCCAGAGGATTGTTAAATATTTATTAAGAGGGTTAAGAGATAGGCGTCATCCTTGATAGCACACTGTCATTCCACTCTCATACTGCCCATTTCCACCTTGGCAACCTCAACTGCCTCCGCTCCACCCTCACCATCCACTCTGCCTCCATACTTCTCCACAGTCTTGTCACCTCCCGCAATGATTGCCTTAACTTCCTTCTCTTTGGTCTCCCCCAGAAGTCCCTCCATAAACTCCAACTGGTCCATAACCATGCAGCCCGCTGCCTGATGCATCCCATCACATCTCCCCTATCCCACAACAGCACCACTGGCTCCCAGTTACCCAAAGAATAAACTACAAACTGATCATGTTTACCTTTAAGGTCATCCAAAACCTCGCCCCTCCATATATCTCTGATCTGGTCTCCAGCCCATTCCCTAAGATCCTCCTCCTCCATCCACCTCACTGTGGCCTCTGCCTGCCTCAGCACCATGGGGAGCAGAGCTTTTCACTCCTTACCACCAGACATCCGTAATTTTGACTCTCTCCCCATCTTCAAATCCAGATTCAAGACTCATCTGTTCAAGCTTGCCTACTTACTTTAAGTCCATCTACTCTGTCCTCCATTTCTTATTTTATACTGAATTTATTCTGTTTTATCTTCTTGTTGTACAGTGCCCGTGAGTTTTTTGAAAGGTTTTTTTTTTAAATAAAATGTATTATTATTTTTACAATGCTTCAATTTTTAAATTAATGTTAACTGAGCTTGAATGAGTGAACTAAACAGATGTCTGGCTGGCTTCAAACTCAGTAGAAATTAATTCTTTCCTTCTCTCCATCACTCCGGTGAGAAACACAGGCGATTTCCATGTGACTTCTAAAGGGACGTGTTGTTCCTATATATGGCTAAAAGAGGGCATTTTTTTTTTTAAAAATTAAAATAAACGGGCAGGAGCAGGTGATTTAGAACGTAGGGGATTTATCAAAAGCAATGTACATACGCCTGGCCTTAAATACAAATTGTACTTAAATTTTCTATATTTAATTTGTTCTATGAACAACTGATAAATGAGAGCCCTAGTGTCTACATTTTCTCATCAGAAACGAAAAATAAAGAACAAAAACAAGATAACAAATAAATACAAAGTAGGGTCAGATTGTCAACCCTGTGTTAGATATTGAGGCTCACCAACTCTGTTCCAGTCTTAATTTACCTGGTGGGCTCTGCAGATGAGGTCCAGGTCATGGCGGTTTAGAAACTTACTGACCACATCTGCCCCAAAGGTGAAGGAGACCCCACGGTCATTCTCTCCCCAGCCTTGTACATCTTTATCTGGATCTGACCACAACAAGTCACACAGAAGGCCTGGCAGGAACACAGGAAAAGGAGACATGGAGATAAAAACCCTTCAAGCAGGAAAGTATTGAAAAGAGGGCATAAACAGAGGATGGAGCGATGTCCATCCAGTCGACTTTGTGAAGTAACACAGAAAATCCTCTAATTCCAGTCACTCAGGAAGAGAAAGACTGTTTTTTTCCATTTCAACATAAACTTAAATTCCTGGGAGAGATCCAGAGGAAGTGAGCATGTTCAGGATCAAGAATGAACATTCACCAGAGTCCATAAAGACTTAAATAGTACCTGTATCAGGCACATCTGTTGGCCTCATGATCCTGCGGATCTGCTCCATTGACTGCAAATCAGGTGAAAGCCCTGAAACAAAAAAAAAAAAATGAAAGAAACTGATTTTAACTGGAGATGCTGTAAATATATTCTAAACAACAATATAAAAAAAAAAGTCACAGGTTAGATTTTGGACAAGGGAACGAGTGCAAACCCACCTCCATGGCAACAGAAGATCTTCTCATCAATGATAGCAGCGATGGGCAGGCAGTTAAAGCAGTCAGTGAAGGTTTTCCATAACTTAATATTGAATCTGCGCTTGCCTGGAAATAAACACACACAGTTTCAGACCCAAACTGTTTGCGTGCACAGCCTGAGTTAATTTCTACTTACACTCATCGTAGAACCCATAGATCCGGTTGATTGAAGCACACTCATGGTTGCCCCTGAGCAGAAAAAAATTCTCTGGGTACTTGATCTTGTAGGCCAGTAGAAGACAGATGGTTTCCAGGGACTGTTTCCCTCTGTCCACATAATCACCCAGGAAAAGATAGTTTGCCTCTGGAGGGAAGCCACCATACTCAAACAACCTCAGTAAATCTGTGTACTGCCCATGAATATCACCTAAGAAGACAATGAAGCAAAGGGGAAATAAGTGAAGACAATGTGTTTGTTTGACAATTTGTAAGTTTGATAATTAGAGTGATGCCACCAGGTGATGACAGTAAACCACATTCTTATGCAAAGACACCAGCTTCTATCTCTCTGAAGCCGTTTCGATTAATGGATTATTACGAGATAAAGCTGATAAAGATGTATGACTGTCACACTAACAGCAAGCAAAAGTATCCACATACAAAAACAAACTGCCAGCAGATCAATGCCATGGCCTGTGGGAAATGAATTAACCAGGGAGAGAACACTCACATTTCAGGTTAATCATAAAAAATATGAAGCACTTACATAAACCCCACACACACACATCCACACAAACTAACTTTAATTTTAACACTCTCCCAGGATGTAGGGTCAACCTTTTCTATATTTGACATCAGTCAGGCAGAGATGAGCCAAAGCTGCTCTCACCAAAGCACACGATCTCTGCAGTGGAGTCTCGCATGATCACCCAGCCAAGACCTGCTTCCTTTTATATCATCTTGCACCAACTTAAGAGTTACTCTAATTTGGGTTAAGTGCTCCAGACATAGAGGACTGAAGAGAGTCCTACCAGAGCAGGACAATAACAGCAGGTTTTACTGTGACCAAAAAGGAAAGTAAATTTATGTGCCACACTCTTTTTATGGCAAGGCTTTATTACAAGGTGGCACCAAATACAAATTAAAATGAAGATGCCTTGTTAAGCTCACCAGCCTGAAACTAAAATGACCAGGAAATAGACTGCTTTATATTCAGACCATGAAACCGGTTGGTATCCCATGCACCAAAACCACGACTGGCACCAAAACCTAGGTGGCTGTAGGCCTACTCTTATTTTTGTATGCATGCTAGGATAAAAAGAACATTTTAGGGCAAAATAAATGACTTAAGTGATAGTTCTGAATGTCTAAGTCTAGATCTGTGTCATACTCTGTGCTCCTGATGTCCTTGGCCAGCTTGTTTGGCTATCATCTATGTTTTTCTTTTCTTTCTATCGTTAAAAACAACATATAAACAAACTGGTCACGCAGCCCCGGGTTCCCATCCCGTTGTCTCGCAAGTACTAGTAATGGCAATGACTTTGCAATCCTTCACATTAATCATACATTAACAAAACTTTACCGAAGCCAGTACTAATGCTCTGGCATCTTAATCCAGGTCACAAGCTGTCAGCGTGAAACCAGGAAAGCTTTTAAAATGCCTAAATTATTTCTCTATTATATATCTCAAAACATATTTTGAGCTTTAACTTCATAAAAGAGTGATGAAGTTACCAGTAATCAGTTTGTGGCAATAACAAAGTTAGTCAATGCTTCATTATCTAATCACGGGGTATTAGTTCATTTAAGTTTCTTTTATATTTCACTTACTAAAGATGTAACAACCTTGACAAATGCTTAAATTTCTAAATGCTACGTTTAAAAAAATCTAAAGAAAAATGCTAACTTTTGACCAAAGGATTTTTGTTGTTGTTGTTTGGCATTAATAATTTAGTCCGTTTCTGTAAGGTGATAACTGTTTGAGAGGAGCAACACAGAAGGTATGGGATTACTGTAAGTATCAACGCAAAACTCAGAAAGCAGGAACAATGCTGGTCTTAGGTCGGTGTCATAAATGGGCAATATCAATTAAGCCAGTGCAAAATAACAAGGTATTTACACAGCTCTGCAATTATCCTAATCACCACATGTGGAACATAAATGGATATTTATACTTTAAGCCTAGCATTAGAGCACAAACAGTCTAGGAAACCATCAGCTGTAGTTAAACACAGCTGATGTGAGAGCAATGGCTGATATTACTGAGTTTCCAGTGTAGCTAACAGACATCCAGGTCACAAATTGACTTCATGTTCTGAGGACTTATACAGTTTGAGTGCAGATACATTTTTAAACATTCTCATAATTTTTTTTATGGTTTTGAGAAACTTCTAATTCTGTACATATATGCAACAAAATTTTCTTCAAATGCAAATGGTAAATACAAACAAAAATCATAAGGTTTCTGATTAAAATATCTTTCTCTTGATAAATACAAACATCTACAGAAAACAGCTTACAGATAATTAAAGCAGTGGCTGTGTGCTGTAGTGCTGTTATTACTTTTTTTGGTAAAATAATTTATGTTATTGAATATGGCTATGGCGCAGCAGATTTCTAAATGTCTAAAAGAAGAAAACACTATGAGGCAACAAGGTTATTACTCATAGTCGCAATAAGGTATATTTGTTGTAATTAACATTAAAAAATATAGCCTTGGGGATCCACAAAAAGATGTACATGACAAATTTATATTAAAAAAATGTAAGTGTAAATAAGTTAGGTTTAAGTTAAATTGGTTGTAGTGGGAGCTTTAAGTTTTTATATATTAAGATGTCACCCTAGATATCAGACATCTCCTTCCTCTGAAATATGTCTGGCTCTGTCAGAGCTCACATGGTCCTCACAGAGTAAATGTTTACTTCTTTTCTGTTGCATTATGTAGAAAGTGATGGGTTCACTTGTCTTAGAGAAGCCGGTTATTGTCACATCAAGCAGTGACTGATATGTTCTGTGATGCAACAGTGACAATGGTAAATACATAACAGAATTCTTTACTCAAGAAAATAAGGGACTTTTAAAGTAAAGAAAATGCTTCAAACAGCCAGGAGGACTGATTCTGTAGTGAATCTTTTTATTCACAGCAGCAATCAAGAGATCCTTTTATTATCTTTCAGTTGGGGGTCAAAATCCACAAAACATTAGAGATAGAAACTTGTACTGAGAACTAAATGTGAAGCTTACATCAGGCTTGAGCTGAATGAGCTGATCAAACCAAGATGACATTTTGCAGCATCATTACTTTAATAAGATAGTAGTGAAGATAGTGATTATTCAGTTCACACCCTCACAAATTACAGAACACTGAGTTTGGATGATTGTGGTCTTTTTTTTCCTCCCAGAAAATTCAAATGGTTAAAGGAAGAATTCTGGCATTTCCCAAACCTGGGCCCTGTCTAACTAAATTATAAAGCAGTGGTGATACTGCAGGCATGACCCAAACTGTGCCCCTGGCACCAAGTTTAACATGTGCTGGAGGGTTTGCATAGAACCTGATCCGTGTGGTCTCAGTAAATAATTAAGCACCTTATGCTTAGAAAGCCTGGCATAAGGTTAATGGATTTAAAAGTACCAAAGCAGCCAGGTTAGAAGTTCAACAACAAAGGTTAAAGAAAGACCATGAAATTTCTGACTATAATACATGTGACCACCTCAAACTCCTGCACATTCTAAAGTTAGGTATGCATGGAAGAATTTCTTTTTTTTTTTTTTTTTTTAAAAAGCCTATTAATATTAATCACAGTGAAGTCAAACAGATGGACGCCATCACTCAGTTGTCAAAAATCAATATGAGCTGGTATGATCAAACTTCTACTTTTCATTTGGACAATTGCAACTTAAAATGCAGGTCACTCCCTCTGGGGCTGATATAGTATTCGACCTATAGTAACTATTTTAAACATGTAAATATGTGTAGGTAGAAACTGGTATAATACAGAAGACTTTTTCCTGTTTTCCCAAGAAAAGGCACATATGAGTTGGCTTAAAGTTGTTTGCAGTGTTACACTGGCAAGAAGAGTCAGGTATGATGGAGTGTACTCAGATATACAGAAGCAAGCTAGAAATACAAGTAATGAAGCTCTCTCTGCTGTTAGTATCAGAAGCACACTTGTGAATGTGGGATTCTTTTGTCTTTAATCTGCCTTCATTATAATGATACATGTGATAATGACATCATTTCTGTATATATGTGCATATATAAATCTATCTTTACTAATACTGGGCAGCTGAGTTGAGAGAGTATTAGAGACGTAATATATGACACAGGCTGTGTTTGTGTTACATAAGAAACTCTGCATCGGAGCAATGGATAGCTGCTCGGGGTTGTGCAGACCAGGCAGTGTTCTGTGCTGCAGAATGGGAGTATTTTATTAAGATAACTGGCTTTTGTTGACAGCTAGAGGAAAATACTTAAATGGTTCTTACTAAATTGATCAGTGGACCACAGAAAAAGAAACTTAAAAAAGACCAGCCTTTTCCTTATTTAGTTTATTTGCTTTTTTTTAAGCTCTCATGTGATGAATTGTCCACTTGCAGCGCAGTGTGTCAATTCAAGCAGGGAAAAGCCTTTATTTACAAGAATCTGCCTGCACGTTTAGTTTTAAAGTCAAAAGAACTTTAAATGGAAATATCACAGCAAAGTGTACTAAATGGCATAAAGGGATGAACAACAACGAAAGATGAGAGAGCAACACAAACTAGTAATGAATCACCAATAAGCTTGAGATGGGGCGAAAACAACTAAAGGAAGGGCAGAAATAGAAAACACAAACCACAAATCTTCAAGGGTGCCTCAAGCTCCAACAGGATGGGCTGGCTGAGGAAGATCTCCCTGGATTTGATGCAAAGGCCCCGAACCTCTGCTTCGGTCATCTGAACTATTTTCCCTGGACGGCATCCTCGCACTGAAAGTAGAAAAAAAAAGATGCATTCACTGCTACGAACAACTGTTAACAACGTCAATTCATATGAAACAACAGTAACAACACCTGCATCATAAAGGTAATCAGAATGAGGCCATGATGGAGCTTTTGTTTTGTTTTTTTAATCTAATGGAAAAAAATACTTTTAGCAACACAAAGCCATCTCACAAGCTGATGAACTGTGGGCGTAGTGATTCTGTAGCTTATAACTGTTCAGCCTCAGCCATACTTTAGAAACCCACGGCTTAGCCTATGAAAGCAGCTTGCATCTTCAGCAGTAGTGTGGGTTTATTGGCTGTGCAGTTCCACTGTGAGCTGAAGCCTACTTTGTGGCATTATGCCACATCTCATATTTATCTTACACCAAAGAAAAGTAAGAATCATGAACACTGACTAGAGTCAGCAGCTGAAATAGAGTCATGGAAGTGAGATAATACATGAGAAAAAAAAAAATAAAGCTGCAACTGCTACACTTATTTACCACATTTAAATGGAGTGATACTTTCATTTCAATTAAATCTGTTTTGTAACGAAAACTAAATGAACAAATCCACAACTGAGGAATTATGCCATAATCAACCATGTCTGTACCGCCTCACTGCTAGAGGCCCACAAAAACTCTAATAAAGGGCTGTAGAGCCTAGAAAAGCAAAAACATCTTGATCAGAAGTTGTTTTTTTTTTTTTTACATCTTTAATTTTGTTTCATGTTATGAAGGATGCTAAATTGAAAAATGGTAAAAATAGGAGCTGTTAAAGTGGATCATTTTTGTATTGCTATGAAATTTCAGAAGCATAGATAATAAAAATGTGTGCATTTATAAATATACATCCACATGAGCTGCTTATACATGCTCAAATTCCCTGTTAGACTCTAATTAGTCTTGTAATCCAAATAAATCTGGTACAAGTGAAACAGTGAAATGAGTGTCTTCACAGATGATGAATCCGACAGCCAAAAATATTTGAGAGCTCCACCAACCTTGGTGATTTACACCTTCAATTTTCCTTATCTTCCATCTACTTCATGCCCGAATGACGTGAACTACATGAAGCATGAAATTGCAGAAGTAGGGCTCTTTACCAGGCCTCATCAGAGGGGGGGAGTTAAGCTTGGAAGCTAGCCTGCTCAGCTTTAACACTGAACCTTTCAGTGTTTGCACTGGCTGCCACTTTTAAAGAGATTATGTACTAAAGAACACTGAGGGGCAAAGGCTGAAATGAAGCAATGGCAAGGATTTGCGATTATCATGAACCAAAGAACTGTTTGTGTGTGTATATAAAGCTGTGTTACTGAGTGTGTGTCAGTTTTAAGTGTCCTGTAGGATTTAACTGCAATAAATAAGTACTGTCATTGACACTTGGCTTTGCCTTACAAACCAGGGTCCTAAGGCAGTAAAATAGAAAAAGAGTGCTACTGTGTGAGGTTATGATGTGGAAGAGAAAATAAATTAAATTAAAATAAAATGGTTAAATGCCGTTAAATGTATGTTGTTTAATAATTTTGCACAGTTTGATATTGTAAATGTTTGCTGAGCAATATGAAACAAAACATCTACATTAATCCTAATTAATAAAGTCAAACATAGCTAATACATGTTTTAAACATAAATTAAATCTATAACTGAAAAAATACAACAAAAATAACAGAAAAAATTTAAGTAAACCAGTGTGATTGCTTGGCCAACTGTCCTGCAGAATGTATTTCAAGTAGATGTATTTCCTGAGGTCCTAATTAATATGTGTATGACATCCTTTGAACAAAATCACACACATTACAACAGCTTGTTTTTTTTTTATTTTTTCCCATTCACATATTTGTGTGAAGGGATCATTTGGGTGGAAGGGCTTAGAGCAGGGGTGTATCCTGCAGGTTTTCATTGTTTTCCTGATCTAACACACCTGAATAAAATCAAATGGATCCAACAGCTTCTTGTCAATTTCTTCACAATAACCCATTAATTTCAGTCAGGTGTGTTAGATCAGGGAAAAAATTAAAACCTGCAGGATGCCGGTCCTCGAGGACCGGAGTTTGACACCCCTGGCGTAGAGGGACATACTTGACCTCATTAGCCCCTGTCTTTCTTCAGGTCTGACTCTTTTCAGATATGCAGTAGATAATAACTAATGGAGCAAGTCACTGTGGTACAACAGGACATATAGTATATAGTCTAAGAGCTCTAATCATACAACAAACCTTTACTCACATACTTACATTTCCTTTATCAGCAGTTCACCTGGTAGACTACTGACCCCTCTTTAGGCAGAGCCACTGCAAGTTCCCTTGAACTGGGTGAAGTTGTTAAAACACACCACAGAATGTACCAGCTGCTGGCTGGTAATAACACCACTGAGAACTCTTTATCTCACTAATTTGTTTGAAAACTATCCATTAGACAAAATCTAAAACCAAAACCATGTAATCTCCATCTAACAGAGTCAGACATTGGAGGAAAGCATGCCAAGGACAGCTGAATTTGTCTTAGTGGTCTGGTCTGACTCAGAATATCTCACAGGGGAACAGAAAACTCCCCGTCTTCTCAGAAGGGGGGTTGGTGAACTGCCAACACAAAATCATCCTTTTGTCTGTTTGTCTTAAACTTGGTCTTTGTTTAACAACAAAGATTCACCACAATGGTTCAAAAGCAGCCATATGATTATGGTGTGGTTGTGTGATCATTTCAGGGCAAATCAAGCTGTTATAAACATTTCTGTAAAGAAGTCTATAATTTCTTTGTCTTTTTATACTTGATTTTTTTTTAATTACCTCACGATTGTTATTTGTTATCATTCTTTGATTTACATTTTGACACCTCTGTTAAAAACACCAACAAGATACGTGAGAAAAAAAAGCCACAGGCAAACTACCAGGCAAGGGCAACCAATATCAAATGCAAGGGACATTTCTGTTTGGTTCATATTGTACAACATATTTCTCTACAGCTGATTCATCTGTCAAAATATTTCATTTCAACATTTCTCATGTCACCATAAAAATAAACAATAACGACTATACAGGGGCATTTAGAGCTAACTGTAACCGCATTGAAAAGCAACAAGGTTGTTGATAGTTCATGATCCCTTTTTTTATTTTAAATATAATTTCCTTCACACCCATTGATACCGTTCAAAATTAGTTATTGCTCAATGCATAGGAAAAAACGTCCCTGCCCCTCCTTCTCAATACCAGTCGTTTGACAAATAAACGAGCTAGAATATCGCAACATATCAAGCATAAAGTTTAATTACATCCCAATACAAAGAGCACCATCAATATTCGTAATCAGGGGCAACGCAGATAACGGCGAAGAGACTTGTAGGCGCTCACTGCTGTTTATAAACACAGCCAGGCAGCTAACGGTAACGTTAGCCAAAGCTAGCCACGCATACAGTTACCAATGGCTGACATTAGCCTTACTAGCTAACACTTTCATGTGTTTTCTGAGATAGCCGGTGTAATAACTGAATACACGTTTGACCCAGCATACAGTGTACAAATCACTTACTTTCTTTAACCCCATAGACTTATTCAAACTGTTTACCTTCCAAGAGTCGAGAGATGAGGCTATCTACGTTCAATTCACCCTCCGCCATCTTCACACTGATGTTGTAGAGTCAGACGGGTCGATTCCGTTCGCGGACACAGGGAGGCGCTGTTACAGAGAAATTAATAAACCCGGATGCTGTTAAAAAAAAACTCAAGATCTACGGAAGAAAAGAAAAGGGTAGCAAATGAACTGTTTCTTATTTTAATATTTAATATTTTAGTTATAGTTGGACAATATTACACAGGAAAATGTCTTATTTGTTTAGTTACATTGTCAAGACTAACTAAAATACAATTTTCCCACTTCTTTCAGTGGATACAGTACTTTTTTTTAGATGTTTATACCCATGGCCTTCTATTAAAATTAAGAGCAGCAAAGATCTGCATTAATAAAACGGCATGTGGTATGTGTAGTTTAAGTTACCTTACTCAAACTTTGTTTTATTGTTTTCAACTGGTAAACAAATACTGCAATATTTGTTATTACTGAGCTGTCTATATATTTAGAATAAATTCCCACAAACCTATAAACAAATCAAGTGTGTGAAAGTGAACTAATTAGCCTTAAAGAGGAGCACAAAGTTAAATAGGCAGCAAAACAGCTCAAAGTTGAACTTAAGTTTTTTTAATGAAATTTGGTCATTTTTACTTCATTACATTAAAAAGCAGAAGCTGTTGAAATGTTTTTATCACTGTCATGTGGTCATAAAATATCCTTTTGTAAGTTTTATTTACAAGCTGAGTCACTGTTGGTAATGATAAACCACAATGATGCAACCATGACAGTTTTATCTTTTAATGACAAGGTGACATTCTGTACTTCCAGTGATTTCCTCAACATGGCATCAGGTCTGGCCAGAGAAGTCACACATGTTTACAATTTAAGAATGATTACATAAAAATAACCACAGAATCTTAGACATATATTTACACTTAATTGTGGCAAGTTTATTTTACTCCACATCATTTGAAAACTCTGACTGAAGGTGCTACAATAAATTCAAATGCACATTTTTAATATGCAAATGAGTAATAAGTGAAAGTGAGGTCAGCAAGTGTTTTCACACAAAATATACAATGTGCAGTGGTTTATGTATATACTGGATCATCTTGTAAGGTGTTAGACCAGCTACAACATTTAAATATATATTACCAGTTAACAGAACAGTGACACAGAAATATGAAGAAATGCATCATTTTCAACGTTTTTAGATATTAAAGGTTAAATCAGGCACTTCAGTTTATTTGCCACAATTACCGTTGTGAAGACTTGCTCTATATCCATTTAATTATTTGTGGATCAAGGGTAGTACGTTGTTTCTCCAGTCACAGTAGACAAATCTAATACACTGTTTTATAATGTCCACACACAAAAAAAAGGTTTTTAAGTCACTTTAAATGTTATTATTTTTGTAGCTGCAGTTCTTTGTATTCCATGTATAGTCCAGTGCACATCAATCAGCACTTTAAAACACTGTGGTCTTCATCTCCACTTCAGCTGTCATCTTTCTCTTGCTCCTCTTATCTCTGTAGAAGAAAAGGAGCCAGGTGACGGCCCAGCCAATCACAAGACCAATAACAGCCAGCACACCAGCGAGCCATGCTGGCACGCTACCCGAGCAACCCGAGGTGAAAGGCTGGGCTGTGGTCTGAGTTGTGGGTTCTGGGGTTGTGGTGAAACTGGGGAAACTATTCACCTTTGTAAAGATGTAGGGATGCTCCTGAAATACAAAGATACACTGAACTAAACAAAAAGTACTTGGAGCAACTTAATTGTGCACAACTAGGTCAACAGTAGCATGGGTGACAGGTCTCTTACCTCAGTGGGGCACTTGATGTTGTTTCTGGAGTTTGTGAAATTATTGTAAGTCTGTTTTTTACCCACTGGCTCCAACTACAAATAAAAACAGAAATACACATTTGCTTTTGACAAAATTGGACTGAGATGTGATCATTCAGTAAGACTTTATCCTAAGAGCTGTAGTTAGTCCTTTACTGTTTGCCATTGCCAGACTCACCATGTTATTCCACAGAGCAGTAGCCATGTTAGCATGTCCCCGTTCACTGAAGTGGAAACAGTCCTCAGAGAAGTAGGTGTCGTCAGGCCTGCCGTCCTGAAAGAGAGCAAATACATCATCCCCGTTTATGTGTATTATACGCTTTGAGGAGGGAAGAATGTAAAGCCCATGCAGACAAATGTTTGTACGAATGATGTGCAGCAGTGATGCACAGCCAGCTTACAGCATTCAAAGGAAGAATGGAGTTTTGGAAAAAAGGCTGGACAACCACAGCAAAGTCTTCTCTGCCATCATAACGGCTCTCATGCATCAGGTTTTCAGTCTTGATCTGACAAAAGAAAAGGTTGATGTTATTACAGCCACTGCAATGCAAGCACACATTGTGCTCTCATTGTTCCTGTCTTCCAACCTGTAATTCCCGATTGATTCGTTTAACTTCAGCCAGCTCTGGTGAATCCTCTCCGGGTAACAAGAAGCAGGGGCAGACTTGCCTGTGGATCAAAGATGGAAAAAAACAGCTAATTTTGGAAGATAAAATACCTCAGTCATCCTTGTTGCAACATAATACTATTACAAAGGACAGTATTTGTAGATTTACTATTGATTTGGTGATAAGACAGTTCTTTATTATATAAAATTCTTTTCAGCAGGATTATGTAAAAGATCTACTCTGCCACAAAACTGTGAGGACAGGTAAACCACAGGCAAAGGAAGGGCCCACTAATTTTGAAATTACTTATTCAGATCTCTTTTATTTACACTACAAATTAGAAGATTGGTCCTGGTGAAGGATGCAGCCCTCCTGCTCTTTGCTCACTTGACTCAGTATAAAAGAATGACAAGAGAAGTGCTTTTGACTAGATATAATTTTAAAAAAGCAACTTCCTTGGTGGGTTCCTGAATAACTTAGTAGATCAATAAATGTACTTTTGCAACACGTTGCACCCGAGACTGTCCCTTTTGATCCGACGAAGGCCTTCAATTTCCAGTATCTCCAAGACGTTGACAAAGGCTCTTGGAACCTACAGTCAGACAATAATAATACATCACCTTCCTGCTGTTTCAGTGAGTAAAAATATGAATTAATGAAGGAGACTTTTTGGGAAGTTAAAAAAATGTGAGCCCAAAGATTTTTAATATCAAGTGATTTTACTGCATAACAGTTGTTATTTAGAAGCCATCATCTCACCTCTTTGTACAGGATATCCAAGCTTGTTGTTAGATGATGGCTGTAGTTCTCAGGTGAAAGAGCAGCCTGTGGATTTGATTAAAAAATAAATAAATGAAAATAGAGAGAGAGAGAGAGAGAGAGAGAGAGAGAGAGAGAGAGAGAGAGAGAGAGAGAGAGTTAAAAGCAGCATAATGAAGTGGCCAAGTGTCAATCTAACCACATATCAGTCATAAAAGCTGTGCAACATGCTAGAGCTTGCCAGCAATCACTAACCCTAAGCTATCCCTACAACTCCGGGTTCAGCTTAAACTGATGCTGCTCTTTGATATTTTGCTTCAGAGCAAATACATAAAAGAATGACCACTTTGTTGGTAAAGTGTGAAGAGTGGTGGAGAGAGAAGGCAAAACAGGAGGCAAAATGAAACAGAAAGGAGGCAAGAGCTAGACAGACCCAGGATGAAGAGAGTCTTGGTTAACTTCTATTTTATGTATGCCCCTTTTAGAGAACAAGGCCAATCACTGTGCACCCTGTGCTTGTTTAATGCAAACAGAGACAGAGCTAGAGGAGGGAGGGGTTGAGATCTGTGTTGAGCAACAGAGTGTGCCCATTGAAAAGAAACCCTGTCTGCTCTCATCTCACTCTGACACAATAAAACTATTACAAGGGGGCTTCTCACAAAGCCTCATTATTCTGCTCCAGTGCTTAGATCCATTTGGGGAGTCATATCATGAGACAGAGCTGCACAGGGCATCATACAGCACCCAAGGATGTTTAACCACTCTACTTGTGCAGGAGATTCGTTGTCTTAGGAGGGGGAGTAGTGCTTTGAAAATGCCCCTCACCCACTGGATGAGACTGTTTTTCCTGTGACAACTCCTGAAAGTAACTCACCCGGTCATTGCAGTACTGACAGAGGTCATTGCCTCCAATGAAGAGGGTCACAAGCTTCCAGTCATTCTGAAAATCCACTGTCTAGTTCCATTAAAGAGATGGTGTCAGATTCATAGAGACAGACAGGTGGACAAGATATTATCATAAAATATATTTGTTGCAACAAAACTATAAGAGAATTAATAAAAAATAACTCACCATGTCATTTTTCATGGTATCAATCAGATGTCGGATCTGCCCAGGGATTTCTCTGCATGTAATTGTATATAATCAAGTAATTAATTTTTATGAGTGCATAAAGTCCAGACAATGCAGCACAGTAGCTGATACCAGGTAAATGTTAGAACTCACGATATTTTAGCCCCCGAAACAGCCATGTTGAAGCCAGTTTGATTTTTTCCTTGCCCCTTTGACATTCCTTTGATATGAGGATTGAATATCCTAAGTATATCTGATGAAAAAAATAAATAAAGTTAAGGAAATCTCTGTAGAAAAGACTGAGCACCAGCTCAGACTAGCTTTGTTCAGACCCAGTCTGCTATCTAGTGACGCTAATGTGTATTACATCTCAACACGTAAGCGGTAGGATGCTTACTGGGTAGTGTTGTGACAGTTCCAAGAGTTTCATCCCCTCCAATGCTTGTTCAAAGAAGACAAGATAGAGGTATAATTGAATGTTTAAAATATAAAATTAATCATGTCTAATAGTTAGTATCCAGTCTTACCTCCATGCCACCCCTCTGTATTCAGTTTTTAGTTCCAATAGACTTTTTGCCTTTGCACCAAATGCAGCCTATATACATAAAACCAAAATAAATAAATAAAAACTCTTCAAACAATAACAACACAGTTGTTTTTGTCAATACAATCAGGACATCACTGCTGATATGTGTTAGACTGATTCCATTTTTACTAAATTTTTTACTAAAATATATAAGAATATGCAAATAAATAAATAAATAAAATTGTGAAGGATCAGCCAATCAAACATTTAAGCATAAACCTACTGTTAGAGAGTCTCCTACAGCTGCCACCACCTTGATGTCTGCTGGCCGTAATCTGTGAACTAACAAAAACATGAACATATTTTACATTGAGCGCTAGCTTTTCACTTTAAATCAACAATTAAGTATCATCTGGATGCCAACCTGAAGTGGGCACGGAGTTGGATGGAGCGGTGTTAGCACAAGAGAAGTCACTGCCCCAGTTCTGATAAAGAACAATATGATATAGTTATAATTATAATCTCTTTGTTGACATGATTGATTAGAAAACTACTTTTGAGTCTAAAATTAGCAGAATATAACCTACTGTTACTGGAGCAGGGGTGGGTGGAGGGCCTGGAAAGGTGTAGTTGCTATTGATAGCTGTTCGAAAAAATGGGTTTTCCTTGGATAGAAATTAAATATAAATATAAGTCATAGTGTTAATGTGAACAACTGACTTAAAAAACCATGCACATGCTGTTACCTCTGAGGGGCACTTCAAATCGATGCCAGCTGTGAAATCTTGTGTGAAGGTTTTGTTGCCAACTGGCTCTAACTAGATTGTGAGAGTCCATAATTAATGTTAAATCATAAGAAAGAAAAAAAAAGTCTGCCAAAATACAAAGTTCTTTAATAAAAGAAAAACCTACCATGTTGTTCCAAAGTGCTCGAGCCATGAGTGTGTGAGCTTTCTGGCTAAGGTGGAAACAGTCTGGTGTAAAGTAAGACCGATCGGGCCGGCCATCCTTTTAAAAAGAAGATATTGGAAACACATTTTAAAAAATCTAAATGGAAAGACTTATGTCACAGTCACTGTCAGTTCATACCTCTAGCTTGGGAAGGAAAACCTCTCTGAAGAAGGGCTGCAGCACCACAGTGAAGTTGTCGTGGCTATCATACCGCCCTGAATCAATTAGCTCTCTCATGGTGTACTGAAGGGATGAACATTCAGAATATAATAACAAAAAAATACAAGTAAAATGAAGCACTTCACTATGTAGTGCTACCTAATTTGGCATGACAATGCCAAATGTTACTTTTTGTCTTTTAAAAGTGAAGCAATGGCCAAATTTAGTTCATTTTTGTCTTTTCATTTTACCACTTTCACACCTCACAGCTTTTGTCATATAGAAAATATAAAAAAAGAAAAATAAATTAATTTCTTTAAAAAATTTACAAATTTTTAGAAACATAAAAAAAGTTAAATATCAAATTCAAATTAGAGCAATCAAAGACCAAAATATCTCTTTCAATTGATTCTCTCAGTTTGTCTATACATGTACTGATAATACAAAAGTAATATTGCTATAAATGACCTCTTACATATCATCATTGAACATAAATGGTGAAGTATTTTAACATGACATTTTCTCTCAGGTCAACCAAGTTATATTATATAACAATGTTTTGTACCTGATACGCTCTGTTGAAGTCATTGAGTCTCTGGAGTTCAGATGATTCCTCTTTAGCCTTCAGCACACAGGGGCAAACTAACCTGACATATAAAAATCAATACTGTTAAATAGTATAGCTATTATTTACTTTGTTTGTTTTGTTGTAAATGTTAAAAAAATCACTGACCTCACAAACCAGGATGGACAGCCCAGAGATGTATCTTTGTGCAAATCACGCAGTGGCACGATGTTCAGCAGCTCGATCAGATTGACAATTGCGCGAGGCACCTGCAAGATACACAACACTTTGTAAGTTCTCTGTAATATTGGTCACAATTTTGACATTGCAACTACACAGTGAAGTTGTATGTTTGTGTTAGCATGGTGCAAGGATTTGCACATACTTCACTATGAAGTATGTCCAAGGCTTGGCGGATTCGATCGACCACATTCTCAGGCGAGAAGAGGACCTATAAGGCAAAAAAGTTTCTCAGTTAACAAATGGCTGCAGTTATTTCACAGAAATGTAATCACCAACTATTATAATTAAATACATGTGGAACCTATGCGGTTTTGTATGGTAATATGTAATACCATAGGTTTTGCCTTGTGATTATAAGGGTTTCATATGAGCATTTTACATTTGTTTCACATGGGAATATATGGGTTTCACTTATTATTACTACAAAAATGTTTGAAAACCACGTTTCTGATATCCAAAATATGTGTTTCATATGTGTTTGATGACAGAAAAATAAAGTGTTTTACATGTGCAAACCCACATGTGAAACACACGTGGTTTTTCTGTAAGTGAATACCTCTAAATGACATTTAAAAAAATAAATAAATATAGAAAAAAAACATAATTTTTAACATGAAAAGAAAATTTTAAAGCAGTTTGACTATATATATATATATATATATATATATATGTAGTATCACTTTAAATAGTAGCTGTGAAAATAAGCTATACATAAAGACAAGCTAAGTGCAAATTATGATACAGGCCCAACTGTAAGATATGTAGTTTAAAAAAAATACTCACACTGTCTGTGCAGAAGTCACATAGATCATTGCCTCCGACAAACATGGTGATTACTTTCCAGTCATTGTGGAAATCAATTTGCTGAAAGACAAGAAATAAATGTTCTTTTAAATGTGAAAATAAATCTCAGATAATGTTTATGAGACCATATATAAATGTGTTTCTGCTGTAGTTAGCTTCTGCCTTACCGGGTCAGTTTTCATTTTTTCCACTAGAGTTCGGACCTGTGGTACCATATCGCTGTAGACATATTTGGATCGTTAAAAGTGAACATTTCTTTTGACAGTGCTACATAACATCTGGTTAAGTTTTATTTATTGAGGCCCAAAATTTTAAGTAAGGTTTTTGTAGAGAAAAAAATGACTGACCTACTCTTTGCTCCTGGCACTGCCTGATTCAGAAAGGCTTGCTGACTGTTTTGATTGCCAGTGCCCTTTGAGAATCCAGTGAGGGAGGGGTTAAACTCCTTCAGGATGTCTGCAAACAATCACTGAGAAGGTCAGGAAAACTAAAACATAGATTTAATTGATGCATCAGTTTGTGAACATTTGGAAATTTGTAGCAGATGTGCCTAATTAATTTGAAATTGTGTAAAAGTATAATAAAAGTTCAGTTATTTCCAGTTTATTTGAGTGAAAGATTTTTTTGCAGAATGTAATTTTTGAAAATAATTCATTTCTCATTGCGAAGTTATTTTGTAATTTCTGAGTCAAGACAGTACATATAATTTAATTTAAAACTAAATGCCATTCAAATGCAAATAATTTCAACCCTATATTAAATTAAAAGTAGCAAACAAACAAACAAAAAAGTGCTAATTTTGGACCAGAAGCAAGAATGAACATTGAAAGAAATTCAAGATTTGTGACAGACTGTGTGAACAAATACCACAACAGATAGCGCTAAACCATAATTAAATGACTGTGATCTTAAGGCCTCCAGGCAACACTGAAGTAAAAACAACACATTTGAAGATCTGTCTGGAAATGATGGGGCTGGGATCAGCTTGTTACACAGCTCAAAAGCCTGCAACAGGATGTTGTATCGGTAAAACAGTGCATGGCAGAGATAACCTGCACATTTGTAAAGATAACATCAGTGCTGAGTAAACATGTTTTCATGAAAGACCTTTATTATTTTAGTGAAACAAAGCTAAACCACATTATGCTCATAGATCTCAAAGAAAATAATCCAGATTCATTGTGTCATTTTGTGCATTATGAATAAAAAATACAATGGAGGCCATAAACTTTTGAGCAGATGAAACCATCATAAAAGAACGGAGAAAACTTGGCTTTTTTAAATATATATATATATGTAGACATATTTGGAAGGAGCCATAAAAAATTATCTGTTTTGATACTTCAATGTTTTCTTTAAATTGAAGGTTAAAGGTTTTGAATTATGTCAAAATGTTAGTTTTATTTTTTTTTCTTTATTTTTTTTTTCTTTTGTTAGTTTTATTTTTATATTTAAGATAAAGGAGATGGACATACTTGGCAAAGTGGTCACAGTTGTTAAGTTTTTATCACCACCAACGCTGAAAAAGAGCAGAAACAGCGTTCGGTTTGTTTTAAATGCAATGCACAATTTAAAGAAAATGAACTCTTTCGTTTGTGTATTTTCTCACACTAGTACAAAGTTAACAACTTACCTCCATGACAGTCCTCTGTACTGAGTAAGCACTAACAAGAGGTTGTCTTGCTTTGCCCCCACACCATTGGCTGCCTGCAGAAACATTGGATTTCAGATAACGCGGCTGTACAGGGAGGTTATTGCTTCAGCATGTGTGCATTGTTGCTGCTACTGCAACAAGCTAAATTTGATCACAGTGTGTCTGCACACATATATAATCAGTACAAACAGCAGATGTCTGTACACCTTTCAGCTGTACTTGGTGTTAACTGAATTCCTCTTTTTTTTATCTCTTTATGATTATTTAGATAAGCATTTTATTCTTTTTCTTTCCTAAAGTGATTTTGGATCTAAATCTGACCTTTATTCAAGAAAAAACAAAGTAGGAGAGAAACACTCACTGTCAGAGAATCGCCTACAGCTGCCACCACCTTAATATCTCCAGGTCTGAGCTCATGGACTACACAGCAGAAAGAATAACTCTGGTGAGCAATTAAAATTCAAATTATGTTTTCCCAAAAGTCATCTACAGAGCCCCTAAAGTTTTATTGGTAAATATGTTTTCTCATCTTGTTTGTTCAAAACAAAAGAAATGTCACCATAAACTCAGGGGCCCTGTATCTAAAAATACTTAATCAAGCCTCACTTCTGCATGGGGTGAGTTGACAACAGTTAAGTTTAAAGAAATTATTGTTAGTAAAAGACAGTTATCAAGGATCTTGAGAGCTTGTAGATCATATCACCAATATGTTGAGACTTAAAATGCTACAGACTATTGTTGGTGAACTGAAAAGGCTAGGGAAACCTTCATGAGTGCAGGTAATGCGCTACTGGAAGCATCCCTACCATAGAAAATATTACTGTAACAGCTGCAAATTTACTAATAATGTCCAAAGGTTCCATGTTTGCTTTCAACAAGGCACAGAGCCTGATTGCTGGGATTTTATTTTATTTTGTAAGCACAATAAAAAAGTATCTTTAGTGCAGAATAAGAGCATTATTTTGTGTGCACAAGTTAAGAAAATATCTCCAGGCAGTTTGGGGCTTAGTTCTTATCAGCAAAGCTTAAAAATGTACTTTACCTGAAGTGGGTATGGTAGGAGAGGGACTACGATATGTGCAAGGCATTTCAGTACCCATATCCTGAAAGCATAAAGTAGACTTGACTATATAAGCCATAACAGCTCTGTTAATTTATTAAAATATTCTGAACTTGTCAAAAAAAAGAAAGGAAAAAGAAAGGTGGGCGTGGAACTCTTACATAGTCCATTGGTGCAGAGACCTTACTAAGAATTTCCAACTCTCTCTCATTGGGGGAGTTGATCTGTGTTCGCAGAAAAGG
Organism: Melanotaenia boesemani; assembly: GCF_017639745.1. NCBI lineage: Eukaryota > Metazoa > Chordata > Actinopteri > Atheriniformes > Melanotaeniidae > Melanotaenia > Melanotaenia boesemani. The sequence goes on from NC_055701.1 coordinate 15,294,986, forward strand.
CCGTTCCTGGAAAGTTTGAAAAGTAATTTAAACCCTTTTATTCGTATACTTTCAGTAGACTGGGTTTGGTCTGTTGAGGACAACTTTTGAATTAACTGTGTTGGCATTCTTCACCTTCGTAGGGCAGGGAATAGTGATGATGCTGCTGTCTGTGACCTCCGCCTGAGCTGCCGATGGCTGGAGCTGGAAGAATAGTTATGATTATTTTAGCTTTTGGGATCAGGTGGGGTCATTCTGTGCAGCCAGTGAGCGTGCAGCAGTACTGATTACACAACTGCTCGGTTCATGTGTACAAGCAGAGTGAACAATGTTGAAGAAAATCTTCCTGACTGCAGTATCATGAGGTTAAACTTTACATCTCTTATCTAATCTACTGTCAGACAAACGTCCACTGTAATCCTCGTTTGCTCTTACTTTTGATTTGACTTATTGTGATAACTGTTTCCAGCTCTGTTTTACAGCGGCGTGGCATTTTCTGAACACACTGATGTGCAGCATGCTGCTTCGTCACATTGTGAATATACACAATGTCCTTTTATCTGCCATGTGTTACTGTGATTTATGAGAACTTACCAGACTCGTCCATAGCTGAACAGCTGATTGGTCAAGGTCAGGCCGCGTGCTTTCCTTTAAACAAACAAATTATGCATGTAAGTTACATATTAACTACTATTCTTCCATGCATTGTTTCTAAGCTTCATAACTTCTTACTGATTGAAACATTATGGCTGAATAAAGAAGGGTTAACTTAGTTTTACTTACAGAATCTGAGTTTCGTTCCAGGATGATTGGGGAGGACTGCAGCTCAACAGTGAAGTCTTCACTTTTGCTGTGCCTTGCCAGATTTGTCAAAAGATGGCTCATAGAGTCCTGAAAGGAAGTCAGTGCACAATTGTCAGAGGAGCTGTAAAATAACGACATAAGAAGCCCCCGAGATACATTTTAACTTTACCTGCAGTGCTTTCAGAAGAGTAGCCTTTTGTAGGCCTTGGCTTATGCCTTCATCTGTGATACACTTACACATCCTACATGACAAAAACAAGCATTTAAATGTGCTTTTATAACTGACAGATTAATAATAGTAAAGGTTGCATACTGAACCCATGTGTTGTGCAAGGTTTATTAGGGGTAATGAGGGTAGCCAGGCTAAGACCATTACTATCACTGCTGTGTCTCTGAAACTGATTTTTTATTGCTTTTCTAGGATATATAATGATTATTATTATTTCTGTTTTTAGGCAATGTTGAAGTTAAATATGTAGCCTTCCGCTTCTGAAAACATATTCAGCTTTCTAAACTGCTCTTAAAAGTCAGAAGAACTTTACATAGAATAATTACAGATGTGTAGTACACATCTGAGTCTTATTTGGCTATTTTTTCTATTAATATCAGCTGGTTATATACTTCCTGGTATATGCATATATTTTCAATAAAACTTATTTTTGTCTGGTCTCTAATTGAATTCAATTGTATATTATAAATACAAATAAATGTTTTACTATCTGACATTTATCTTTAACTTAGCCCTACTGTAATATATCCTTTATTGATATATATTTATCTGTACTGTAAAATTAAATCAGGGAGGTTCATGGTGGTGGTAACCATAGCCCCCCCTGACCAACCCTTAACTTCATCCTGTTTATTAAGTTAATGGCTTCTTTTTAACTTAAAGCACTCACTTATCTTCCTGGTGGTGTCCACTCCAGACAACCACATGGACCAAAGTGTGATGCAACTGTAAATACATGATATTATTATTATTATTATTATTATTATTATTATTATTATTATTATTATTATTATTATTATTATTATTATTATTATTATTATTATTATTATTGCATACATGTTTTTGCAGTATCTGGAGTGCTGCTTCCACTTCATGCCCCACAGCTTTAACATCAGCAGCAACCTGAAGAACAAAGAAATCTGTCAATATTCCCTAAAGAGTTCAAGCACAGCGTCATATTATGTAACAAAGGTTATTTTTTTTAAAATATTAAATAAAGAGGCTTACCTGAGGGGAACATGCACACATGGAGTCTGCTGAGAGAAACAAGAGTACAATCTTCCAGTCTGTCACCTGCAGGGATGCACACAGTCAGTAAAATTGAAGTTTATTTCAGCAGAGTAAATGTGAGCATTATATTCCTCTAACCCCCCCTACACACAACTATCCCCATACCTTGTGTGAAAGGGAGCTAGTCAGGTCCTGAGCCTCTTGCAACAAGCTCCTGAAAAATGTTCATTCAGAAATGTTGAATGCCACATTTCCTAATGCATCATCTGTGCTATGTGATATGTATGAGTGTATGCATGTATGTGTGTGTGCGTGTGTTACCTGTGCTGCAGTGAGGTTTGATCCACATGCTGAGAGATCACCCCGGGATTAAACATGGATACCAACTCTGTTCAAACATGGAGACCCTAATAAGTCTTAGCATACATAATCCATTACAACACAATCGCGCAGCAGATAATAAGTATTATGAAATTGTTGCTTTTGTAAGCAGGTAGCTGCTGAGAGCAAATCCATTCATGTTACCAGAAATCCTTTGTAATGAAATGAAGGTCAGTGTCCTGTGTTTATGGCCATTTATCTTATCCCTATAGATATAATCAACAAAACTGCAAGTTCATTGTTTGATAGCTTTTCTTTAAAGTGAGTCTTAATCTGGAGTTTGCACTTCAGATGAACTCTGTTTAAATACTGAACTTATACACTTAATCACAAAAGCCCCTGTTCTGATTTAAATCTGCTGAAGAGTATAAAGACACAGAGCCAGATACTAAAATCAATATGAATGAGCAGGCAGAAATAATTAGAAAACACAGACTTCAAAAAAGGAATGAAAAATTACAGAAATTTTAAATAATTCAGCTAGTAAAATCTGATCTTTATGGCACTTTGTTGGCGTTCTTGGTGGCTTAGCTGAAAACAGTTTTTCTACTATTAAAACTGCTGATGTGTTTTTTGTTTTTTTTTTACAGCGTTTTACAGTTGGATAAGCTGACAAAGAGAAGCCTTTTCTCCCTCTCAAAAAACTAGAAAAAGAAATTCACTGACTATTTATTAACTCTCTACAGGGCCATCAGAATGTAGTGTTTGTGGTTTAGATCGATCGTCTTTGCATCGTTTACAAATAGTTCAGAGAAGTTAATCTTCTAACTAATATTAAAATGTGCAAACATGTAATTCTTGTCTTGCGTCCCTTCATTTACTCTCTGACTTTGAAATTGATTTCAATATTTTGTTGTTTACTATAAGAATATTAAAAAATATATTGTTCCTTTCTTATTTAACACATCATGTTTACACTCCAGTGAGGGTTTGGCTTACCGGTTAGTCTACGGACAATTCTGGATGCTTCATCCCTAATAATGAAAACAGTCACTTTGTAAGAAACATAATTCATTCAAGATTTAAATCACTTAAGTCTGGAAACAATGCATACAGTATGGGTTACTATTTCAGATGTGTGTTTTAGATTTTTTTTTTATTTTCTCTGCTATGTACCTGTGTGACAGAGGCATTCCCAATGTATACAGAGCTGTGATATCAGCAGGTGTGAGAGCATGAACTGATGATGAGAAAACAAGGTAATTAATCCCAATATAGCAAAAAACTATGGTGAGATTGATACTTATGTGAAAATAAAGTGGTCTTTCAAATTAGAAATAGTTCAGTAACGTCATTGATTATGATTTCAGGGTGTATTACCTGAGGATGGGGGTGTGGAGGCAGGCATTGGTGAGCAAAGTATTGGCATGTAACTTTCTATCTAAAGCACAAATACCAAAAACATATTGTCAGTAGTAAATTGTCAATTTATAGTATACACTATAAGAAATATTTATGTTCAGTGTATGAATACATATGGCAATACATGCATTTTAGTGTCATAACTGATGTGCAGTACCTTGTCTGATCTATCTGTTCCAAGTCGTTTATCTTGCACAACATGGTCTACATGTGACACAGAAAAAGAAAAAAATGCTGTTTTAAATAGGCAATTTTTAAAAAGTTATTTAGGTTAACAGGAAACAACAACAAAAACAAAACATATCCTTTGATTTTCTTCATTACAAATATTTGAAAACTTGACCCTTTTAAATTAAACATAAAATTTTGCTTCACAATAAAGTTTGGTGCTGATAAGACGTTCAATAATCTGCATTTGCTTATGGTTTTGCCTCAGATCCATCTCAGTTTAGGACAGTTTTGACTTTCTGTAAGGAACGGAAAGGAGGAAAAAACAGCCTTGGGCATTTATTTCAAAGATGTCGTAAACTTATACTAAACTGTTTGCATTAGCAAAAGTTAGATATAAAGCACTGGTGAAAGTTTAAACTTTGCAATACACATGTAAAGTATAGGAGCTACTGTTTAGGTTAAAATGTAACCTGTTTCCATTCACAGTTAGAGAAATGAGTGCTAACAGGTGTCAGCAAACAGTGTAAACACAACAGCACCTTAAAACGACAGGTGGGTTAGTTACCAAATCACTCTGATGTCATCACATGACCATGCTCCTTTTCATTTAAAATCATTAACTGCACCAAGGTTCCAATTATGGATGCTGGAATGTTCTGTGTTTACCTGTAAATGTAGTGCAGAGTCCAACAAGGGACAAGAGAATCAGGAGTGCAGATCTAGCCATGATGCTCTAAGATACAAAGGGTTTTCCACACTGAAGGGTTTGTGTATTTGCCTGTCCTTTCTCCCCTCGGCCTCAGAGGAAGAATGACTGTAAGCTTTCACTGACTGTAAAAGTATACTGTACCTGTGAGGGGTGTGGAGGAGGCAGAGTCCCAAGAGGGCAAAGTTTTTAACAAGGAAGAAGTAAAGTTCTCAAGTGAAAAGATGTAAAATAATCATTCCCTTTATTTTTTGTTTTAATTCTAATTAATAATTTACTGCCTTTATGGTTTTAGTTTTTGCTTTAATACAGATAAGTATTCTCATGTCTATAAACAAGGCAAACTTACACATTGTAAAGTTACTGAGATGTGAAGTTATACTTTGACTCTCACTATGACACTTTATAAAATGCATTATTTTTGTGGTGGGTGCAAAGCTCACACTCACTCATCGACAGCAATAATTTCACAAAACCTGGAGCTGTTCCATTATGTCAAGGAGCAGAACGGGCTTTGTAGACACAGTGATGGTAACCAGTAATTTTCTAAGAGAATAATGACATTACTGGCTCATAAAAATAATTCATTTGGATGTGAAACTTCAGTGAGCCATAACGATTCTACAACCTCACAAAAATTTAGTCTAGCTTTGAGAGAGAATTCTCAATCCTAAAGCTTTAAATAAAATACAAAAAATCACAAGTTACATGTTATTGTGCAAACAGTTTTGTAATTCTGAGATGGGAATGAAAAAATTTACATCCTAATCTTGTAGTTATGCAATCATTTTTTAACAACCAGCAATTCAATAAAACCAGACGGGTTCACTTTTGGAGATGTTTTGAGATATGATTAGATTGCTATATACCGTCTTTTATGAGTTTGTCCTTAGATTGGCTTTGCAGATAACTTGCAATCAGTGCTGAGGAACAGATATCTTGATGTGTAGTTATATTTCTATCCTGCAGCAAAGAAAAATTTTAACTGGTTGTTACATAAAGGTATTTAGCATTAGAACTAAATGTTCATTCAAACAAACAGACAGGGAGTTTTAGGGTTCTGCACTTAGAAATCTTGTAAATGCACAAGGAAATATGCAACTTAAAAACACTTTCCCCTTAGTATAGCGCCTGCTTCTCATTGTACTTGTTGAGACTCCTGCCACTGATGGCTGCTAAATACATCCATGGCAACAACTCAGTTATCGCAGTGTCTGTGTTAACAACTTGTCTTTTACAGTCTTTTATTTTAATGCAATCATTTTGATCTTAGTTGTAAAATAACATGTGACATCAGTATTACGTATTACTAACAAAGACATTGACAAACCTTCTCAGTGGTAGAATGTGCTCTGGTTGACATGCAGCCATAATGAACATACCAGTGCTTTTCATGCAGACATGAAGTTATGAAACAACCACTCCCAAACTACTTTTCACTTGTTCCATAGAGAAACCTGATTCGAAGAATATGAGACACACAAATCAAATTATCTCTGAGATAATCGCTGCATCATTTTATGTCTCATTAACTTATATTTTGTCCTGTTTTGGTCATTTTGTCTATTTATGAAAAGTCTGTCTTCTTTCTTTCTCTCTTTCTCGTTTAGTTAATTTTCCTTTGGGTCTAATGCACTTAATTTAGGTTATTTTGAATTGCGTTATTTTACCTCTTTTTGCCATTAAGCTTTTTCATTTATATGCATTTGTGTCCTCGTGGGGTTGTTTTGTTTTTCATTGTGAGACACTGAACCTTGGGACGGTCCATCTGGCTCAACGGCTAGCTCCTTCAATAACCTGTCTATGCCGGCGAAGTTTGCATTCTAATATCTGGACGTGCAGGATGCTCTATCAGAGATGAGGTTGAGTTCCGCTCTGCTGACACCTGGCGGAGAACGCGACGCAGCCGCGAGAGGATGCAGCAGGGTCCACTACGTCATAACCGGATGTTGATACTAGCTCGAAAGCGCAGGAACAGCTGAAAAAGAATAACAAAGCCACGACGACAAAAACAACAGACATACGCCTAAAATACATCTTACATATTCTTGACACCATCGCTGGACGGTTGATTTGATACTATTGAAGCCAGTTTTAAGAAGGTAGGAAGGTTTCATGTGGAGTTTGTCCTAAATATACGTTTTGTTGATCTCTTTCTCTCCTAGCCTGTTGTCGTTGTTAGCGGAGCTGCTAGCAGGACGTAGTTTCTTTGGACTTTGTGGCCGATTGAATTGTTATGAAACCACAAATCTTGGCCTCAAATAAGAATGAAAAAACAGCTAACACGTGTCCTATTATCAGTTTAGCTAACATCTTCGTCTTTCTTGGGGAGATTGATCAAATATGTGTAATTAAGGCACTTCCAATGAGCAGTGTTGAAAGCCCAACAGCCATCTACAGTCAACATTACTCATGACAAGGAAGTTTTAAATGAGAGCCATAAAATGGTTAAGCAAAGTGTGACTATGCAAGGAGAGTTAACAAAAGCATCACAAATGTTCAGTGTTTTCTGTTTGGGGATGTATCTCGTTTGCTGTGTGAGGTTTTCTTTCACTGTATCGACTATTAGTTTTGGATTTGTATTTTTATTTATTTATTTATTTTTTCATTGCGTGCCCGTGTGTGTGTGCTTGTTAAAACAATCAAACATACAAAAAATATTAAATACAGAGTTTAAACCTACATTAAATTATTTTACACGGAATCCAGATTCTTTCGTTTTGTGATTTGTGAAAAACTTGTTTTGTGAATGTGGCAAAAAAGGACTTTATTTTTTTTATTTTTTTGTACTGTTTAAAAAGCCTACAGTGGATTGCATTATACTCCACATAATCAAGCATTTAGTTAAAATATGATTTAGGTTTAGGTTTAAAATACAAAATGTGCTCCATTAAAAGCTAAAAAAGAATTATTGTTTTTGTGTTCTTTTTTTAAAAGTGTTTTTTTTCTAATCTTTCCACTGCCTCTCAGTTTGCATACATTTTCCAGAGCCTTTATTGTTCCTTGTTAGACCTCCCATAATTTCATCATAACATGGAAAGAAGAGAACAAAAAACAGCCTTGAAATGTCCATTTCCTGACACCTTAACAACTAAAACTTTTACAATCTAGATCCTCTGTAGAATCATTCAGTCCAGATTTAACCCTTATAGGTAATTTTTCTTATGAGACCTGGTCTACAGTTGTCTAGACTGCAAAAAAAGGCAGCAAAAACATAATTTTCATCCTCATAAATAGAATAGTGTTAAAGAATTTGGATCTGCTGTATGATAATTGAGTCCCTTTTTTACCAGTATAAGTAATGTTGTTAAACACAACCTGGTCTAACCTGGTCAGGATGCCAACAGAGCCACAAAATAGCCCTTTTTATATCGTCACAAATAGAATATTGGTTTCACAAATCACAAAATGTGTTTAATGAATATGTCCTCTGCTGAATAATTGAATCCAGATTTGCCAAATTTAAGTATTGCGGTTTTTGAACAGCTGAAAAGCATGTGAACTGGCCCTTTATTCATTCCTTTAATTTGCTAATTATTTCAATTTCAGCTTTGTCAAATATTTTTGGTTTCTGTCATGGTTGAAGGATAGTTAAACAAACAGATAGATAATTAAAAAATATTAGTTAATGATTATGTTACCATTTAGCAAACACATCTTTAATGTGATCCAAAGATATACATCCAGCTCAAAGAATGTCTTCCTACTTTTTTATAAGCACTATTACAAAATCTCTTAGTACACAAATACAGATTGTTATATTGGCCAGCTTGAGGGTATTACATAAGGTTTTACTGCCTTTTATACTGTTTATAGTTATTTAATACATCAGTAATAAATTTCTTGCCCTTTCTTCTCTCGGGAGGTGGTGATAGTTTCATAACTCAGAGATCAGACGATGGGGCGTATCTTCCTGGACCACATTGGCGGAACTCGCCTCTTCTCTTGTGCCAACTGTGACACTATCCTGACTAATCGCTCTGAGCTCATCTCCACACGATTCACTGGAGCCACAGGCAGAGCTTTCCTCTTCAATAAGGTACAGTGGAATTTGTTGCAAAGATGCCAGCTTTGACACACACTCTTAAATCTGACAGGGTGCACATATGCTGTATCTTGTTTTTTGTGTCAAAAACTGTGTCAAGATTATTTATTAACCCCACAGGTGGTGAATCTCCAGTACAGCGAGGTCCAGGACAGAGTGATGCTTACCGGCAGACACATGGTGAGGGACGTCAGCTGCAAGAACTGCAACAGCAAACTGGGTTGGATCTATGAGTTTGCTACTGAGGATAGTCAACGGTATAAAGAGGGACGTGTCATCCTGGAGAGGGCACTGGTTAGGGAGAGTGAGGGCTTTGAAGAGCATGTCCCTTCAGACAACTCATGAGCTCTGGATGTTGCTATGCCTGCCTATCCCTCTCCTCTAACCCTTTGCCTCTGTGCTGAGAATCACCACCTGCAGACTTAGTGGTCAGTGAAGTTTTGACTTCAACCCCCACACTCCTTCCCTGTCTCTGGCATATGACCTTAGACCTTTGCTGATTAGAAGAATGGTGTGCTGGATAGGCTTCTTCAAAATACTCCTCTATTTATGTGTCACTGGGCAGTCCTACCAACACAGCTGACAGCATTGTTAGGGAGTTGTACCATCACTAAAGTGTGAGCACGATCATAAATTTTTTTTTTATCCTCTCACAAACTCACCCAGCACACTTTCAGAGTGATAAAAAAAAAACAATATGCATGATGTTAAATGGGTCCCTCACATTTAAAACGTTCACCTTGTTTTATTTACAGAAATAAGTAGACTGCTAAATATGATTATTGTTCTGATGTGAACCAACCAGCCCTCTACAAAGACCTGTTAAATGAGCCAATTGAGATGTAATTTTTCATACTGCTTTTGTGGTATGTGCTTCTGTGTTGTGAGGTTTGTCTCAGCATGTCACCTTTTTAGTCCTGAATGCAAATAAGACACCAAGACCATTCACCCTGTATCGGTTACATTTTCTTAGCTTGTAGTTTAATGGATATATTACTGTTCAAAATCTCTGTTCTCATCCAAATGATGCCATGAGGACCGCACAGATTGATGTCATTTTTTTGTATTTATTGTTAAGCTTGACAATGATTACTTTTTTCCATCTTGCTCACAAATTGTGCATATATTTTGATTGACATGCCGTTGTTGAAATGTATTCAGAGTGGTGTTTTTGTCTCATTCATCGCCTGGAAGTGGTGTCCCACACAGTTGACAGATATTCTACTGAATTCAGTTGTAGCAATCCACATCTGTTACCATGGATTCTGTGTCTGTATGTGCAGTGAAGAGCATGTCCCTTTTGTGACTTGTCAGAAGCATGCATCTTTCGGCCACGTGTCGTCTTTGTGACTGAGGCCGAATGTGTGTTAAATGTGATCAAGGCTTTTTCTGGTTGTCTGTTGTTTTAAGGGGGTGGGTCATCTTTGAAAACAGCTGTATTTCCAGAGGAATTACTAAAAACATAATGCACTGGCCATTCGGTAAATGGTGTTTAAGTCTGAAAATATATTTAAATCCTGCTGGTGTTTGACCATTTAAACACAGTTCTTTGCAGATGCTGTCTCCAGGTGTTGGAAGTATTTTAAGCAAAGTGACCCACCCTCTTTATATTGGGTTTCGTCTTTCTGAAAACACAAAGCCAGGTGACCTTTAAGAGTGTTTTCTTTAAAATCAAGTCCTTGTCCATGATAGACTAGAGCCTCCATTTTATATGATCAAATTGTAGTGAAAAAAAGATATATTTTTGACATTTTGTGTCAGTTTTTGAGCCTTGTGGCACTGATGCAACATCAGGCTAGAGTTAGTATGAATGCTTTTAGGCGTTACCAAAATGGTTCAGCCTTCACTACCTTTACAAGGTCATTCAAGGCAGTGTGGGGTTAGGGTTTCTGCAAAGGCAAAGATAAATACACATTCACATCATTCAAGTTCCAAAGTTAGTGCAGTGTACTGTTGCCATCATTTTGTTCACTTTTATAATTTTATTCATATGCTATTTGTTTTATTTACAATACATTATATGAGTGTTAGTTTGGCTGACACGTTTATCTTGAATATTTCTTGACTTGAAAATAGAAAAATAATTGTTTTCTTCTTTGGTTATGGCAAGATTTTCTCAGATGTGCTTTCTAAATAAAGATGCAGTCTTGCTGAATTCAGTTCTTATGTGAGTGTTTAATCAATACAAATGCAGTGAACCCTGAAGGAAATGTGCTCTTCCTCCTCACCTGTAACACACATGGATTTGCAAACATGCTATTTTTACTTATGGTGATGAGGAGCAAAGTCATCATGAGTAAAACCAAAGCCAGGACCTCTAGGTGGCAGTACAACACTTGAGAATCCGATGGGAGATATTTTCTCTTGGAAATGCTGCTGATGCTGAGTCTCGTCTGCCTCTGACGTTAACCTGCTCGGCAATATCTGTGGGGTGTTACTGCAATCTGGGAATACATGTTATTTATGCAAGTCCCTGAAGCAGATTAAGTGAAAGGTCTCGTGAATTGTTAACAGCCAACTAAATACCCTTTACTGACCAGTGTGCAACTGCACACAGAAGATGTCATAACAATGAAAACAAAAGTGAGCCAGATTAGAATTAAGCCTCATTTTAATCTGAACTATGCAGCAGAAACTGTGAATCATCCATGATGAAGTGGCTTGACTCCATTTGCTTTATAAATAGGAAGTGACGACTCACTCCTAATCCACCCACTAATATTGCGGTGCTGCTGTGAGGGTTATTTATAGCTCAGATGCTGCTGGAAGGCATCTTTGTTGGTGTGTCTGTAAGGGTCTGTGTCATTAAGGAGGAATCAACAACTGGTCTGCTCTTCTGCAGACACTCCTGGAGGTGCTTTACTCTGGACAGCTTCTAAACTAAGCCCATGCAAATATTAATTAAAAGATGGTGAAACTACTATTGTTGCAGTTGTTTTGTACATTGCAGTCATTTTCTTTCATTGAGCTCATTTATGGACTGAGATTGATGTTCTCTTGGCCCTGCCTGAGGACATTTAAATGCTGCACATGACCAGAGGCAAAAAAGAGGCTTTCTCCAGAGAACTTAGTGTGCTACTTTATAATTCATAGTTGTCTTTGCTTTTGTCCCTACATAACCTCAGGATTGTCTGCTGTCTATTGAAGAAGCCATCTGGCCAGATAAGGGTAATTACCTTGTTGATCTTATTAGTCTGCATTAAACTGGATAGCCATGCCTTAAACCTGGGTTAGACCGTCTTAGAAAACTAAATTTCCACAAAACATCACACTTTCAGTGCACTTGGATAGGGATTTTGACATTAAAGTTCTCACAAGAGTTTGATCTTGGGGGTAATATTGGAAAAACAAATCTCCCAATGGAAAATTTGGACTCCCTAATTGATTCTCTCTTACATCTCAAATAGAATGATGAAGTCTAAATGCATCATCAGTCTTTCTTCCACCCACTGTCAAACCAATGAGAGCAAATTTAAAGTTATATTGAGATGCAGTGGAAGAACTGAAAGGGGAGGGGTTGGGGTAAGGGGAAAAAAAAAAACATGAACATAATTGGACTCTTAATTTGCTCATGATTCACCATCTCCAGACAGCTATTTTAGTTTACCCTCTACCATTGTCTTTTTTTTTTTTTTTAATATGATGGGGTGTCAGCAACACCATCATCCCCCACACAGAAACAGAATATAGAAGTAAACTTCTCTTTCCACCTCTCTCTTCACATACACAAAAGAGTGACATCATTCTGTCACCAGGAGAAAATAGCATGCTTTCCATTGACATCATTCTACATCCCGTTGCCGGGAGACAGGGGAGTCAACATGAGTTACTATGGCGACTGCAGTTCACCTTCAAAGCTCCTGACCTTTTTGGCTGTCGATGGTTGATGTGTGTGTGCAAAACAGGCAAAACAAACTATGGCTTTAGTGTTGTGTAACATGAGCATTTAAGGTCTTGACTCATTCAGTGCAATGTATCGATCTAAAGGGCTACTGAAGACAATACATAAGGTGGCCTGCAGGTGGTAAAATTTTCAGTGTCGGAAATGGGGAGTAAAAAAAAATAATAATTAAAAAAAAGTAAAACGTTACTGCAAAATCCAATAAAGTCAGGTGAGCTATGTTTTGGTTTGACCAGCATTTTAAAAAGCTAAAATTAGCAAATAAGCTTTTTTATGTTGCGCCCTAAGATCAGGTATTTATGTTAAAATTTGATAAACCTAACATAAAACACACACACACAAAAAAACCAACTAGAGGCTTTTATAAGGTATTATAGATTTATTCAGATATATATATCTCTTCTTTTAAGAGATTTACTTGCAAGTGTCCACTGTGTTTACCTGAGGACAATGACTTTAAAGAGGTCCAGCATCAGCGAGTCAATAAAAAAAAAAAGAAATTACGCAACTCAAAACACACAAAAGAATGACAAATACATGGAGATTTTGGCTGTTTCAAAAAAACAGAGTACCATGTTTGGTAAACTACTACATGCTGATGATAAAATGAACACAGTTGCATCACAGTGACTGGAATCAGCTCTTTTACATTTAGAGCTCCAGATTTGCATAAACACAAAAAGACACTTTTGTTGTACAGTGGTCTGTGACAGACTTGCCTCACTAAATCAGGCTGAAGTGGTCAGCTACATCACACATTGCACAGTGTTACAGAAACTGCTATATTTTAACTAAGACAACTGTTCCTTTATTACAAGATAAATGTGGTGTGAAATGGTACTAGGAGCAATGATGAGGGAGGTCGGTGGTTAACTCATAGTGCAGCTGAAGCTCTGCTTCAAACTTGTTTCAATTTCTGTCCTTTTTTGGGACAATTGGAGTGGCTTTCCCAGCTGTCCCTCGTTAATTGAGTTTAGTGGCAGTCCTCTAGAGAGGAACACAGGCAGAGGTGGGCATTACAGGGCTTTTTAGGATTAGGTTGACTTCAGGGCCAGTTTTCCACTCCAAGTCTGGTTCTCTGTGCCCCCCCTGAACACCGAGGGGTAATGTTGTCCCAACAGGACATTCTTCCACCCAGCACCACCCACACCCTGCTATTACAAGGCATTCATTCCCAAAAAGGGAACAAAGCGCATCTGCTTTCAGAACTATTCGGATCTACAATCTAACTTAGACCTTTGATATTACTGCAAGATTTGCCTCATTAAAGGTACAGACCCCCTTTGCTTGTAGTGTATGAAACAATCCCTTCCTGAAAATAGACACTGCAATTTGTTTGGTTTTTTAAAAATTTTTTTCAAACATCTTGTCTTTGACTTTGGCTTTTAAGTGCAAAGTTACCTTGAGCAAATAAGATGTGCACACTAATGTACACTACAGGCGATCTCTAAGGATCAAGTGGAAAAAGCTCCTACTCCAATTAGTATAAAAAGGTAAACAATGACACACGTTATCATTTATACCTGTATACGCCTCAGTAAATTCTCTGGGCATTACATCAACCCTTTTCTTTCCTTGGTAGATTGCTAACAAAAAGTGATTTAAATAGCCTTAAATGTAATTCAGCTAATAATGTTTTTTTAAGATTGGCTAGAGTCAAGTCATCATATATACAGGTCCTCTGTACTATGGCTCTGCTCCATTTATAACATAAAATAAAGGGCAGCAACATATACAATAAAAAGAGGCTATTTAAGACATGGAAACAGTAAAACAAACGCTAACAGCATTGTTTCATGACACATCCACGTTTAGGTTCTGAACAGTCAACTATAAAGACAAACAGCATAAAATTGATTAAATGAGCTGACAGCAAGAGAAATGACTGCAATTGTGCACAGAGAGACATACAGAGGGTGAATGGAACATCACATGGGATAAATTCCTTGAACCCAGCAAGGAAAAATGTACTTTACATTTCTTATTTTCTTCTTTGACAATAAGGTAAGCTCTCCACTGAAAGCCATGCATACCATCAGAAAGTGCACGTATTACTGTCTTTCTAAGGCATGGAACCTTGGTTTCCTCAAAGGGATGTCCTTAGCCCTCTGGACTGACTGGATCAAGACAACTGATCTACCTCAGCATCCATGCTGGTTGTAGGTGGAAACATTTTCCCTGTCAAAACTGTTTTTCATGCTTACTGCATCTTTCCATCTAGCACCTTCTTCTTCTCACCCACATCAGCACCCCTGGACTTCCAGTATTGATGGCAAGACAACTCTAGCAGCTCCAGCCCTCCAACCAGCTTTTGCTGGCCCATATAGACCCCAACCATAACCAGGACATAGATCCTGAAAGAAGTCGAGAGCCACAGACCGGTGAAACACAGAGCAATGAAGATGCTCCAGTACAGCAGCGAGGCAGCTTTGATCAGAGACACTCGCAGCTCTGACTTACAAGGTGGTACACGTGCAACACCATCCCTTTCAAAGCCTTGGGACTGGCCTGAGTAGAAGTCTCGCAGACGGACCTCTTTCTCAGCCCAGCGCTCTTGACACCAAGATTCGAGATCAGAGGAAGAGGTGGGAAGTGAAGACACCGGATAGCGGCGAACGTGGAAGTGGATCTCACGGGGGAACTGACCCAAAATGAGGTGACGTTCTGTCTGAGGGATGTTCTTGGGGTATGCCACTGTAACATCATGGACGGCATCCAGGTTGGCTCCTAAGAAAAGATACATAGTTTAATTTAATCAATGAAAGCATACTGGTTGATAAAATTATTTTAGGAAACTATTACAAGACAGTGGTTTGTTTTTACAATGTTAGGTCATAAACTTTAAATCAGGGCTACTCAATTCGGTCCTACGAGGGCCGCAATTTGACTCAGGTGTGTTGGTGCAGGGATACATGGAAAACCTGCTGGATTGCGGCTCTCGTAGGACTGAATTGAATAGCCCTGCTTTAAATGGACACACACTTTAAAGATTTGAAGACTTACTGTAAATTTTGCAGTTTCAAATATAAAGTCATGCTATTGCTGTTTTAAACATCCACTTTTGTAATTTTAAATATGTTAAGCACCATTTAAAATCCTAGTTCATTAGCCCCATTGTACAGACAACTTATTATCCAGGGACTTGCTGCTTCAAAACAGCCATGAGCTCTTTACCATCATCACTAATCCGCAGCGTCTTTACAACACACACACAGAGCTAAATGAAATATCCTAGGTAGAGAATGACATCTACATACAAGCGGCTGCTCTACCACGGTAAAAATAGAGTTGGCAGGGGCAGAGTAGACATAGAGAACATGAACATCGTGTCAGTCGATGGTGCAGAAAAAGGGTTTAAGAATTAGCCTGATGATATCACACTGATTCACAACACCTGCTTGGAGAGTAAATTGCCATGCTCAGCATCCGTGGTGAAGGAGGGTGAGACAGCAGGGCCAGAGGTGGTATTTAAGACCTCTGGAGGACTGCCAGAATTAGATCATACACAAACATGAGTCTCTCAGGGGAGCTGTGATGGCTGGCAGTAGGATGAAGTACAGGTCTGAGACTTAAAAGAATAACAGGTATGATCCATCTTCTACAAACGTCAGTGGAATTGCTGCAGTCATCATAGTAATATGTCATTTTCCATTGGTTTTGCTGATGTAATATTTCCACTTTGGTGACAGGCTTTATGTTCTGCTTATTTTCATTTAAACAAACAATATGAATCATCAAAAAATGTATGTCTGCTGTCTTGACTGCAGACTAACTGTAAATGGACTCTAATGTTGAATATAGACATAATTTCAGAAGTTGGTGATGTGGATCATCCTGACCTTTTCGAAGTCTGTCCACAATAAAGGTGAATCCGGTGGTGCGCGGATGAAGCACATACTCCAACTTTGGCAGGTTGTTCTGTTCTGCAAATGCATCGCTTTTTGCTCTTGTATTTTCTGCAGGTGATGCAAAAAGAAACATCAGGCAACTGCACTTCTGCTTAAGTTTCCAATATCATATTACATGTTGTAAATCTACATACTGTGTATAAATGACGGTTTTAAGCTTTAGCTAAGATGATAAACCTTAATTTTCTTTTGGTACAATATTGTAATGGATACAATCAGCATTTCACTGCTGTCAGCCGCAAACCTCCTATCTCCAAAACTGTCATTTAAAAAAAAAAAAAAAAAAAAAAAAAAAAAACTGTATGGTTTTCTAATAACTGGAAATAATGTCATCAAACTTGGTATTGTGTTTTACATCATACAGCTTTGGTTACATATTGGTAAAACAACAGACAGGCATAAAGGGTGACCAATAGAACTGATTGATAAAAAAAATAAAAAATAAAAAACCCGAATTTTGGACATAAGTTTTTGCCTGACAGCAGCGATTTGTAAATAATACAAATAAAATGGGTCTGGTAACTCAAGGTCTGGTAACAAGGCAGGTGCTCTTGCTAGCAGGAGCAGAACTTGGCAAACAAAAGTTACACAATAAAATTGTATTCCACATTTATAAATAAAGCAGTTATAATAATGACATTTGTTAATGAATATGACCGCACAGGAAAGATAACTGTTTATTAACCAAACATTCCTCAGGAACTTGTTGAAGGAAGATGTAAACTCTATCTTGAGTCATTAGTCATATTATGTAACTGGCTGCTAATTCGGACAGACTTAAAGAACAAAAAAGAAAAAAAAAACTATGGACAGAGTAGAGGAGATCAGGCCTCGGCTCTCAAACAAAGCTGTGACTTGTCACGCTTATGCAATCTTTCATTCAGTTTAGGAGTTTTACAGGCTCTGCATTGGGTCATAGAATTTTTTTTTTAAGCTTAAGTGTACTCTTAACCTGATCTGCTAGATGGAGGTCCATATGAAAGTCTCTGGAATAAAGTATTAGAGTAGTAATAAACACATGTTCTAATTTCGTTACATATAAAGACATCAGAACATACATATAAACATACCCCAGTTTCATACATCAAATGAAGCATTGAGGTTGAAGAGGCTTCAATAAAACTATGCCGTACAAGCAAACATAGACACACAAGGGTGGTAACATAAAACAAAGTTCGAAACCCTAATGAAGAGGACAGTTATGATGCAACTAAACTGGGCTTGTCTGACGTCATGATGTGTTAAGAGAAGATAAGCTTCCCTGAAGACAGCTATCCAGGACTTAGATTAGCTTAGCTGTGATTTGGCGCGGCTTTAAGCACTGGTGTCACTGCTGCTTGGACTAAGAGATCAGAGCGTTCTTGCAGAAATGAATATGTAGAGTGCTTGTCAAGGGATTTATGTATGCCTTTGCGCTTTGAAATTATGTTTGCATGACAGTGTCAGTGCAAAGGTGTAAGACAGGTGTAGGGCTACAATGAGTTCCTGGAAACTAGCTTATACATTCTAAGAATCGAATAAAGGGAAATTGTCCCATGAATGAATGGGGAGCTGAATTCTTTACTCCTCACCGGTGAGGTCTGTGCCCTCTGGGAATAGAAGCAGCTGTAGGGGCTCCCTGATGTCACAAAAGTAGTCCAGCATGTTTTCCAAATGCTTCTTGTCTGCCTCCCAGCGACGCTGAATAAAAACAAAGCAGGCCACCTGCATTGCCCAACCTGCGGAGTGCATATGAAGTCATTACATGTATGACTGATTACTTCTCATCTTTAACTGGCTCTGCAAATCTTCAAAGCAGACTGGTCCTCTGTGTTTCACGGAAAATACCTGACATCTGGCCTTCCTACATGATTTGTTAACATAATGTCAATATGAAATTTTCTTTAGTAATCTTAAAACAATGGATTTCCATACCATTACACCAAATGAATTACCTTTTACTTTTAGATGAACCTGTTTCCGTTTTAATGATTTTTATATCATTAGTATGTTAAAAAATCTGTATGCAATTCTATTTATAAAGAAAAGCCCTCAAATATATACATTATTAATTTGCGTACATTTTCAAGAGTGTGTTTGTGAATGTGTGAAGGAAAGGGCAAGGCATCCACTGTATACACACCGAAGCCAGGCACAGCCTTGAGTGCAGCCTTGAGGCAGATCTTTTCCAGTCGAAGGTAGCTGTACCTGAGCAGGCAGCACCAAAGAAACATCCAGTCCAGACGAGTGCGGTGGTTCATGATGATCACGCTTCGCTCCCCCGGAATAAAGCCATCACCTGTAATCACCACCTTAACCCCAAAAACGAGCTCCAGCAATGACTGCCATGATGAGCGGGACAGCAGAAGGAAACAAGAGGGAAGAATGGGAAAGATTATGAAGGTGGCAGACAGAAATGGAGAGGTGGGTGATCAGGGAGATTTAAGAACAATGTAGAGAGAGTAAGGTGGGACTGGGAAGAGAACAAGATGGAAAAATAAATTGAGAGATTGTGAGAGTGAGACAAAATGCAGAAATGAGGCAAAATCATTTCTTGAGGTTGAGGATATTTGAATATTTCAAGTATAATCTGAATTAATAAACATAGTTAAATGATAAGGCATAATTTAAGTGGATGCTAATTATTATCTTGAACACATAACTTAAAACCATCTGGCATGTATGATAGCAGGGAACGTTAAAGCTAAGCTGGTGTACGAACCACAGGTAGGGTGAGCCAAGTAGCGACGATTCGATCAGTGATCCAGCGATACCAAGCAGGAGACAACAGCATGAGTGGCAAAACTGGACCCAGCATGATGATGCTTCCAAAGAAACTACCCAAAAATAGGGTCACAATAAAATAAAGTCCTCGCACTGAAACAGCCATCTATGACAGAAACAAAAGACAAGGTTAGCTTAAGTGCAAATCGAAGCTAAATAATATAAAAAAAAAAATCACTGACATTCTTATCATTAACAAAGACTGCTGTTCTAATTGCTTCATTGACATGTTTTCCCACAAACAGTGGAAAATCCAGGACAGGCATTCCAAGCATGTACAGTAAATAGGGGAACCTTTTTGACAATGGCTGATAAACTCAGGGCGTATGGTCACTGAGTCAAGTGTGGCCGTGGCTTTGGCATTAGTTGCTGAATGTACAAAATAAACTTTGGTACTTTTAATGACATTTTTAATACAAATGTAGTAAAATATCAGCATTGCATACATTGAAGCTCTAACCTCGTCAATAATCTTAAAAGTAATCAGAAAGTTAACCCAAGTCAAAACTGAACACTGTAAAATGGACATTGAAATAAATATGACATGACAAAAAAAATGTAGTTATACAATGGTTGCCATCTATTCAATATCTAAGGGTGTGATAGGTCACTAAAGGCAATAATGCAGCAAAAAGAACCGTTTGAGCGGACTCTTAAACTTTT
The DNA here is from genome assembly GCF_017639745.1 of Melanotaenia boesemani. Taxonomy (NCBI): domain Eukaryota; kingdom Metazoa; phylum Chordata; class Actinopteri; order Atheriniformes; family Melanotaeniidae; genus Melanotaenia; species Melanotaenia boesemani. The sequence goes on from NC_055701.1 coordinate 15,314,909, forward strand.
TTCCATTTACATTTCTAATCCAACTAACAAAGGGTTATTCAAACTGAAAAATCTTGTCTTTGGTAGAATAACTCAACTGGAACATGCACAATGGAAGTCAGTCTTCAAATATCTAAGATCTATTTCTGTGGTGTAGCAAAACCCTGATCCTGCAGGAGTCACCGTTGAGACTGTGTTCGTGGTGTAGGAAATAGCACTTAAAAAAAAAAAAAAAAAATGACTAAACGTTCTGTTTAACCACACTTCAAGTTCAGCATGCTTTGAGAACAACCTTCAATGAATGTCCTTAGAATTTCATACAAGTCTATTCCACAGCCGGGCAGTTTTTGAAGAAAAAAAAAACCTGATGCAGCAACTGGTTTGAAATAAAAGTGCATACAAACAAAACCAAATCTGATATTCGCTAAGGAAATATGCTGATTTAAACCATATTTGTACCTGAGTACTTCATGTGTTCATGTCAATAACTGTAACATTGCAGAAATACCCTTGGTCACTGGATCCCAAGGGGAAGTGAAATTCAAAACTAAATAATGGAAGCTTCAATTGCCCATGACATATCTGATAAGCTGAAGTGACTCATCTGAACATGCCCAAGGGGATCTCTTGTCATTTCAATGACATCAGAGGTAACCACTTCACTTTCAATTGCTAATATTATGACAATGAACTCTTTTCAAAGCTATATTAAAGGTATTTTAACTTTGCCTGATTATACAGTTTCTTGTGAGCAAACATCAACTTCCAAAAACTGCCATTTCCTACACTCAAGGGTACGGTTACAAAATTCTGGGAATTTTCAAAGTTGGAAACTTTCCATGGGAATTAACAGGAATATATGGGAATTAACCTGAAATCTACTAAATTTAAGGTTTATTCACCTAACAGAAAACTTATATATACATAAAAAAGGGTGTCACACATTCAGACCTTGTCAAAAAGATTCATACTGAAGAAAGTAATATTATTACAGTCCATGCTGTTAATTAGGCCATATATATTATACTTAATGTGCTCTCTGGAACTGGCTACAAGCATTTTCCATGAGCCAATGTATCAGTCTTGCAGTCAGAACAGCTAAATCTGTAACCATCATGGCATCCCATGTCATCAAAAGTCTTATTCTTTGCAATAAAAGAAGTTAATCAAAAGCAAGTGTCTATAGAATAAGGTGGGGCTGGGCAATATATTGAGGCTTTCAAATATATTGAGAGTACACACGCGATTGTTAATTTCGAGATAGCTTGACACCACATCAACTACATGTTCTCATGGAAATATGCTCTATTAACGCTTTCCTGGAAGAACCACATCTACCTTCAGACCGATCTAACTTCCAGCTCAGGTCTCTGTTGTGTTTTTACTGAGTGCCCTAAATGAAATTATATTTCTTATGAAATATAATCTTGTATGCTATCGCCATTTTCAGATCTCTGATAGAATTATTTCACACAGCAACTGATTGATCAGAGTGATCAGCTAACAGACAATGTATGCATCTTCCACTGATCTGTAAAGTCAAACAAAAGAGTTTCAGTAAAACTCCAATGAGTTATAAACTCTGTTTTATTCTATGAAGTCTAGAAGTGAGCTGCAGCACAATGCTGTGGGGGGGACCCTGACACCGGCAGCATGCGAGGCAAAGCCTGCTGCAGCAGAAGAGACCTGATCTGCACTGGCTGGGACTTCTAAAGAGTTGTTTTAGCGTCATGTTAAGTGTAGATTGTCATGACAGTATAAATATTTTTGCATTATTTCCACATGCACGTGCTTCTTCGTGCACAACGGCAGCGTGCATGTGGTTGATATGACTGCGGTCCGGCAACAATATTTATGGCTGTCTTCCCTCTGTAAACTCTGCTGGATGTTCCTCTGCAGCTGCTGTAGAAACCACTTTGAGCTATTTGGGTTTCAGTGCACTTCTTGACGATGTGCACATTTATTCACACAAGGTCCTGTATTAAAAACCAGCACAAAATCCTGCGCGGTCAAAATAAACACCTGTGGCCAAAATAGGTAGAAATTATATTTTTTCTGTTCTTTACATACTAAATATTGAAACATGTTTTAATGAAAAGTCGTGTAGTTTAAGGGAAAGTCAGGAACCAGCAAGGCTTCATGATTTTATTTGACAAAGTTACTTAATATGGAAAATAGTCAAAGTGACCATCTTGGCCAATCTAGTGTTAAATGCATCTAATTTATACAAAATACATATTTAGCACAAACATATACATCACTACAAATTTAAACTAATTTCTGTAAGGCAGAATCAAAAGCCTGTGTTGAGTACTGTCTGCTCTTTGGGTCCCAAAACTGTGAGGTGATTAAGTGTGGTAGAGGAAAGGGGGGCTGCAGGACAACCTGAAAATCCTGGTAATTCTAGTGTTAATTTAATATACAGCTACTTTAATTTCAGTCAACTGTTTTAATGCACATGTGCTGCTGATCCCCAATAAACGTGTATTTAGCACTCAAGGCTGTAAATTACAACTGTTTCTTTGGTTACTTAACCACAAAAATTAAATCGAGATGCAAGTAATAACTAAATAAATAAATAAATAATCCAAATATGAAATTTGGCTCATATCGCCCAGCTCTAGAATAAGGTTTAAAGGAAAAATATAAAGTATATTTATTAAAGTATTGGCCTTGCTGGCGTAGGGAGCCTGAACCCAGGAATCCTGTCTCACAGCAGGTTTTTTCTCTCCTATATACATTTAGCACTTTTTCCCCTCAGATACTCTTATGACAGCCTTTGGTTCAGTCAACATCGTCATCATTTTTCCTTTGTTGAACCTCAGTGAGAACATTACACAGCAATTCTCAAAGAGGCAACCTTGTGACTCAAGGTGCATTTAAGCATAGCATGAGTGTTTGTGCGAATAATTATGCTGGTAGTCAGGGTTTAAGGGTTACTGGTTTGAGCAATGGAAAATGTGAGACATAAAATATGAGAACAGACATGCTTACCACAGTTGCCACAATTAGGGCTGTATTCAAACACTGGCCAAAAGACAAAAAAACTGCTCTGCTGTGGCTCTAAAACAATTAGATAAGCCTTTAATTATAACTGCACTACCCATAACACACCTGAAGCCAGGGGCATGAGAGGCAATGGATGGAATTAAACAACTTAAAGTGTTCAATAAAAATGTTTCTCTTCTGCTTGGCATGAACACTGAGGACTCAGAGCTATTTATATAAGACATCCAAAGAAAAGTTTGTTTTCATACTCCAGGGCTGGAACCGTTTTTAGTTCCATCCATGTTGTTGGTTTAAAATTTATTTATTCACCATAGAAATAACATTGAAACCACTCCCCCGAATATAGCCCCACACAATTCACAGCAAACTCCTCGCAGTCCAAGTCTGAATTCTCTGGCAGTCATCTTACATTCCTAACTTTAAGCTAAGACCAGACATCCCAACAGAGCAAAGCAGACTGAAGAGTTCAAGCATGTCTAGGCTAAACAATGAGTTTAAGTAGTGTGTGTGTGTGTGTGTATAAGAAAAAGAGAAAATGTTGGTAAAGAACTGGGGTTACTTGATGTAACAAATGTTTTTAGAACTAAACCATTCACAGACTTAATGCAAAACTGTCCCTTGATGTATTAATCTCTGAAACTGGTTTTACAACCCAAATATGATGCTTGAGTCCCATGTTTCTGAGTATTTGCAGAGTTCCAAAAACTTACTGTCCTTTTAACAAATGTTAAAAAAAAATAATAATAATAATAAAAAAAAATCATGCAATGGTTTACTTCTTGCTGTGAGGCAACAGTGACCACATCACCATGTATTCAAAGGTTACACTACTCAGTATGATGCTAGGAGCAACCTGACTTTTACACTTGGCTGAGAAAGAGCCACTATTGAGGATTTACAAGCAATACACTTGTAAATCCACATGTGTCTTGCTTGTTAATTTGGGGGGTGGGGGTACAACTTTAGCTGTTAACCAAATTAAATGCTGAGAATTTATCAGAGTGACATGTAAATTTTGTCATGAAGTATTTAGCTCTATGAAATTAAATGATAGTTTCTCAAGAGGCTGACTGAGGTAATACTCTTCATAACCACACAAAGGTAACAGTCCTGACAAATTTAACCATTATCAGAAAATTTGAAACAATCCCAGTATAAACAACACATTGTATTATATGAAAATTTCCTCAATATAACAACTGTCATTAAACAGGTGGCGGCTACTTTCTTTCTTTCTTTTTTAAAAGCTGCAGACACTGTGGCATTAAGAGAAAACGCATGTATCAGTAATGGTGTGACATATTGGATAAGAACAGCTGTGGTGTAAGTCGATTTACAGGGACTCTGGATGAGACTGCACCCTGTTAATTTGACTGGTGCTTTACTTGCTTTGAAAAGTCAAAAGTTTGACCGTAAAAAAGGTCTGTTGGGAGAAAAAAAAACTAAGAAGCCCGAGAGCAGGTGCATATCAGGAAGTGCTTTAAGAGGGTTCCTATTTACCATATCGCCATTCAATGTGACTTTTTGAGACAATACATTAAATTAGGCTGTATGGAAAGCCTGACTAAACCCTTAATGCTATAAAATAATAAACAATAAAATGCTTGTTATTGGTAACCATGAAGATTACAACATTTAACATAAATTAACCTTTGAACTACATGTAGCCACGCCTTCATAGAATACCGCTTCAAGGAAGAATCTGATTAATAATGTAAATTATCAGAAGTGAAATACTGCCGAGTCAAATAACTGGCTAATTGGAAAGCTACCTTATGACAGATTAGAAAAGACTATAACTTCAAAATATTAATAAAAAATGTGGAGATATCACTCATATAATTTTACCATAAACCTTGCTTTGCAGTGCAAGTGATGTCAAAGCTAAGCTAACATTAACAGCAATGTGAAAGCTAACTGCTAACTTAGTAAACCAAATGTAACATAAATGACAAACTAACACAAGCTAGTCGACGTTAACGCAGCAACTACTGGTGTCCAATTATATCATAATGTCGAATGAAAGTACGCACCTTACGATTATTTTTCCCCTTCGGAGTCACAGCTTTATTCGTGTATGCTAGTAACGTTAGCTCCAGTAAGTCCAAATCCTTGGTTGCCACATATTAACAAGCTAGCTGACAGTGTGCTAACGTCGGCTATTAGGCTAATAAACAGCAACGTAAACAGACTTCAGAGTTCCTGTGTATAAAGGCTACTTCGCATCTGATTTATTTATTTGTTTTATCATAAGTCACCGACCAATTCCGCGGTCAATGCAGCAAAAATACACCCGTAGTGTGACGACCTCTCAACTTGTTACCTCTCACTTGTCCTTACTCTTAGACGTCAACAGGGGGTGCTGTTTAGACAGACAACATGCATTAATGGTCTTTAAAAAATACCTGGAGCATGTAGAGCTAAAGTTGTGCTCCCACACTTAGGGTATCCTTGTCGCACGTGGAAACACACACACACACACACACACACACACACACACACACACACACACACACACACACACACACACACACACACACACACACACACAGAAAAAAAATCATTGGTGGAAAAGGGGCTTAAACTTTGTAGATCTCACTAGTAACTAGTGGGAGTGTTTTGTTGTGCTTTAGGCATCAGTCCAATTAGCTGCACAAAAATAAGTCTTGGTATTACACCTTAGGGATTAGTAGGTAATGGAAAAGATACATGTACTAGTGATGGGGGAACTATCTTTTGCAAAAAAAAAAAAAAAAAAAAAAATGTACTGGCAACACTCCATAAGTCTTTTTTGTCAAGCCTTAAAATGTAAGTAAAATACCCCAGTGTAAATGTACCAAAGTATAAAAAGTAGAAATGATTATTTTGCAGAATTGGTCCCTCGCATGATAGTTAATCACATTATTATATTAGT